>NC_069692.1:11969581-12272612 GCF_023699985.2 Odocoileus virginianus | reverse complement strand
GGAGCAGAAAATCTGTAAGACTAACCCAGGAACCGAAGGCAGGAACATAGAAAGCCAAAGAAGTCAGATGGCTCTTCCTTAGCCTAGCACTGCTTTAAGGACCTTGGTCTATCTAAGAACCTCCTCAATAGCACAGGGAATCCTATTCAATACTCTAATGGCCTATATGGGAATAGAATCTAAAAAAGCGTAGGTATATGTATGTGTGTAACTGGATCACGTTGCTATACTGCAGAAACTAACACAACATTGTAAATCAATTATATTCCCTTTAAAAAATTTTTTTAAAAAAGGACTTTTCCCTGTCCTTCCAGACATCACCTTAAAGACACTGTCCAACACCAGATACTGAAACACTTGGATTTTTAAAAAATTTTTAAAATTTATTTTAATTGAAAGATAATTGCTTTACAAAATTGTGTTGGTTTCTGTCAAACATCAACATAAATCAGCCATAGGTATACACACTTGGATTTTAGTTTGGGGAGGAAGTAGAAAAGTAGACATTTTCCCAAAGAATTGCCAGTGGATTCAATGAGATCAGTGATATGCTGGTATTAGTTACCTGCTGTCACGCGACAATACAATCCCGAACTTAGCAGTTTAAAACAACACACATTTATCATCTCACAGTTTCTGTGGGCCAGGAACCCAGGAAGAGTTTAGCCGAGTGTCTCTGGCTCTGGAGCTTTCACGAGTTGCAATCAAGAACTCAGCTGGGCTGACTCAATTAGGAGAGTCATCTCAAGCAGGAGTGCAAGAGAAGAACCATTTCCAAGGTCACGTTCCTGGCTGTTGGCAGGCCTATGTCCTTGCTGGCTGGAGACTAAAGGTATTAGGTCCTTGCCAATGAGGCTTTTAATAGGGTAGCTCACAACATGGCAGCTTGGGGCAGCTCACAGCAAAGCTTCCCTTGGAGCAGGTGGGCTAGAGAGTGAAAGGATGCAAGAGTGAGTGAGTGGGTAAGACGGAAGTGACAGTCTTTCTAGCCTAATCTCGGAAGTGGCACTACATTGCATTTGCACTATCCCATGTGTCACAGTGAGTTTTTACTGTGTTCAGCCATACTCTAGCAGGGGGGTATGCAAAGGCATCAGTGTTAGGAGGAACCCTGGGACCCTTCTTTGGGGCCGCCTAGCACTGCTTTCCACAAAGAAATCTGTATCACTGGATATTTTAGAACAGATTAGAAAACACTTGATCATGCAAAGATCAAGGTTTCACCTGCCTGAAACTGATGTTATCTCAAAAGTTCCTTTCACTCTATGATTATATTCTCTGTAATGAAATGGTTTTTTTCTGTTTTCTTGGTCAATTCTGTCTAATACACTATGGTAGGTCAATCTCCTGTATTGTCACATGGCCAGTCTCTATGTAGTATAACACAGAGGTTGAGAGACAGACTGCTAAGCTTTGAGTCCCAGATCTTAAGTTACTAGCTATATAATGTTGTGCCTCAGTTTTATCATCTGAAAAATGGGGATAATAATTTTACCTAGCTCATAGATATGTCATGAAGATTGAATGAGTTAAAGGCTTAGTACAGACTCATGCTCAAACTACATGGTCAATAAATGTGAGCTAATGAAAGAAAATTGACCTGTCCTCTAACTGTTGACAACTTCAGGAGAAAAGGAAATTAATCTTTTTTTTTCATATGATTTCGTATATGTTAGCCACATAGACCCTTTCTCTTTCCTGACTTCCTAAAATGTCCTCATCAGATTAGTCATACCTCTAACATGATGACTCAAAAACTTAAGCACAGTGGCAAGATAATGTATGTGAGGAGGCAAGGACTTCAGTCTTCTATTGTCATATTCTAAGACTGTATCACCTATTTACAATAATATTTATATTTAAAAACTATTTCTCAAGTACTAATCTTTTCAATTTCCATAACACTGCTGGAATTAAAAAACTTTTAAAAATTCTCTGATGCCTCAGTTGATTTAGTCTTTGATTTTTTATTTGAAAAAATCATGCTTATGCTAGGAAAAATAGAGAATATTCCCAATAACTCAGTGCATAAAGAATCCACCTGCAATGTAGAACATAGAGGAGACATGGGTTCAATCCCTGGTCAAGAAGACCCCCTGGATAAGGAAGCAGCAACCTATTCCAGTATTCTTGCCTGGGAAATCCCATGGACAGAGGAGGTTGGCAGGCTACACTCCAAAGTTCTTAAAGAGTTGGACACAACTGAGTGATGAAGCATAGCATAGCAGAGATAAAGAGAAAAATAGCTAAAAAGTAGAACAAAGAAATACACTAATAATTCCAGTATTACTGATATCTTCTTAGTTGATTTTTAGAGTTTTTGATTTTTAATTAAAAAATTGTGTTTACTCTAGAAAAATTGTAGTAAGTAAATAAGTAAACAAATTTTAAAAAGAAAAAGGAAAATACATACATACATATAATATACTCTGTGTGTGCAGAAGGAGGTCTTTGAGAATACATTCTGCTGAACAGCTGATATCTATACTTTCCAAATTCAACTTAATACAGACCCATTTATGCCTCGTTTGGGACTGGAAGTGCCAGCACCCACTAAACATTACCTTTTCCTTTTAAAAAATTACCTCTTGAATGGAAACCCATGTAATCAGCTAACATGAAATTTTGTCTAACCTGAATGAAGATACTAATCTTATTCCGACCCATTTTTAAACTTGAGCATAATAATATATTTTCTAACATTTTCAATGAAAGATAAAAATGCAACATTCACATTTAGCACTAAAAAATCTCAATCAAATGCTTCTCCATCAAAGAAGGAAGTCCAGTCTTAACTGTTAGAAAAAGAATTCCTATTTCCATTTATCTTCAACTCCTTTTGTAGTTCATTCCAGGCTGATGATCTGTTGTTTAATTTGGTAAGAAGTCATTCAAAATGAGATCCTTCAGTTGTCTGTGAACTTTAAGTCTTCCTCTCCCTTTCACGTTCTTTAGGTTTAAAAGAAATAAATGCCCTCCTGCTGCTCTGCATTCGTCCATTAAAAAAAAAACTGTTTATTTAATTTATTTTTGGCTGTGCTGGGTCTTTGCTGATGCACTGGCTTTTCTCTGGTTGTGGAGGGCAGAGGCTACTCCCCAGTTGTGGAGCTCTGGCCTCTCCCTGTGGTTGGCTCCTCTTGCTGGGGAGCACGGGGTCTGGGGCACTCAGGCTTCCGTAGTCATGGCATGTGGGTTCAGTAGTTGTGGCTTGCAGGCTCAGAAGTTAAGGTGCACGGGCTTAGTCACCCTGTGGCATGTGGAATCTTCCCAGACCAGGCATCAAATCTGTGTCCCTGCCAGTGGCGGGGATCCTTAACCACTGGACCACCAGGGAGGTCCTATGCATTGATCTTATTTCCCTTAGTATCTCTACTTTCTATGCATGTGTCTACTTTGAGAACCCATGCTGTTCCTCAGTTGTTGAATGATGGTCATGGAATTGTTTACAGTATCACCTTATTATTGCTTTGATGTTTAATGTCTATAGAAAATGTGAAAATGTCTCTTTAATTCTCAAAAATTAGAATTTGTGTGGATTTTTCTGTTTTTCTTGGTCAGTCTAATTAATTGATCAGTTTTATTAATGACAGCAAAGAGAAAGCTTTAAGTGTCTTTGATTTTCTCTATTGTCTATCATTTCATTAGTTTCCACTCTCGTGTTTATTCTATCCCTCCTAATGATTGCTTGGGTTTCATTTGTCTTTCTTTTTATAGTTTCTTAAATTTATTTCTTAAATTCTGTAAATTTATATCATTGACTTTTGACCTTTTTTTCCCCCTTAATGTGAGCATTTAGGGTTCAAATTGCACTGCAAGCCCTGCTACACCTATATTTTGCACATTTTGATATACTACATATTTTAATTTTTTCATTATAACTCAGTTTCAAATATTTGTCAATTTTCTTTGGGATTTCCTCTTTGATCTATAGATGATTTAGATCTCTGTTGTTTAATTTCCAAATATTTGATGACTTCCAGGTGTACTTCTTTTACTGACTTCTAGAGTAGAACTGTGTTCAGAGAACATGTTTTGAACTATCCCAATTCTTTGATATTTATTGAGACTTATTTTACGTCCCAGCATCTGATCTATCTCTGCATGTTTTAAGTGCGCTTGAAAAGAATACTGTCAAAGATGTAACATTCTACAGCATCAAATGGATTCAGTTTGCTGATAGTGTTATTCAAACTTTCTATATCCCTAGTGACTTATGCCAAATTTTCCATATTTTCTGAGAGAGGAATATTGAAATCTTTAACTACAATTGTGGATTTGTCTATTTCTCCCTCTGGTCCTATTAAGTTTTTGTTTTGTGTATTTTTGAAGTTCTGTTTTTAGATGCATACCCATTTATGATTTCCACCTCCTCCTGATAGATTGACCCTTTTATCATTATGAAATATTCATTATCTCTTTGTCAATACTTTTTTCCCTGAAGTCTACTCTGTCTGCTTTTAATACAGGCAAACTTTTTATGAGTAGTGTTTGACTGATACGTATTTTTCCATCCTTTAATTTTATCCTATTTATAGCTGTTTTTTAATACTTAATGTGTTTCTCTTTTAAGCTACTTATAATTGAGCCATGGTTTTTAATCAGGCCTGGTGAATTTATTTTTGATGGAGAGTTTATGTTTGTTTATAAGCCTGCTATCTTATTTGAGCTTTATTTGTTCATATAATCTGCAGGCTTTTCCCCGCTTTTCTGACTTCCTTTTGGATTGAGTAATTTTTAGTACTTCATTTCATCTCCTTTACTAATTTATCTTCATATTTTAAAAATTTTACTTTCTTAGTATTTAGGATTTATTACATGAATTTTAATATATTGGACTTTCATCATAAATATTATAATAATGTATATATAATAAAAATCTTGATAACATATAATTTCATTTTCTTCCTTCTCATCCTTTGTGCTACTACATATGTCATAAATCCTGTGATTGTTTTTGCTTTAAGGAGTCAACTAGTTTTTTAAAAAAAACTATGATATGAAAAAGTATTTTATATTTACCTGTGTATTAACCATATCTGGAGTTCTTCATTTCTTTGTGTAGAATCACACTTTCATACAGCATTATCTTTCAACCTGAAAATCTTCTTTATATACTTCTTGCAGCCCAGTCTCCTGGAAGTAAATTCTCTTAGATTTGGCATGTTTGATAATCTCTTTACTTCAACTTAGTTTGAAGTATAATTTATCTGCTTATAGAATTCTACATTACAGTCTTTTTTTCCTTTTAGTAATTAAAAAATAATAATCTATCCTTTTTTCCATTACATCTGATTAATAAACAACAATCATTCTTATTATCATTCCCTTAAAGGTAATTCATCATTTCCTCTGTCTGCTGATTATGTGCCTTGGGAAAAAATGGACTCACCTCATTTTTTCTTCTTTTCTCAGGGTTCACTGTCCTGTGCTGTTGTCAAACATTTGAAATAGTTTTTTCATTTTTTCCAGTGGTATAGTTGTTTATGCCTTGGAGTAAATTTAGTAGTAATCCCAACATCATGGCTAGAAGCAGATATTAAATAGAGTAGTTTTCTAAATGCAAATAAGTAATAAGTATGCAATAAACAGTGAGTTCCCCAGTTTGAAACTCTTTTTTATTTAACACTCAGCAGCTGCTAGTGATTTTGAAGTAGGGTTGTGACTTTACTCAGTAATATAATTTAAAAGTTTTGGCTAAGGGTTGCAGCAAGAATATACTGAAATGAGAGGGAAAAAAAAAAAGAAAGGCTAGGTGAT
This sequence comes from Odocoileus virginianus, assembly GCF_023699985.2. Lineage (NCBI taxonomy): Eukaryota > Metazoa > Chordata > Mammalia > Artiodactyla > Cervidae > Odocoileus > Odocoileus virginianus. The sequence goes on along the minus strand of NC_069692.1, from coordinate 12,266,855 downwards.
CTTGTAAGATGCTGTTTCAATTGTGAAGGAGAGACATAAATTCCTATACCAAAATGGAGGTATAGAGAAGGGAGAATAAACTCCCCTTGAAACAGAGGTAGATTCTACACATATAGACAGGGCAGAAATAATCCTAGCTGAAGAAGTTGAGGTTATGGATTCTAACCAAAAGTAGGTAAATGTATGGAAAGGAGATTTATTTCTTTTAGAACAGAAGAAAGTAGAGGAGAGAGGAAGACTAAAAGCTCAGGGACAACTGAAAAATCTCATTTTGAATGACTTCTCACTAAATTAAACCGTGGAACATTGTTTAACAATGGCCTAGAATAAAGTAGGAAGTAGACTAGGGATAAAAGGATAATAGGGCTTATTTTTTCAATTTTGTTGTTGTTGTTTGTTTGTTTTTTGGCTGCTTGGCTTGTAGGATCTTAGCTCCCTCACCAAAGATTGAACGTGGGGCCCTTAGCAGTAAAAGCACAGAGTCCTAACCACTGGACCACCAGGGAATTCCCTTTCCAATAATTAAGACTAGAAAGATGTCCTTCTATAATGGTAAAGCAACTGTTGGGATTTAAAAAAAAAAAGCAGAAGATATACCTTTATATAATCCTTAGAGCATTGAATAGGCAGAAGATCTCGTAACAGTTGGATCAGGAAAACCTTACCCATAGTTAGATCTTTATCAATGTTATGGAGGCTCTGGCACCCCACTCCAGTCCTCTTGCCTGGAGAATCCCATGGACGGAGGAGCCTGGTGGGCTGCAGTCCATGGGGTCGCCAAGAGTCGGACACGACTGAGCGACTTCACTTTCACTTTTCACTTTCATGCACTGGAGAAGGAAATGGCAACCCACTCCAGTGTTCTCGCCTGGAGAATCCCAGGGACAGAGGAGCTTGGTGGCCTGCTGTCTACGGGGTGGCACAGAGTCGGACACGACTGAAGCGACTTAGCAGCAGCAGCAATGTTATGTAGCAACATCTTTCATGATTTCTGGTATCTAAGCAACACAGTATCACGTCATTGCAGCCTGCTTATTTTCCTGCTAAAACATTGGAGTTTGGCTTTCATAATTCCGAAATGGTTTCTAAAGAATTTTTACAAACAAGGTAATTGGTTAAAGAAGCCAGTGTCTGGATGATAGTGAAAAACTGGAAGACTGTATTTTCCACATATATCTAGGTAAGAGGTATACTTCCACTAGCTGGTTCCAGTATGCCTAAATTCCTAGTGGTAATGGATTTTAATGAATGAAACCTAAAGCTGGGGCACACATTACCCATATCATTCAAGTCCCTTACTTTGTAGATGAGAAAGACATGGCTCCTTTGGTTCACAGATGTTGAATGATTGACACAATGTCACACAACTTATTAGTGACAGAGGAGGCATCCTATAAAAATCACAGCATATATATTAAGCATCTTGTGCCCAGTATTGTGCTAAGTGTTTTAGTGTCACAAGAAACTCTGATGAGAAAACAGCATCATAGAGCTTAAGCAAATCATCAAGGTAACCAATTTGTAAGTAGCATGGCCAGAATTTCATTCAAAGCTTGCCTGACTCCATAGTCTATGCTCTTATCCAGTACCTCAAAGTCTTTGTTTTTTTCTCTTTTTGCTCCATTTGTAGTGTGCTTTTTGTCATTTCCATTGGTAAAAATGAAAGCCTGAACTGGTAGTCTTATCAAAACTTGAACTGATAGATCTGTAGAAAAACAAATGGGTAAGACCAATAAAATAGTCCGCACTATTGTACATCAGCTTCTGACTCTAAGAAATCTAATGCCAGTGGAAAAAAATCTAGGTTTTCCTCCTTGGTGGCCTTGCAACCTTATACTTCCTCTTTCTCAGGCCATTCTGCTTTAAAAAATTATACATCTGGGGTATTCACAGGCTCAATGCTCCAGATCTAAATCTTTTCCCACTCATAAACGGGTTCCCATAAAAACCAGTGTTTTTTCAACTGAGGAGTGTGACCCACCATGAAATCAATTCAGTGGGTCATAACTAATGTATTTTTTTTTTTAAAAACTAAATAAGATAGAGAACATTATGTCCTTTACCATTTGACCACCCCTGCCCCCACTAATATATTAGGCTTGAAGGGGATTTCATCTGATTCATATTGGGTGGCCATGGGTAGAGGTAGTTTCTTTTAATTTTGATTTTGCTTGAGTTAACATGCATTGCAAATGTACTGAAATCAGCATAAATCCTGACCCAAAAAAGTCCCCTGCAGAGATCCTTAGAAGAAGAAACTAGTTTCCTTATGAGCTATTTATATAATAATTAACTTAGGATGCTCTAGTGGTCTTTCCAACTTTCTCTTTACCAGGGGCCTGGAATCTAGGGGCTTCTCAGGTTAATTACACCCAATTTAATTCTTGCCTCCTCTGTGCAAGTCAGAGTTCAAGACTGTGGAGCCAAACAGCATGGGTCTGGGAGGATGAGAATCAGCTGGAGTTCAAGCATTAGTCCCACTCCCTCCCCAGATAAAAAACCGCATTGAAATATTTGTCCTCTGTGCTTTGTCCCTAAAGCAAACAATATTTAGCTAAGTACGGTGTAAAGGGTTACCATTTGCCACAACTGATAAATAAACTGGTAACCACAATGATGAGGGAGAAGTGGGGGTATTTTGTGGTCTTGAGGGGAATTGAAAGTTCTCTTTCAGTGGAGACAGGCTACAAAAGACTAAAATCATCAAAACAAGGAAATCAATCTTTTTCTTAGAACAGAAGCTTTGTTGCCTGCAGTGTTTTTATTTTTGGATGCCTGCTCATTAGCAGGTAGATCAATTTCTAGAATCATTTTTCTGACAATGAGATTAAGGGTGGATGGAGGTAAAGTTCAACTTTCATTTTTTTCTTTAAAATTTTTAACTTAAAAAATAGTATATTGGGGTCCTAATCAAAACATTAAAAAGTTAGATGACTGGATTTTCCTGATCAAAGCAAATTTATTAGAAACAAAATTCAAAAACAAGATACTAAATAAGTGATGCCATAGGTTTTATTTTTGTTCAGTCGCTCAGTTGTGTCTGACTCTCTATGACTCCATGGACCACAACACGCCAGGCTTCCCACACCATCTCCAGGAGCTTGCTCAAACTCATTGTCCATTGAGTCAGTGATGCTATCCAACCATCTCATCCTCTGTTTTCCCCTTCTCCTCCTGCCTTCTATCTTTCCCAGTGTCAGAGTCTTTTCCAATAGGTTTGGATAAATTTAACTGTGTACAATGGTTCACGTTAACTATTACAGAAGAATCTGGGGTTTTTTCTATGTTTATATTGCAAAGTTTTTATTTTTATATAGACGTTTGGTTTTATAGGGATTTGATGAAATTTACTTTGTTTGGAATTAGTAGGGAGTGGCCAAGATGTCTGAGTAGGAAACCCCTGAACTCACCTCCTTTCATGTCTGCCAAGTCGCTTCAGTCATGTCTGACTCTTTGTGACCCTATGGACTGTAGCCTTCCAGACTCCTCTGTCCAAGGGGTTCTCCAAGCAAGAATACTGGAGTTGGCTGCCAAGCCCTCCTCTAGGGGATCTTCCTGACTCAGGGATCGAACCCACGTCTCTTAAGGCTCTTGCACTGGTAGGTGTGTTCTTTATCACTAATGCCACCTGGGAAGCCCCATCTCCTTTCACAGGCCATCAAAATTACAGCTATTTATAGAGCGACTACCCATGAGCATGACCTGAAGACTCATAGGAAATATTTCCCACAACTAAATATACAAAGAAAGAACCACAATGAGATGGGTAGAAGGGGCAGGGACATGGTATAGTCCAGACCTACACCAGCAACCCACAAACAGGATCGTCGTGAGTGCAGCGTTTATCCCCAAGAAGTAAGGGATCAACATCCAGACCTATATATTCTGTTACATTGATCTATCCGTTGATCTTAACGCCATATTAAATTTTTACATAAAATTTTAATATCTAGTAAAACAAATTCCTTCTTAATTACTCTTTTTATTTTGTTTTAATCTCCAAATGTTCTTGGCTAAGTTTTTCTGTTTAGTTCCGTGAAAAATAAGTAGTTTTTAATGTCCCTAAATGACACAAGTTTTGGGTAGAGAGGGTAATTTTTATTAGAATCTATATAAACATGTAAATTAATTTAGAATAATTAACATTTGTCAGATTCCATCTTCCTTAAAATATGATACATCTCTATATAGCAAAACTTTTTTACATCTCAGTAAACATTTATGGTTTTCTTAACATAAGCCTCATATTTTTCTATAAGGTACTATTCAATTATTTTACAATTAAACTACTATGATATACAGTTTATTAATTATTAGATTAACAGGTTTTTTCAAAAGCAAATCTTGTAATCTACAAATTATGTTGTACTCATTCAATGGCAGTTAGACACGAGACCCATGAAAAATACTGGGGCCAAGTTTTCAGAAGAATCCGAGAGATTGGGATTTTCTTCATGAATTGTGTCTGATGCTTGATCCACAGGGCTTGGGCCCTTTGGGGCATATGTCTGACCTGTAATGCTAGCCAGTTTTCACATGGTTTACAATATTATTGGAATAATCCAGAGTTTTATGCATCCCACTGATCACTCGTGATTATAAGTACAGACTCTTTCCTGCTTTTAACAGGTCACCTAAATATTGCTCTATTTCCAGTGACTAAAGTTTTTTCCCATGAGATAAGCAACTCTTTTTCTCTTTAGGATTGTCCTATCTCCAGTAACAAGCCATCCAACTGAAACATATGCTATCAGTTCCCATTTTCTCCCATATTATTCTCTGAAATATGAGAGAAAAAAAAATTAAATGGGGAGTGAGAAAATTATAACTCTCCCCTATACACCATTTTTGGAATGTATTATTTTTATAAACAATGAAAAGAGTTTTCCCACCCTAACTATGAGATTTCAATAAGCCAACTTTTTTCCCATTCATTTTTCAAAGTCTTTATGGGGCAGACTGTGTTGTGTCATAGACCAGAGACATTCTGGAGCCAGACACCAGTTTGGCACTCATAGTCTTCAGCTGTCAACTTGTCCACAAGGAGCAAGGCGCTCCTTGCTCCCGTTCTGGTCTGGGTGTTTCAGCTTCTCCCCCTTGCTGGAGAGCAAGCTTGGGTGAAGCATCAGTCCTAAATATCAGTTCTAAACCCAGTCATGGGAGACGTGGGATGAGTGGCTAGGGTTGACTCTCATTATAGCTTTCTCTTACCCAGCTCAAGACCTGAAGCACCCAGACAGTAAATCTCATTTCACCATGTGCACATTCTACAGAAGTCCACACACACAAATATTCCCAGGTACATATGAAGTTTCACATTTCCTAACTTGATAAAATACTTATAAAATAATTGAAGAAACTTGTTTAAAAAAACAAAAATAATCAGATAAACAGTCTTGCTAAAGCTGTTGGAATTTCAGAGAAATAAATCACTCTTTTATCACTATTCCCTCAAAGAATTGATATTAAAAAAAAAATACACTATAGTTTTACTGTTTCAACCATACCAATGGGAAGGTCTCATGGAAAAGAGATGTAATTGGTGTTGATAGTAAAATTAGTAGGTCATGTGTTTGCCACATTAATCTTCATGAATTTTGGGGACAATAAAGGAAGAACTTTGTGTGATGTAACCAATTATTGTATGACCTCAAATACAGTTCACGTTATGTGTCTAAAACAGAATATCCTTGTTCAGTAGAAATTTGAAATAATACAATTTACCTGGGAAGTGGCTATGTTGCACGCCCCATCAATATTGTGCTAAAGATCTTTCACAACACGAGAATGGACCATAACAGAGGCTGAAGAGATGGTTATTCTTGAAATTTGTCCCAATAGTCTCTTCAAGTTCTCACCTGCTCTCAGTCACCTCTTTATCAGATACCAGACACTGGAATTCTCATCATTAATATATGTTGTTTGCACTAAGACATTATCTCCAGACTCTCAAAAATCACAGAATCAAGATGTCAAAAGGTTTTGTCAAGAACTGTGAAGGGTCTCAGATTTTACCTTACTTTCATGCTAGTAGGCAAACCAGTCAGTTTCTTGGATTCAGGCAGAAGACAGGAGAGTCTTGAGTCATAGACAAGAAAAGTTTACTACTCACATGCATAGCAGCAGTCAAAGTATCAGCATTTTCTCTGGCTCCTTGAGCCCCAATTCCCACTCTCTTCTCCTCTCCACCTTATAACTGACCCTGGTGTTTCCTCTTGTGGCCCTGCATGGTCTGCTGAATTTTTCCCTGGGGAAATGTGAGTATCATAAACTTCCATGACTTCAAGGCCCCTTCTCTTTGATTTCTGTATTACATCACCATACCTTAATTAACATTAAACTATGATTAAAACATAATCAGTAATTCTGCTCACAAAGGACGCAAACACATGAGAGATTCATGAAGAGTTGTCTCCCAACAGTACTCTCTTAAAGGGCATTGATTCAAACACCGCCGAAGCCCAAATTCTCTAAAGAGGAAATCTTCCTCTTACAAAGTGACTCAATCTATCTTTTAAACATTTTTATTTAAAAATTCTCATGTAACCTGTTACTCTTAATCTACCTCTTTGATACCTTGGATCCAAGGAGAATGTATATATCTGGAAGCCTTCATAATATATAAGCATATGTGAGTGTTCAGTTGCTTCAGTTATGTCAGACTCTTTGCTGCACCATGGACTGCAGCCCACCAGGCTCTTCTGTCCATGACATTCTCCAGGCAAAAATACTGGAGTGGGTTGCCATGCCCTCTTCCCGGGGATCTTCCCGACCCAGGGGTCAAACTCATGTCTCCTTTGTCTCCTGTATTGGGAGGTGGATTCTTCACCACTGGGCCACCTGGGAAGCCCCTTAAAGCAATTATACTCCAATTAAAAATTTTAAAAAAATAAAGAGGTTAAATAAAGAAGTTAGCATGCCATGACTTGTTCCTACTAAATCCAGAGTGGCACCAAGTGGTCACTACCTTATTTTTGCATCTAAGAGCTCATTATTTTATATTATAGTTATATTAACTATATTATGTATAAAATAATTACATTATATAAAATGTTATATAAAGTTCGTGTATGTATCTCTCTGTTTTTAGTAAACTTAGAACAGATTAGATCACTTCCTTGAATTATTTAGCTGCTACATTGGAAACTGAGTTTTTATCATCATCATCAACAAGCATTTAGTAAATATTGTATGTTGCTCTGATCTATGATGTGTCTTGAAGGAATGACATAAAGAAAAAAATGCTGTTAGAAAAAGAAATTCCAGGAAGCATTCCAACACTGGTGACAACTGGACCAACTAGTATCAGCAGAAGGAAAAGCATCAGTAAGGAGAACATGCCAAAGTGGGGAGAAGTATTTAAGTGAGAAAGACCACACTGTATTGAGTAGTTCTAATGGAAATCAAAGCTATCCTTTAAGAATTACATTTTTGTAATTATTTTTCTGATCATGTTACTCTCTCTGCAGAAAACTTCCTACTATCACTTGAGTCCTTATGATTGGTTGTTTTATCATTTATCATGTAGATGTCCTGTCCAGTTCGTAATCCTGGGAGGCAGGGACTGTATCTAATTTGTTAATTTTGACCCTCTTCAGCTCTAAGATTTAACTGGCTCATCCTATGTATTTAGTGATAGTTTTGGAACTGAAAATTTCAATTTGAGGGGATTATAAAGCAGAGACTTTTAAAACTGAAAGGAGTCTTGGAAACTGATACCTAGAAAGATTGAATGACTTGCCTACAAGCTCATAAATCTCTATGCATTCATTCACAAAAATGCTTCTCCCTAGCCTCATTGCTAGGATTATGTTTCTTGGATATCCAAAATTGCTCTAAAATCTCTGCTTACAAGGCAGCAAAGCCTATTTTGATTGTTTGGCTTGGTGGAACTAGTTTACATATTAAGAAAGGTACACTTTGATCCCAGAGTCTGATAATTCCTTCCAAGACCATGTGTAGGCTTTTACATAGACACAGACATAAACAAATTCATCCCAGAGAGCTATTGGGAGTGTTTCTCAGATACTGGTGTATATTTAGGAGATGATGGTATATCTTTAGAAGGGTCTCTTTCCTAATTCTTTTTATTAGCAATTGGGATAGTGCCAAGAATCACAAACTGAAAGTCAGCATTTCATTAAAATGACCCAAAGAGCAAATCAAATTTTTCTGTAGCCCCAGGAAGAACTATCTGTGGTGCATTTATAAACAGAGTTAACCAGAAGGCAGAGCTTCTTTGATGACTGCACTGGTCTAAGCTCTCTAATATGACTCATGGAAATAACCAGCAGTTGTGGCCATGGCTTCATCAGCTGGGCTCAAAAAGTCCCAAAGATTGTATATGTCAAATAGACCATACTCTTTCCCTGGTGATCAAGACCCAAGGCCTTCTGCATGTACACCTCAACTTGATTACTTTAAAAATCATTCTTTATAAATCATTGGGATGTTTTTATTAGTTTATATTTTACTAGAAATTGAGGGAAAAGGAATACCATAACATCTATCCTTTGTCCACATCCCATTAGAAATTCTGGAAGTACACTATTAGGGACCCTAAGATATATTCTTTCTTCATGTTTACTATACTGATTTTTAATTTGTAAGGGGTACATGACACAGAGACTATACTTTTCCAGTCATTTTGTAATAGGATATAATATTGAGAAAAACATTCAAAACAACCAGTCCAACTCTGTGACTTTTCTCTCTTGAAAGTCCCTGGAGAGCCTCTTTCTGGACCTTTTCCTATTGGTAAACCTAATATTTGCCATCTATCTTTCCAAGAGCTATGCAAAGGAGAAGGTTTTTAAAAATATATTTAGAGCTCTTTGGAGAAAATGATGTGCACAAGTATGTCATTTTGGAATTGACTTTTTTTTTTCCTTTCAGGAGGAAGAGAGAAGCCAGGAAGTTCTGAGTATTCGAGAAAACAAGTGGGGCAAGGGGAGTGGCTGACATAGGAAGGGAAAGGAAACATATTCCATGAACAGAAGTTCCTCTCCTTCTGGGCCACATGGACCCTACAGCACCTGAACCTCAGGCAGGTTGGAGCGGGGAAGGTGTCACTGAGCTAGAGCAGCTCATTGCCTTTCACTGCTCTGAGGCCAGCATCTCCATGTGGTGTCCAAAGACTGCTTTTGGCCACTGCCTCTGGAAGTCTTGCTGTTTCAACGACCAGACCATTCTCTAGGTCAGCCCAGACGGAAAGAGAAAAATTGAACCCACTTTTATTACCATAGAACTTCTGTTTTCTTCACAGATTTTGAAAAAGAACCAACTAGATATTACTCAAATATAAGAAAATACTCAATACTATGGATGTGCCATATGCTCAGTCATGTCCAACTCTTTGCCACCCCATGGACTGCAGCCTGCAAGGCTTCTCTGTCCATGGAATTTTCCAGGACAGAATATTGGAGTGGATTGCCATTCCCTTAATCCAAGGGATCTTTCTGACCCAGGGATTGAAACTATATTTCCTACATTGCATGACAAAGCATGAATTTTCCTCAACTCATCATCCTGAAACTAAGCAGATTCTACGCAAGATATGCAGAGTCAGTAATAACAGCCACACAGAGAGGCAATTTCTACTAGCTAATAAATCCTACATCCTACACCAAGCCTATCCTTGCACTGTTAACATGTCCTTGGCAATTTTTAATTCAATTATTAAATTCAAGTATAAATAATCACCAACTCTAATTATCATTAAATATTACTCATAGCTAGCCACTGTATGATATTTTGTTAATAAATTTCTTTCATTTTGCGAATCTAATTTGAACCTCACAAAATCCCTCCAAAATGCATTATCTTAATTCATATATATTAGTTAGTATGGGCTGCCATAACAAAATACCAGTCTAGGTGGCTTAAACAACAGACATTTATACTGTCACAATTTTGGAGACTAGATGTCAAGGGGCCAGCAGGGCTGGTTCCTGGTGAGAACTCTCTTCCTGGCTTGCAGGTTGTTACCTTCTCAATGGGTTCTCTCAAGGCCTTTGCTCCATACGCATGCGGAGAAAGACATGTATCACTGTCTCCTTCTTCTAAGGCCACCAGTCCTCTCAGATGAGGGATCCAACAGTATGACCTTGACCTTAATTGCCTCCTTAAACACCCTGTTTCCAAATACAGTCATACTGGGGATTAGGGCTTCCACATATTAATTTGGGGTGAGAGACAAGTCCATGACACCTGATTTCTCAGGTAAGACTGATGGAAAACTAAAACTAGAAGAACTAAAGTGTCAGAGTCAGTGCTTGCTTCCAAAGTTCTGACTCTCTAGTCTTTGCTTTTACTTCTATTCACTCATGATTAAAATAGTAATAATTTAATGTATGTTTGTAAAGAGCCCCTGGCTTTTCAGAAACTTGAAAGATGATCTGTAAAAAACTAAAACAATAAAAGCTTGAGATTTGAAAAAAATTATGTTTAATAAAATTCCATAGTATATTATATATTACTTTTTAATAATGATTATTATTCCTTATACTATATTACAATGCAGTAGAGGTAATGTCACCCTGCTCTGAACCTTGACAGTTTCACACCCCAGCAAGTATGCAGACCACAGATGCATGAATGAGCCTGTTGAGACCAGATGAACCATCCAGCTGAATCCAGCCCAAATTGCCAATCTACAGAATTGTGAGCTAAAAACTCATTGTTATTCAAGCCCCTGAGGTTTGAGGTTGTTTGCTTTTGCAGTAACTGATAACTGATGCCCTAATTAATAAAAGAGAGTTAAAAGTACAAAGAAGTCAATGGCTGCCTTACTATTTTGAATCTCCTTTCTTTTCTAGGTTTAACACTCAGGCACTTGGTAAATATTTATTTTCATTATTCTTAGAAGGAATACTCTGAGACTGAAAAGGTAGACAGATTAGTCAGTAATATTTATTCAAAACCAGAAATCATAGAACTACCCAAGGGAGAAGGAAAGAAAATACTTTCAATATGAAGTTCAGTTCAATTCAGTTGCTCAGTTGTGTCCGACTCTTTGCAACCCCATGAATGGCAACACATCAGGCCTCCCTGTCCATCACCAACTCCCGGAGTTTACCGAAACCCATGTTCACTGAGCCAGAGATGCCATCTAACCATCTCATCCTCTGTCATCAGGCCTCCCTGTCCATCACCAACTCCCGGAGTTGCCCAAACCCATGTCCACTGAGTCAGAGATGCCATCTAACCATCTCATCTTCTGTCGTCCCCTTCTCTTCCTGCCCTTAATCCCTTCCAGCATCAGGGTCTTTTCCAATGAGTCAGCTCTTCACATCAGGTGGCCAAAGTATTGGAGTTTCAGCTTCAACATCAGTCCTTCCAATGAATACCCAGGACTGATCTCCTTTAGGATGGACTGGCTGGATCTCTGTGCCGTCCAAGGGACTCTCAAGAGTCTTCTCCAACACCACAGTTCAAAAGCATCAATTCTTCAGCCCTCAGCTTTCTTCACAGTACAACCCTCACATCCATACATGACCACTGGAAAAACCATAGCCTTGACTAGATGGACCTTTGTTGACAAAGCAACGTCTGCTTTTTAATATGCTGTGTAGGTTGCTCATAACTTTCCTTCCAAGGAGTAAGCATCTTTTAATTTCATGGTTGCAATCACCATCTGCAGTGATTTTGGAGCCCAAGAAAATAAAGTCAGCCACTGTTTCCACTGTTTCCCCATCTATTTGCCATGAAGTGATGGGACCAGATGCCATGATCTTAGTTTTCTGAATGTGAAGCTTTTAGCCAACTTTTTCACTCTCCTCTTTCATTTTCATCAAGAGGCTTTTTAGTTCCTCTTCACTCTCTGCCATAAAGGTGGTGTCATCTGCATATCTGAGGTTATTGATATTTCTCCCAGCAATCTTGATTCCAGCTTGTGCTTCTTCCAGCCCAGTGTTTCTCATGATGTACTCTGCATATATGTTAAATAAGCAGGGTGACAATATACAGCCTTGATGTACTCCTTTTCCTATTTGGAACCCGTCTATTGTTCCAAGTCCAGTCCTAACTGTTGCTTCCTGACCTGCATAGAGGTTTCTCAAGAGGCAGGTCAGGTGGTCTGGTATTCCCATCTCTTGAAGAATTTTCCACAGTTTGTTGTGATCCACACAGTCAAAGGCTTTGGCATAGTCAATAAAGCAGAAATAGATGTTTTTCTGGAACTCTCTTGCTATTTCAATGATCCACCAGATGTTGGCAATTTGATCTCTGGGTCCTCTGCCTTTTCTAAAACCAGCTTGAACATCTGGAAGTTCATGGTTCACATATTGCTGAACCCTGGCTTGGAGAATTTTGAGCATTACTAGCGTTTGAGATGAGTGAAACTGTGCAGTAGTTTGAGCATTCTTTGGCATTGTCTTTCTTTGGGATTGGAATGAAAACTGATCTTTTCCAGTCCTGTGGCCACTGCTGAGTTTTCCAAATTTGTGTGCATATTGAGTGCAGCACTTTCACAGCATCATCTTTCAGGATTTGAAATAGCTCAGCTGGAATTCCATCACCCACTAGCTTTGTTCATACTGATGCTTCCTAAGGCCCACTTGACTTCACATTCCAGGATGTCTGGCTCTAGGTGAGTGATCACACCAATGTGATTATCTGGGTCTTGAGGATCTTTTCTGTACAGTTCTTCTGTGTATTCTTGCCATCTCTTCTTAATATCTTCTGCTTCTGTTAGGTCCATACCATTTCTGTCCTTTATTGAGCTCATTTTTGCATGAAATATTCCTTTGGTATCGCTAATTTTCTTGAAGAGATCTCCAATCTTTCCCATTCTATTGTTTTTCTCTATTTCATTGCATTGATCACTGAGGAAGGCTTTCTCATCTCTCCTGGCTATTCTTTGGAACTCTGCATTCAAATGGGTATATCAATATGAAGATTGACCTCTAAATTCTCAAGAGCCATTAGGAGTATGTGAACCAACTCTGAAACACACATATGAATAGATGGGTACAGAGGAATAGATATATAACTATGTAAACAGAATTAGAGGTTATGGAGTGATGTGCATGAGAGTGACGGTGGGAAGAGGCAGTGTGATTAGAGTGACTATACAAATGTATTTTCTGACCAAAGTGAGCTTCTGAATGGACCCTGGTGTGCCCACATTTACTTATGTCTCCTCTACCTCTTCACCCTCATTGCAATCATATTCACTTGCCTTTTTGGACTGAAACAATCCAAGTATTTTTACCAAGCAAGCAGAGAGAATTCTCCCATGAGCAAAAAGATACTAGGGTGCAATTCAGGTTTTTTCAAGCATCTGTATTTCACTGTGCCTTCTGCCCGATTGCATTGTTCTACATCTAAGCAATGGAGATTAGGCCTGAGTTTGTGTTCCTGGCTGCCAAAGAAATCATCCTCCTGCGTATCCTTTTTGTGAACCATCATATCTTTCTATGTTGGAGGGCATTCTGGGCAAATACGGCATTCTGGAGAGGAGATTACTATTGATTACAAGCATTGCATTTTGACTTTGTCATATGGGGAAAAAACAAAAACAAGAAGAGTACGGTAATTAGGTTTCAGCTAAGATTGTAAGGCTGTATCCTGTAGGAGTTGATGAATGGGGAAGTAGTTGCTTTCTGAAGAAATCCATCTAAGATCTGTCAGGTGATTTTAATCCGCACTGTTGGCCTCTCCAGGTTGGAGGTGGTTGTCACTGGCATCTCAGAACCCCGAGTTAAAGTCCTTGCGGGAAGAGTGTGCTAGCTGGGAAATGATTTTTGTGGCAGTACACATGATTCGTGTGGGTAAAGAAGTACATACAAGTAGTTGGTACTGTAACATTTCCAACCTGAATCTAGAGTTTTGTGAGCTCTCCCTAGGAAGAAGTTAGACTTCTGGGAATTTTACCATTTTTAATCTTCCCACATATTTGTGATAAAATATAAAATACAGACATCTCAAGAAGTCAATCTTAACATCTTGCAGTGTGGCAATTAGAACAATTACTCTAAACTTTTTTTTTGGAGCCCATTCTGTATTTATTTATTTATAATTGAAGTACGGTTGACTTACAATGTAGTCTTCATTTCTGGTCTTCAGCAAAGTGATTTATATATATATGTGTATATTTTTCATATTCTTTTCCATTATGGTTCATTATAAGATATTAAATATGGTTCCCTGTGCTATACAGTAGGAATCTGTTGTTTATCTGTTTTTATCTAAAGTGGTTAGTATCTGCTAACCTCAAACTCCTAATTTATAAAATTTCTTTTAAACACAACATGTGATGCTATATTCTGGAGCAAACTTTAGAGATGCTCATAAACCAGAATTTCCTCCAGGATATAGTTTCTTTTCTCTTCTCTCAATGCTCCCTTCATATTGAATTGCCTTATACATTTTTTTTTTTTTTTTTGGATGTGAAGTTGTTTGTTGTGTGCCACTAAGGCCTTCCCATAATCTTTTCATCTATTCCCATCCTGGCCTACTTCCTCGGGTTTCCTGCCTCTCCTCCTACTTTATTTATAAAAGGGCTTTTTTCTTTTTTTTATTCAGAACAACTTTTGATCAAAGTTGCATTATTGATACTTTGGACAACTCCAAAACTTTGGGTTATAAAACTAGTCCATAGACAAGTCTATGGTCTGTGATTGACCAAATGTATTGCATAAACACCAATTAGACATCTTACTTTTTAAAATGGATCAAAATGAAATAGAAAGACATAAAAATACTTTTTACCTATAAAACTGGTTTACCTCTTTAAAAACAAAACAGGGGAAAAAAAAAATAACCAAAGCAGAGGAGTTGTTTTTTTAAAAACTTTAGTTTGCTGAAAGGAATTCTAAGAGGTCCTCTATTCTTTTTCACTTAAGATCTGCTCTTGATATCACTAAATAAGAGTAGTTTTATCATTTCTTCATTTGTTTTTTGTTAATAATTTTATTTAGCAAAAAGAAAAAAAAAATTGGGAGTTATCTATTCTGTGATAGACATGCTGCTAGGACTGGGCCTAGTAAGAGGAAAACATTATACCCACACATGAGGTGATCATTTAATTAGAGAAGATGGACTTGGGTACCTGATGTCCTTAAATGAGGTAGGGAAAATGAGAAGATGTACAGATCTGAAGGAGAATAAAACAAGCAATGTTAACAATATTGAGTCTGAAGGTGCCCATGGAGGGTCCAGTAGGCAACTGGGTATGTGGGTCTGGAGAAATTCTGACTGATGGATACTGCAGTCACTGCCACAGAGGTTATTGAATCTATGAGGATGGGAAAACCAGACAAGACCATGAGGAGTGAAAACAAGGCTTAGGAGAGATAGCAATTGAAAACCCAGCTAAACATTGTTATAATTCTGATGGTCCTGGTTACCTACCCATAATTACCAGGACTCTACTAGTTTAAGAATTCTCTTCTTCAAACTTAGTGAAGAAAAAAATACAAATTCATAAGCTCATCGTTTGAAAAGTCCAGAGTGGATGACCTTAAAACTTGGCTGGATTGAAGTACGATATCACCATAGTCAGGATCTCTTTGCATCTTTCAGATCTGCTGTTCTCCCACTGGTTTCTTTTCTTCTAAGAAATAAAATGAATAAAAGATAGCCCCTGTACAAGTGAACTTATCTACAAAACAGAAATAGAGTTATAGATGTAGAAAACAAACATGGTTATTGAGGGTAAGGTGGGGAGAGAGATAAATTGGGAGATTGAGATTGTCTTATACTTACTACTATATATAAAATAGCTAACTAGTAAGGACCTATTGTATAACACAGGGAACTCTACACAATACTCCATAATGGCCTATATGGGAAAAGAATCTAAAAAAAGTATGTATATATGTATATGTATGACTGATTCACTTTGCTATACGGCTGAAACTAACACAACATTGTAGATCAACTATACACCAATAAAAATTTTAAATAAAAAGAATAGCCCCTAGACATAAGAGAGGAGGATGACTGACAAGACACAGAGCAAGTGATGAGTACCCCACAAAAAGTACCTGTAAAGTATTAGGGAGTGCAGCCAGGTCAGGTACATGAAGACCTAAAATGAAGACCCAGGTCTTCTTGGCTCCTGAATTTTCTGTTCAGAAAAACTGAACTATAATTCAATAAAGGATTGGTGTGTTATCTTTCACCCATTCAATTATTTTGAGTGCCTACTATTGCTAGACTTTCCTGAGTACAAGGTTATACTCTGGAAATAAATGAAGATATTCAAATGAGAACAGAGGCCGTTTGCTCAGAGTTTGCTATAGCAAGGGAGTTGGCAACCATCACTTACATTTTTGTTATTATTGTTGTTGTTGAGTCACTAAGTCAGTCCAACTTTGTGACCTCATGGACATTAGAACACCAAGCTCCTGGCCTCTACTATCTCCTGGCGTTTGCTCAAATTCACATCCATTGAGTTGGTGATGTTACTGCCCTCTTCTCCTTTTGCCTTCAGCTTTTCCCAGCATCATGGTCTTTTCCAATGAGTTGCCTCTTCGCATCAGGTGGCCAAAGTATTGGAGCTTCAGCTTCAGCAACAGATCTTCCAATGAATATTCAGGGTTGATTTCCTTTAGGACTGACTGGTTTGATCTTGTGGTCCAAGGAACTCTCAAGAGTCTTCTTCAGCCCACAATCGAAAAGCATCAATTCTTTGGCATTTGGCCTTCTTTATGATCCAACTCTCACATCTGCACATGCCTACTGGGAAAACCATAGCTTTGATTATGTGAACCTTTGTCAGCAAAGTGATGTCTCTGCTTTTCAATATGTTGTCGAGGTTTGTCATAGCTTTCCTTCCAAGGAGCAAGTGCCTTTGAATTTCATGGCTGCAGTCACCATTGCAGTGATTTTGGAGCCCAAGAAGATAAAATCTGTCACTGCTTCCATTTTCCCCCTTCTATTTACCACGAAGTATTGGACCAGATGTCATGACCTTAGTTTTTTTAATGTTGAGCCTCAAGCCAGTTTTTTCACTCTCCTCTTTCACTCTGATTGAGAGGCTCTTTAGTTCTTCACTTGCCGCCATTAGAGTGCTGCCTGCATGCTAAATTGCTTTAGTCATGTCCAACATTTTGCGACCCCATGGATTGTAGCCTGCCAGGCTCCTCTGTCCATTGGGATTCTCCAGGAAAGAATACTGGAGCGGGTTGCCATGCCTTCCTCCAGGGAATCTTCCCAACCCGCCGTGTCTCTTACATCTCCGGCACTGGCAAGCACGTTCTTTACCACTGCTGCCAACTGGGAAGCCCACTAGACTGGTATCATCTGCATATCTGAGGTTGCTGATATCATTTATGTTTAGTTGACTCCAAGGCAGGCAGGGGAGTGGGAAAGCAATATATTGAAAAAAAAAAGAAGGTTTTAGGCCTGAGGAGCTGGAGAGGAGCTGGATGGCAGGGAGCATGCTATGTGACAGTTCTGGAGAGCGTGTTTTACTTTCTCTGGTCAGTTCTGACTTAGATATAGGGACAAAACTGAAGAAGCTGTCAGTCATCAACCAAACCCTGACAACATCCTAACCATCCTGGACCAAGAAGTTGTAGTTTGACTTCTAGAACCGGTTGCTACAGAGATTCAGGGCCAGTGTTATACTGTCATATGTGGTCTGGTCAGTGTTCATTTATATATTCATTCACGTTGGTGGAGAGCCAGAGAAGCCATGCCTGTTCCTTGGAGCTTACAGGCTTTTAAAGAAAGATGAATAATGCTTTAATCAGGCCACAGACCATGCTTCCTGGGTATTGAAGCAAGTCCCTAATAGTGGACATGACCTATTTTGGGGAGTCAAGGAGTTTACCTGAGCAAATGATGTCAAGCTGGCCCCACAGGTTAAGTGGAAAAAGCACTTCAGAAGTGTCAACATGTCATTACTTATAGCATTTGTGAGGTTTATCAAACTTCTGTCAATAGTAGACTATATTCTCACAGTTCCCCTTTGTCTCCAATTGGAATCAAAAGAGCGAAGGCTTTATGCTATTTTTGTCCCTCACACCATAGCAACAAAATCAGAAGGACTCTCATCAGTGAGGGCCTATTGGGTCTTAAAACAGAACCTCCGAAAGAGCAGCATTAAACATGAAAATAGTATCCTGACCCTCCTTGGACTAAATGTTGCTAATCAAGTTTAAATTTAGCTCCCATGAAGTCTCAAAAGAAAAGGCTGAGAGGAAAAACTTCAGAGGCCTCGGAGGCAAGGAAAACAAGTGTCAAGTCTATGCCAGCGACCTGTAAAAACAAACGGTCCTGATGAGAAGGCGCGCCCTCGAGAAGACTCATTAGCAATCAGACGCAGCAGCCTCGGGGCTATCTCTGGGTTGGGATCAGGGTGGGACCAGGCCAGAGCCACCACGAAGCCTGGGACTCAGGGTTCTGTCTGCTGCCAGGCTCCTGAGAAGTGCCCTAGAGGGGCTTAGATGGGAGGAGGAGGGGCAGGAAGCCAGGAAACACGACAGGCAATGTGAAGAAAAGCAAAGCTGCGGTCCTCACTTCCCCCACTGATAACCAGTAATGAGAGATGCAGAGAGGCTGCTATAGAGACTAAAGAGTTTTGTGCCAGAGCCAGGGCTTCCTAGCTGCCTTTTTGCTCCATCAGAAAGCTGGTCCCACTCTTTAGAAGTTGAAGGACCTCTTAAAATCAACTATTTTTGTGACCTTTTACGTAAGTGGAGATGCATTTTATTTCTGCAGTAAATTAATTTTTTTTTAAATGCTACCTTGAATTTGGTAAACACTTTAAATGAACTTGTATCTTTTTTCCCTCTCCACAACAGCTGCATAGGTGAGAAAACAGAGGGTGTAGTTTATACAGCCCTCCCCCATCTGCCTGCCAGTGCAGGAGATGCAAGAGACAGGGGTTCAATCCCTGGGTGGGGAAGATACCCTGGAGAAAGAAATGGCAACCCACTCTAGTATTCTTGCCTGGAAAACTCTTATGGACAGAGGAGCCTGGCGGGCTACAGTCCTTAGGGTTGCAAAGAGTCAGACATGACTGAACACGCCCCAATCCCTCCGCCATCCCTACAGACCCCCAGAAGGGAAACTGTACCACACAATGGAAAGGGAAAGAGTGAAAGGGTGGAAACTTGCATTTATTGAGTACTGACTGCATACCGTACTTGGGTAAGAAAGGTATTATTCATTATCCTTCTTTTGTATAACCCCTGCTGGTGCTCAAACATGTTCAACTCTTTGTGACCCTATGGATTGTAGCTTGCCAGGCTCCTCTGTCCATGGGATTTTCCCAGCAAGAATACTGGAGTGGGTTGCCATTTTCCTCCTCCAGGGGATCTTCTCGAACCAGGGATCGAACTAGTGTCTCCTGTGTCGCAGGTGGATTCTATACCGCTAAGCCACCAGGGAAGCCCAGGAAACAACTTGAAGAAATTATGATACCTGCCTCAGGTCCGACTATTGGTAAGTGAGAGAGCAAAGACTTAATATCATAGCACACACCTGTTCCTGCTTGTTTAATTAAGCAAGGAGTCCATTAGACAGGAGGTTCTTAGGCCTTAGTAGCCTATGTAAGCAGACAAAACCTAAGCCTGTAAATGCCTCAAGATTAACACCTGTCAGCGCTTCTAAACACTTCTGCTTTGGTGCTGTCTGATTTGAATTGATTTTTGCTCAGATAAACTCTTAAAGTTTTTAATATGTCTCAGTTTATATCTCAGTTTATCTTTTAAACTTCTCTGGACTTCTCTGGTGGCACAACTGATGAAAAATCCACCTACAGTGCAGGAAACCTGGGTTCGATCCCTGGGTTGGGAAGATCCCCTGGAGGAGGAAACGACAACCCACTCCAGTATTCTTGCTGGGAAATCCCATGGACAGAGGAGCCTGGCGGGCTACAGTCCATGGGTCACAAAGAGTCGGACAGCACTGAGCGACAAAGCACAGACACACATACTTAAATCTGTGCAACCTCTTTGAGGGTACATTAGCTCGCTGACTCTCACTCATGTGCATTCCAGAAGGAGTCTTGCACCTGGTGAAACTTAATGTCCTAGATGCAGTTGGTGGGATGCAGCAGTGATGAAGGACTGAAAAAGGATGGGGCTTCCTGGATATAGAAAGTTTAGGATAGCTATGTGAACAGTAGATTGTAGGAGCTTTAACTTACATGGCACATTAAATGTTAAAACAATAAAGGGTTTAAAATATAATTGATAACCCCTCGAAGACATCTTCTATAGAGAAAAGAATGAGAAATTAACATCTGGGCCACCATCCCCAAGTGGTTTTTCTTTTTTAAATCTGTTTTCTATCAGTATCTGAAGATTGTTGAGTCTTTTCATCCAGGACACTAGTTTTCAAATGTGCTCAAATTCCTCAAAACCCTTCAAGGGTCCCCCTAGGAAAGCAATGGCCGATCTGGGAGTCTCATCTCAGCCCTGAGATCCTCCATACCTGCTTTCACAAAAAGTTCTTCATATTGGTCTGTTTCACAGGTTAAATTGACTTAGGAGATTTTGTTTGAAGAAAGTTGTCTTTGTCTTAAAAAAAAAGTTTAAAAACCACTGTAGTAAATAAATTTAATGCCTGGCTGGTGATAAGCCCTCAAAACATATTTGTTGGCCAAGGGTACTTGAACCACAAATGATTCTTCTGAAAGTCATATTTCATTCTTATTTAAAATAACATGGGATAGTATTAGAAACATTTATATATTTTCACAGAAGATGAACTATGACATTAATCTGGCTCATGTGGGAAGGTTAGGAAAACTGTGCTGCTGTTGGCTGATCCATGAGTGGGGTTAAGGAGATCTTCTGGGGAGTCAGGAGGAGCATTTGAGCTGTCACCCTACTTACTCACATTTTCAGTTTTAGAGTAAATATGGGGAAGTCCCCCTGGAGAAGGAAATGGCAACCCACTCCAGTATTCTTGTTTGAAAAATCCTATGGACAGAGGCTACAGTCCATGGGGTCACAGAGAGTCAGACAAGACTGAGGGACTAACACTTTCACTACTAAATCTGAAGTTTTTTTTTTTTTTTCTCAATTAAATACTAATGATCCTGTGGTCCCTTCCACTCTGAGAGAACAAAGACCTTGTCAGACCTTGGGGAAGCCACATTTACTGCACACCCATCCTCCCAGTCAGATCTCATACCACACAGCAATGCAGAAGTAGCTTTCTCATACTTGATAGCTGACTGTGACATAATGGCTAAGATGTCCTCTGGGGGGATTACGGTGCTGATGAGCAAAGAATGATGAGGTGGGCAGTGCTTTTTTTCCCATCCAGGAAGAAATAGCGATAGTGCCATTTATCGAACTCTTACTAAGAAACAAGCACTCTCTGATTCACTCCTTTGAAGTAGTTACCACCTTACAGTGAGAGGCTATGGCTTGCTTTGATATATTCCAGTGGCTCTCCATTCTAATTAGAAAAGAATCTAAACACTTGACCTTGGTTCCAAGGCTCTAGCTAATCTGCTGCATCCTTCTCTTTGACTTGATCTTTCTCTTCTCACTCTCCCTTTTGGTAGCCCTACTTCTATCTTACTGGTCTTCATCCTGTCGCTTGGCTGTCTCGGCTTATTGTGGGGTTCGTAGTCCTATATACGGGGTTTCCTGGGTGGTGCAGTGGTAAAGAATCTGCCTGCAATGCAGGAGACCCAAGTTCAATCCCTGGGTTGAGCAGATCCCTTGGAGAAGGGAATGGCTACCCACTCCAGTATTCTTGCCTGGAAAAGCCAATGAACAGAGAAGCCTGGCAGGCTACAGTCCATGGGGCTGCAACGAGTCAGACATTACTGAGTGACTAATAACATTACACACACATATGTAGCACTTACAGTAATATATATTATATAATATATACTATATATATATATATATATATATGTATGTATTTATAGGGGCTTCGAGGTGGCACTAGTGGTAAAGAACCTGCCTGCCTGCCAGTGCAGGAGATGCAGGACATGTGGGTTTGATCCCTGGGTTGGGAAGGCCTGGAGGAGGGCATGGCAACCTACTCCAGTATTCTTGGCTGGAAAATCCCATGATCAGAGGAGCCACAGAGTCAGACATGACTAAAGCGACTTAGCACACATACTATATATTTAGTAATATATGATATATATATATATGTATAGCATATAGCATGTATAAGTGACATGTATAGTGATCTGTAGCCCACCAGGCTCCTCTGTCCATGGGATTCTCCAGGCACAAATATTGGAGTGGGTTTCCATTCCTTTCTCCAGGGGGGTCTTCCCGACCCAGGGACTGAACCGGGGTCTTCTACATTGCAGGCAGATTCTATGCCATCTGAACCACTGGGGAAACCTACACATATATAGCATATGCTGCTGCTGCTAAGTCACTTCAGTCGTGTCAGACTCTGTGTGACCCCATCCCTGGGATTCTCCAGGCAAGAACACTGGAGTGGGTTGCCATTTCTTTCTCCAATGCATAAAAGTGAAAAGTGAAAGTGAAGTTGCTCAGTCATGTCCGACTCTTCGCAACCCCATGGACTGCAGCCTACCAGGCTCCTCTATCCATGGGATTTTCCAGGCAAGAGTACTGGAGTGGGATGCCACTGCCTTCTCTGATAAATAGCATATATATTATATTAAAAACTAATGCACCTGTGGTTCCTTCCACATAGTATGCATGTGTGTGTGTATATATATATGTGTTAGTTATTTGACCGGGGCAGACACCTATTTCTCAGAGTGACTCACTTTTGGAGTAGGTACAAGATGACTCTCTCCTGGGTTGGGAATCTGAGCCCTTCATCTGTGACTGAGATGCAGTCTCCTAGTTTATAACCTTTACTCCCTGCCTTTTACAATCTGAGATAAATATGTTTACCTTTCTTTTCTGAAGATTACCATGAAAACACATCTTCTTAGGACTATGAATCTGGTTAATAAAAGAGTAATTTCAACTCAGAGCCTTTAAAGGCCTGGATGAACTTTTGGAAACATTGTTATTTGAGATTCCTTTATTACCCTTGAGAGGATGTAGGAACCCAATAAGCCAAACAAGAGACTTGAGCTGTTTTTATTCCCTCATAGAGCAAATCAGAAATCTACAAACTCTGTAAATAATGATTGCATTTAAACCACCTAAATTGAGCACCCTAAAGGCTTGCTTTGATAGTTTAATTCTGGGATCCTTTGCCTTAAACTTACTTAGCTTTGGATGAGTTACCTGATGGAATTTGTTAAAGTTTAGTTTACAAACAATAACTAGGCAAAGCTGTTTTTGTCTGTGGGGAATCATGACTACCAGTTGGAATGATCTGAATAAAAGAACTTTTTTCTATGCAGCTCACTGCTTAGACTGCAGTGTTGGAAAATCTTATATCCAAATTCCTGTCAGTTGATCTTAATAACTTTCACTTTCAATGGTCTTGATGCATTGATTTTTGTCTGACTTGAAACCATGGGGAAAAAAAGAAGTTTCACCTGAAACTTGGCCCAGAATTCTTTGTGGTTTATAAATCATGCACACACACTTGGGTTAGGTTAGTGTTTAGAACAAAAATCAGACAAGGAAACTTTTGCTTATTTCATATTAAAAAAAAATTACAGTCCTGCCCAAAACACTATGTGTTATAGATACCAGAATGCACTTCTGGATATTTGAGTGGATGGGAAGATCTTAGGGCAGAAAATTAGACAGAAATCTTGTATATCTCATCTGAATGTACTAGACTTATTTCAGTATATTTTTAATATTTTTAGGCTTAAGGGAGTTATGATTATTTTTGGCATTAACAATGGAAAGAAATTTCTCTTGAAGTGTTGAGATAAAATATTTAAGCAGTATTAATTTATCTAAAGAATAATATAGAAGAAATGAAAAATTGGTGAGAAATGATCTACAATCTCTAAATTTCTTCGAAAATTTAATCTGTGATTTTCTAATGATGAATACCATTACAGTAAGAATATTTATATTTCTACCAGTGGTTATAAAATTTTTACTGAGTCATCTCAAAACAAATGATTATAAAAAAATACCATTCACAATTATTTGAATAGTTTGAATAAAACTTTATCTTCTAGATACTTAAATATGAAGAACAAAATCAGTCTATTGAGCTGCCTCTTAATTCTGAGAAGAATGTCCATGTTGGAGCCTTCCTCTTCTTTCTCCTAAGTAAACTGGTTATGGTTTTGGAAGCATTCTAATTTTCCAATGACAAGAGGTTTTATATGCATTTTATACAAATTAACTGCAGATAAATGTAATTAACACTTTCATTCACAGAAAAGTATGGAGAATGAGGAGCATAAAAGATGAAAATGGAAGACAGAGAGGCAGGTAGAGTTCTGTGTCCACAGAAGTCTGTATAAAGTGTAAGGAATGGAGTAACCTCCACTGAAGTAAAGGAGGGCTCAAGGTAACAAGGGTAAAATACTTTCCCATGGATGTATCTTCATAAAAATTGTGAGGGGAAACCATAGAAGATGTTTAAAGAGCTTACTGAATAGCCTTTCTGCGGAATGATGTAGCCTATGGGGATTGTCTAATTTTGTAGGATTGTGTATCTTTGTCTCTATTTGACCAGGTTCCTACAACTCTGTAGAGAGAAGTTAACTTGTACAAAACTGCACATGTTTCTGTTCATAACTATGCAAATGACTCCTGCTTAAGGCAGTGTGAATGGATTTCTCAAAGAGTTAGCTCAGGCTGCCATAACAAAACAGTGTAGAGAGTAGCTTAAACAACAGAAATGATTTTCTCACAGGTCTTAAGACTAGAAGTCTGAGATCAGAATGCCAGTAGGGTCATATTCTGGTGACCACTCCCTCCTGGCTTGCAAACGCCCACTTTATGATGTCCTCACATGGCTGGGAGAGTGATCACTGGTATCTCTTGCTCTTTTATAAAGGACACAAGTTCTACTGGATCAGGGATTTACTCTTAAGTCCTCGTTTAACCCTAATCACATCCATGAAGGCTCTACCTCCAAATAGTCACATGAAGGGGTTAGGGATTTAATAAACGAATTTGGGTAGGGGTTGTGAGGCAGATAATGTATTATCTCTGTATGTCAAAGTATCATTTAAACCAGGGGTTCCCAACCTCCGGGATCTAAAGCCTGATGATCTGAGGTGGAGCTAATGTAATAATAAAAGAAATAAAGTGCACAATAAATACAATGCTCTTGAATCATCCTGAAACTATCTCTTGCCCTCAATCTATGGAAAAATTGTCTTTCATGAAACTGGTTCCTGGTGTCAAAAATGTTGGGAATTGCTGCTTTAAACCATTTGTGACATCACACTGGTTCCCTCATTGTGAAATTATTCGTCACTCAGTTGTGTCTGATTTTGCAGTTCCATGGGCTGTAGTCTGCCAGGCTCCTCTGTCCATGGAACTCTCCAGGCAAGAATACTAGAGTGGGTAACCGTTCTCTTCTCCAGGGGATCTTCCCGAGGATCGAACCTTGGGTCTCCCGAATGCAGGCAGATTCTTTACTGTTTAAGCCACCTTATTAATTAATTAGTTAAATCTTTGATGTGTGTTTGTTTCATAGTTGCAGAAGTCATAATTATATCTCTTTTTAAGATTTACCCTTTAACAAGAGGATCAGACTTTATTCTTAGACAGTAAACTTACTGAAAAGAATCAGATATTTTAAGACCCTTTTATACCTCAACTTATTGGAATCACTTTCCTTGGTTGAAAAGAACTCACCCTGGCTTTCTTTTTATAGTTTATGGATCAATTATTAATTGAAAAGTAGCTGGGTTAAGGGCTTACCTGGTGGCTCAGAGATAAAGAATCCGCCTATAATGCGGGAGACCCGGATTCAATCCCTGGGTAGGAAAGATCCCCTTGACGAAGGGAATGGCACCCTACTCCAGAATTCTTGCCTGGAAAATTCTGTGGACAGAGAAGCCTGATAGGCTACATTCTATGGGGCCGCAAAGGGCTGGATTAAAAACACTGAGGAGTCTATATCCTTAGGCTTAGACCCTGGTGGATTCCTACAGGTTGTACAATTTGGTTAAAGTTACTCAAACCCTTGGCCTCAATTCCTAGATCAATATACTGAAGGAACTGGGATGAATGTTTTCTAATGTCCCTTCCAGATTTTAGAATGTACTGGTCCCATGATCTGTACATATAAACAGTGGGTTGTAGAGACAAAATGTTCCCAGTTGTCTTGAAGAAAAATGTTTTAATAAAATATCCACATTTCAGTGATGTCTACCTTCTCCTTACCCTGCCAGGTAAGGCTGGGTTTCAGAAGATTTTCTTTCTCTTCTTTTCCCCATTCCTTTATACAGCTGCTTCCTGCTCCCTCAAGAAGTCACTACCTCCCTTTGTGTTCAAGTTTCTCCATCTGTGAAATGCAAGGCTGAGTGCCCATCAGCCTCCCAGGGGTATTCCATGTCTGATTCCCTTTCAGAGCTTTCACTATGCTGGGCATTATCTACAGGCTAAGCTTGGCATTTCCTTCCTTTCCTTTCTTGATCATAATTTGATCCCAACTTCCTTGGGAGCCTCTTGTCTATACAATTTGTCAGTAGTTCTAATCCTGTTTTAACATAATTTAGATCTATGGTGATGCTAATGATGTCGTTGATAATGAGCTGGGGATTGGCAGAGATCCTTTTAAAAAGTGTGTTCGAATAGTGAAGAAAAGAATTAAAAAACAAACAAACAAAAAAATGAAACAAACAACAAAACCCCCCACAGTGGTAACATAGGAAAAAGTGTCCATCTAAATAAATTAATTTACACAAGATAGTGTTGCCAGATAAAATATAGGACATTCAGTTAAATTTGAATTACAGATAAACAGAGAATAAATTTTTAGCATCCCATGCAATGGACATGTGCTTATCCATACTAAAATATTTTTTGTTGTTTATCTGAAATTCAAATTTAACTGAGTATGCTGTATTTTTATTTCTTAAATACAGCAACCTTAGTGAAGTGAAGTCGCTCAGTCATGTCCGACTCTTTGCGACCCCATGGACTATAGCCTACCAGGCTCCTCTGTCTGTGGGATTCTCCAGGTCAGAATACTGGAGTGAGACATTAAAAACAGGGCTTCTGTCCAGCAATTTCTGGCTGAGATAAACTGAGGTTCCAGTGTGAGGCTAGGCTTTTTTCAGTTCTTCAGATATTGTAAATCCATGGCTAATTCATTTCAATGTATGACAAAAACCACTGCAATGATGTAAAGTAATTAGCCTCCAACTAATAAAAATAAATGGAAAAAAAAAATAAACAGAGAAATATTCTGAAGTTGACAAGGGGAAGAAGTTGAAACTTCCACATAGTTATACCTTTAAAAAACATGTGGGAAAACTGTAGATATCATCACTCTGAACTTTTAACATCCATGGATATTTGGTCCTAGAAAAAAATAATTGGCAATTTTGTAAGAAGTTGCAGTTTTCATATGTTTAGTAGAAACAATGCAAGAAATTTTCTAATGGCTATAAAAATGCTGTTTTGAGGGATTCTGAAGGTAATATTCATAAACAATGAAAGGTTACAGGTGTTTTCAGGATGTCTTTGGTTTTAAAGCAAGCACTCAGTGCCAAGAATACTGCTGCACAATTGTAGGCACTGATTCAGCAGTCACTCTGTCAAGGATTATGTGATAAGCATGTAACAAAAGGCTTGGATAATCTCCATAGTACACATGTTCCCCGTGCTACCTCAGAGCACCATCCGTGACTTCTGTACCCTCTGCAAAAACCTGAACTATGAGGGAGACTCAGTTCATTGACCAGTAGAGAAGCAGCTCCTTACTTGCTCTGCAAAAACAAAAAGAACTTTTCTCTAATGTTTTTTGGCAAATAAGATGATGTGTATGTATGTGTGCTCACTCATGTCCGACTCTTAGTGACCCCCAAGGACGGTAGCCCACCAGGCTCCTCTGTCCTTGGAATTCTGTAGGCAAGAATACTGGAGTGGGTTGTCATTCTTTCTCTAGAGGATCTTCCTCAGCTGGGGATCAAACTTACATCTCCTGCATTTCCTGCATTGCAGGCAGATTCTTTACCACTGCACCACCTGGGAAGCCTGAAGTGACCGGGGAAAGATGCAAAAATACTGAGATGTATGACCATCTCTGTCATCCAGCCCAGCACTACTCAAAGTATGGTCAGCTCTCTAGGGTTGGTTTGTGAGCTGTCACCATTCAGCACCAGGAAAATTGAAGAAATTTAGAGTAAACATTTAGAAACCTTTATAGTTATTCCATAGATTAAAAGCAAATCTGTTGAATTTAATAATGAAAAGTTGGAGCTTGTATGCTATATATCTTTTTTTGTTATTGCTGGCTTCATTTTCCTAGTAATTTGTTTTTTATAACTATTTCACAAAAGTATCAGTTATTAAAACAGTATCATGTTGTAAAAGATAAAAGGCTGTCTGTTTGATGTCCTTTAAAATAAATTACTCCTCAGTTCAGTTCAGTTCAGTTCAGTCGCTCAGTCGTGTCTCTTTGTGACCCAATGAATCGCAGCACGCCAGACCTCCCTGTCCGTCACCAACTCCCAGAATTTACCCAAACTCATGCCCATCGAGTCGGTGATGCCATCCAGCCATCTCATCCTCTGTCGTCCCCTTCTCCTCCTGCCCTCAATCCCTCCCAGCATCAGGGTCTTTTCCAATGAGTCAACTCTTTCCATGAGGTGGCCAAAGTACTGGAGTTTCAGCTTCAGCATCAATCCTTCCAAAGAACACCCAGGACTGATCTCCTTTAGGATGGACTTGTTGGATCTCCTTGCAGTCCAAGGGATGCTCAAGAGTCTTCTCGAACACCACATTTCAAGAGCATCAATTCTTCAGAGCTCAGTTTTCTTCACAGTCCAACTCACATCCATACATGACCACTGGAAAACTCATGGCCTTGACCAGACAGACAGACATTTGTTGGCAAAGTAATGTCTCCACTTTTTAATGTGCTATTTAGGTTGATCATAACTTTCCTTCTAAGGAGTAAGCGTCTTTTAATATCATGGCTGCAGTCACCATCCGCAGTAATTTTGGAGCCCAAAAAAATAAAGTCTGACACTGTTTCCACTGTCTTCCCATCTATTTCCCATGAGGTGATGGGACCAGATGCCATGATCTCAGTTTTCTGAATGTTAAGCTTTAAGCCAACTTTTTCACTCTCTTCTTTCATTTTCATCAAGAGGCTTTTTAGTTCCTCTTCACTCTCTGCCATAAGGGTGTTGTCATCTGCATATCTGAGGTTATTGATATTTCTCGCGGCAATCTAGATTCCAGTTTGTGCTTCTTCCAGCTCAGCGCCTACAATGTCTTAAATAAGAATCACTAAATTTATCAGTTCAGACTTTGAATAAATAGTAATTACAAAGCAAATACTTTGCTAGATACTGTGGGTAAAGTGATGAATAAGGTAGGCATAGTAGTGGGGCAGTGGAGTTTCTGACCTCACAGAGTACATTTCAAGGAAGAAGATGTAATAAAATCACAATAAAATAGATAGAAAAATACAAAGTGAACTGGGAATGCACTGTAAGAGACCCTGAACTGGTTAAGAATTCTGTGAAACATTCCCAGAGGAAATCACCCAAGCCCTGTTAGGAATGCTAGTCTGAAATTCAGAGAAGAGATCTGAGCTGGAGGTATAAATGTGGAACAGTCCTCTGAAGATGTTAATTTAAGGCTGAGGAATGAATGAAATTGCCTAGGTAGAAGACAGCATGTGAAAAGAGGGGAGGACTGAATCTTACAGGTCTAGCAGCTGAAATGAACCTCCAAAGAAAATGGAGGTGAAGAAGAATTAAGATCTGTGGAGCCCCTGAAGCTAAACAAAGAGGGTCTGGAGAAACAGGGAATGATAAAGAACTTCCAATAATGCTGAGAGGTCAAACCAGAGCTGAAAAATAGGCACGTTCTTCACAGAGGCATGGTTTTTGGTGGGAGAGGTTCCTGGGATCTGATAATAGGCGTGGGATATGTTTCAGAAGTCCAGATGCAGGAAGAGTTAAGAAAAAGAATACAGCGATTATAAGCAACTCTTTCTAGAAGTTTTTTCTGGGAAATGGAAGACAGTTTAGGACTATATTTAGAGGGAAATATACATAAAGGAATTTTTATCTTGCCTTTAAGATGAAGCAGCAAACATAAACACTGATTGTGGTGAAGTGAAGTGAAAGTTGCTCAGTCGTGTCTGACTCTTTGCACCCCGTGGACTGTAGTCCATGGAATTCTCCAGGCCAGAATACTGGAGTGGGTAGCTGTTTCCTTCTCCAGGGGATCTTTCCAACCCAGGGATCAAACCCAGGTCTCCCACATTGCAGGTGGATTCTTTACCAGCTGAGCCACTTGGGAATGTTATCAAAAGCAAGAGCTTAAAGATAATGAAGATTGTAGGAGTTGGTCAATGGCAGTTTCCAGGAAAGCAGGAGGAATGAGAATCCCTGTGTGATTTAACACTCATCCCATCTGTAATAACAAATACCTGCTCTCTAATTGGTTCTCACCTCCTGAGGGCAGGGACCACGTTTGTGTGGTTCATCATCCTCTACTCAGCACCTGGGCTAGTGCTGGGCCATCGAGACACTCAGAAAACAGTGAAGAGAGCCTGACTCCCAAAGACGATGTGTGTCTTTGACTCAAGGGGAGGTACCTCTTTCTGCTAAGAAGACATGAAAGAGAGCTTCAAAAGGGAGAAATGTGAGGGACTTTTCAACCGATACATTTTCTCTGTGAAATGAAAGAATGAAAAAAGAAGGGGGAATTGATAGGGTAGAAGTCAAGTCACAAGGGCTTCCCTTGTGGCTTAGATGGTAAAGAATCTACCCTCAAATCTGCCCGGAGATCTGGGTTTGATCCCTGAGTTGAGAAGATCCCCTGGAGAAGGAAATGGCTACCTACTCCAGTATTCTTGCCTGGAGAATCCCATGGACAGAGTAGCCTGTAGAAGACTCGGAGTGAATGATCAAGTTTTAACACTACCATTTGATAGTACATGTTTGACACTACTGTAACAATATTTACTGAACCGTTGAAGAGTAATAAATGGCAATCTGTGATGACAACACAACTGAGTTGTGTTGGATATTCATATATGGTACATACTTCTTGGAGTCACAACTGTCAAGGAAGTCGTGAAGGAGAAATATCCGGTTGATTGTAAAGTATGGAGATTGAGAAGAAGAGATTGGGCTTTGGCACTGGGAAAGCGGTGTGAGCAGAAACTCAGTGACAGAATTTGTCCCTTTGGAACTGACAGAAATAGCAGCTCCATTGAGCTGAAGTTCCCCTCAGGTACTAAAATGAAGGAATTGGGGGCAGGAGGAATGGCAATAGAGGACCATGAGCACCCTTGGCCATTTCATAAAGTACCCATGCTGCCTTAATATCTCCCAATCTCATGCTAGACTCTTTGTGTTTTAGATTCACACCACCCATCCTTCTTACCTCTTTCCTGCTATCTACCACTCTCCAATCACTCTCATTTATTGAGGACTTTGACTCAGTTTATCCTTCCAGTCCAGGGCCTGAGTTTGCACTGGTGAATTGTGTGCTGGAAGCTAAATCACAGTCAGATCTCGCTTCAAGTGCATCTGGGAAATGTCATTGTTTAGTTGTTAAGCCTTTTTAGTACAGGAAGAAACAGTAGAAGGAGATTTGTTGTTGTTTAGTTGCCAAGTTGTGTCTGACTCTTGCAGTTCCATGAACTGTAGCCCATTAGGCTCCTCTGTCCATGGGATTTTCCCAGGCAAGAATACTGGAGTGGGTTGCCATTCTCTTTTCCAGGGGATCTTCCCCACTCAGGGATCGAACCTGTGTCTCCTGCGTCTCCTGCAATGGCAGGCGGATTCTTTACCACGGACCACCAGGGAAGCCCAAAAGGAGACTGGATAGATACTAAGCAAGGAAATATCCACTATTATATTCACCACAGTGGACAGAGAAAGTATGTTAGGATAAAATTATAAGAGGCAGAAAAAAAGACTAGGCAAGTTAAAAAAAAGTCTTCTGATATAATATAAGTGATGAAGTACAACTTGAAGAACTCTATTGACATAATATTGTAAATATGCAAAAACTGATGAACAGATGGAGAAATAGTTGATATCACAGACAAATTAGGTAACGCGACAGCAAGGACCTATTGTATAGCACAGGGAGCTTTGCGAGGGTTTGGGGGAGAATGGATAGATACATGTATATGTATGGTATATGTATGGTATATGTATGGCTGAGTCCCTTTGCAGTCCACCTGAAACTGTCACAACACTGTTAATTGGCTGTAACCCAATACAAAATAAAAAAAAAAATTTAAATCAGGTAATGTGATATGGGACAATTTTTATCTTGGATTTCAAATTAGGTTAATTGGTTTGTATTATAGTAACATCAAAATTGATAATGAAATTTAAAAGTTCAGTTAGCCAAAAAAATGTTCAGTTGGCAAGACTAAAGGTTTAACAATTAGTATGAACTGGGGAAGTAAGGTGAAGGTGAAAGTCGTTGGTGGTGAGATCAAAGAACTAAGAATTTTGCTTTGTTGGCTTCTTGATCGAGTGAAATAATACTAAATTTTACAGTCTATGAGAATTCTATGTTTGGCACCGTTTTTCTCCTTAGGTCTTTTATATCATTTGTGATAACCACTGTGTCTTCTGGATTTTTAACACCAAATTGAAGTGATTAATTTAGTGCAAGGCACTATATGCATGCTAAATACATATTAAGTTAATATATATATATAATAAATGAGACTAATAAAATAAAAAAATGTTTGAAAGTAGTATGAAAAACACAAAAGGGACAAGTGAGTCATCTACTCTAAGTCTCTTAATAGTCTGAAAAAAACCCAGCATTTAAAAACAGTATAGTTGCTTTACAATATGTTAGTTTCAGTCATGCAACACAGTGATTCAGTGTTTTTGTATCCAAAAACATGTTCTCACCTCCTGAGGGCAGGGACCAGGTTTGTGTGGTTCATCATCCTCCACTCAGCACCTGGGCTAGTCCTGGACATTAGAGATGCTCAGAAAATAATGAAGAAAACCTGACGTCCATAGAGGATGTGTGTCTTTGACACATGGAGAGGTACCTCTTTCTCCCTGCTAAGAAGACACCAAAACTTACATTGCAGGTTATGACAAGGTAATGGCTGTAATTCCCTGTGCTATATAGTCTATCCACGTTGCTAATCTACTTTATTCACAATATCTGTTAATCCCATACCTAGTTTGTCCCTTCCCTCTTCATTCTTCCCTTTGGTAACCACAAGTTTGTTTTCTTGAACTCAGCATTTTTGTAGCTTCCTTCCTCTTTATCACTCCAAACATAAAGTAAATATAGAGATCTAAATACATGGCTAAAGAAGCCCATTAAAACTGGCTCAAATGCATTTGCACCAAAAATAACTGAAATTTTTGACTTTCTGTTATTTAGAAACCAGGTCTGTCAGTCCTTTCCTCAAACAAGATCTGTACATCAAGTTGCAGATGTTTGAGTGGTAGCCAGAACTGATTTTGAATTTCATTTTGTTTCCTGTTACAGTTCTTAATTACGTCTTGAAACATTAGCAACATCAAATGAAGACTTTCTTGGAGATGTGAAAAATCCCAGACACTCCAGTCTTTAAGAAAAACCTCTCACCTAGTGTATCATTTCCCATCCAGTCAGTGAGGCTGGCAACCTTACCCTGACTCAGAATCTCTTCTCCACAACTGTCCACAGAGGAGACTGCGCTGAGGTTTAAGTTTTTAAGCCAAAGGCAAACCGAGTGTATTTGGGAAAAAGCCCAAGGAACGTTGCCCGAAGGATAGTTATGCATTCCGCTCCCCTGTTTGCCAACATGATCATGCAGAACCCAGTGAGTTCCCCTAGCGCTAGGAGCAGCCGCAACTTCGCTGTGAGGCCACGAGTCCCACTGCCCTGACACCCCACCAAACTCCAGGGCACATGGCGGGGGCGTCGCCTGTGTCCTTTCAGGCTGAAAGCTCGATTTGTCTTCAGTTCCAGGGACACCCCTGGGACAGAGCGGCTTTGAACACCACCCACTCTCCTAGGGGTCATCACCTGTTGCCTCGCCAAGGCCAAGGGAGGTCAGCTTCTCAAGGGGAATTTTCAAAAAGGAGACAGGCTCGGTCTGTCCATAAAAGGATCTCTTTGAGGTCGGTGGGAAAAAAAAAAAGAAAGAAAGCAATGCATTTCGTGTTCCCAGTTAGAGCCTCTGGAACGAGGCCGCCTGAGAACAGGCCTGTGAACGGTTCTTGTTGGAGGGCGGCCAGCAGAGATGGCCCAGACAGTTTTCACAGGACCTCTCACGGCCACCCCTCACCCAGAGCAGCTGAAACTGGAGTCCAGGCGGCCACTTCCCGGCCCGACCTCCCCTCACCCCCACCCCGGGGGTAGGGGGCTGCGGAGCAGCACCCGGCCACCAAAGCAGCTGCCTTCTGACAGGATCAAGTCTTTCAGGGTCAAGGGCAGGAAACCAGATTTCCACACACAAGCCAGATGAAACGCTGATGTTTGCGGATGCTTATAGGGAGCCTTCACTCTTTGCTGCCCTCCTTCCCTTGCTATGAAAAAGTCATGAAATTCATCCCCCAGTCCTTTTCCCACCATAGGACACTTTAGTTCAATACACCCATGGATGGGGCTCCCCTGGTAGCTCAGATCGTAAAGAATCTGTCTGCAATGCTGGAGACCCGAGTTTGATCCCTGGGTCGGGAAGATCCCCTGGAGAAGGGCATGGCAACCCACTCCAGTATTCTTGCCTGGAGAATCCCATGGACAGAGGAGGATGGTGAGCTATAGTGCATAGGATCGCAAAGAGTCAGACACGTGAGACTTCAATCACTAGGAGTCACGGGCAGTGGCCGGCCCTGCACAATTCTCAGGATGGTGTATCTCGCTTCGCCTCCTTCCCTTCCCTCTAGAGACTCAGGGTGCATTCAGGAGAAGAGCCCTCTGTGCTGGGGTTGCTCAGCATGGGAGATCAGGGCCGAGGGGCAGGCGTGGGCAGCCCTGGATGCGGCTGAGGAAGGGGCAGAGAGAGGCGGCCAGTCCCACCTGCCTCCTCTGCATGGAGAAGCCAGCACCGAGCAACCAGCACCTGCCCTACAGCTCCCTGGAACCTGAGGACCTCCCCTCCCCTCTCCCCTACCCCACTAAGACAACTGTGAATTTTTTAAGAATCAGGATTTGAGAGAATCTGAGAATTCAGAAGCCAAAGAAAGAATAAGAAAATGTGAAATCAGAAAGAGCTTTGTGCCAGACTCTCAGGGCCAACTTTCCCCTCTTGCTCCCTAAAAGTTAAACTTTTACTCCCCTCCTGGGGTCCTCCGGGAAATAGTTTTCTTTACTGCAATGTCTAATATTTGTCATCATCTCCACTTTTATTAAAGAAAAAAGAAAAGGATCCTTCTAGAAGACCTGCATGCATGGCAGGGCTTCATGGCACATGCTTGGTCTCTGTCTCCACAGGCCAACAGCACCATTTTGCTTTTGATCAGACCCAGGGTAAGTATCTCCTTTCCTGTGAAGCCTTCCAGAGGCCCTCAGATATGCACTTTTTTCCAGACTCTGTAGAGACCACTACCCTACACTTTGAGCTACTAAGTACAACTACGTACATGTACTACTTAATCTTAATGAAGT
The DNA here is from genome assembly GCF_023699985.2 of Odocoileus virginianus. Taxonomy (NCBI): domain Eukaryota; kingdom Metazoa; phylum Chordata; class Mammalia; order Artiodactyla; family Cervidae; genus Odocoileus; species Odocoileus virginianus. The sequence continues at coordinate 12,231,282 of NC_069692.1, read as the reverse complement.
TAAACTAAGTTCTTTAGCTACTACCAGTGAAGCAATGATGTAAGGCTCTTCTCTTGGTGCTGCCGCATGGAAACTTCACCAACACCTTAACTCAGCGCCGCTGCGGCCAAGCCCAAGCCTTGGTGGGGCGACTGTGGGTACTGAACCTAGTGATTCTGTGGGCTAGAGCTCACACTTAGGCTCCATGGGAGCAATGCTCTAACAAGCCCTTTAGGGAGGCTTCCCAGGTGGCTCAGTGGTAAAGAATCTACCTGCCAATGCAGGAGATGTAGATTTGGCCCCTGGGTCAGGAAGATCCCCTGGAGAAGGAAATGGCTACCCACTGCAGTATTCTTGCCTGGGAAATATGAACAGAGGAGGCTGGTGGGCACCAGTCCATGGGGTCGCAATGAGTCAGACAGGACTTCACGACTGAGCATGCACACACCCGTCTCTTAGCTGCCGAGGCAGCTCACTCAAAGGTGAATCAGCTCCTGGTGATACACAGCGTAGATTTGGGCGCATGGCTTCTAGGGACAAACTGATACAAGAAAATCCAGGAGGACAAGAACTCTGGCAATATCCACTAACACAGCCTTCTGTGGCACCAAGTCTTTATTAGATTTGGTGTGTGTTCTTTTGGAATCTGCACATGTTCTTATTGTTGTTTGTTTAAGCCTGAAGCGGTCTTGTCTCTCAGCTCCCTCACCCATCAGAGGCTGATGGACGCCAGTTACTGTTTAGTTGCTGGTAGGATGCTATTTGAGCGAACCACATCTGAGGACCCTGGTGCTGGTAAAGCATCTTTTCAGTTGAATAATGCAAGACAGCACATTTGGGGAGGTGAAAGGCATGCAGTGGTAGTTCAGAAGGAAGACAAAGGGGAAACAGACCGCTGACTCTGGTGGGAACCAGGGTGGTATGTGGCATCCCTCACATGAAGACAAAGATCCCAGCGAATTACCACAATGCCAAACAGAGGGCCGTGACAGACATAATGGAACCACACAGCCCTGCCTTTGTGCAACAATTAAGAGGAAAATCATAGTGTATGCATTGGTTGTTTTCAGACAAGAGAATTAAAAGACTTGGTTGGTTTTTCTTTAAAATGCATTTCAAGAATTCCTCAGGTAAAGAGATGAAGGATGCATACTTCCACAGAGCTGCAGGCACAATCTCAAGCTGCAGAGCTATTTCCTTTGGGGGCTTCATGATTTCCCGTCACACCCTTACTAGTTAATTCCTCCAGCTTCCAAAAGGCCACCTGGAAGTCTCCAAGTTGCTCATCCACCTCTTCTCTTTTAAATTCCAATATTCTTCTCTGAAAACCTATCTTCAGACCAAGGAACCTCTTCATGCAGCTCTGGAGCTTGTCAATCTTGCTCTGCACTATTGCTAAATGGATGGATCATGGCCCTCCCTCTTTGCTGATTCCCTTTGTCGCATGTCCTTATATGATATTAGTGAAAGAAGTGAGTACTTCATGTGCCTCACATAAAGTGAGGTGTTGTGCAAATTCCCTCATCTGTTGCTTCTGCTATTTTAATGGAAAAATAGGGAAAGAAGGGTAAGGTATACCTGAATTTGCTCTGCGGCAAAGCTCTCAGATATTTTATAAAAACATGTTGCGGATGCTGAGGCTATTGAATAAATTGCAAAAATCTTCTGAACTTGTTCTAAGTCCCCTTCCCCTCTTCTTTTCCCAGAGACATCTCAGTTCTGAACTTGCGAGCAAGCTGAAGACAGATCAGGAAGCGTCAAAAGTTACTCAGTCAGACAAAACCCAGAAGATGCTTAGGCTCCGCAGTAGGAAATAGTATTCTTTCAAACTTAGAAGTAAAAAGTGCGTGAAAGCATTTTATGGAAAAAAAACCCAAAACATCTTTTATTATAATCACTTATGAGAAATCACCTTTGGAAAAATCTGGGTCATGGCTTTGACAAAGAAGCTCAAAATGTCTACTTTGGGCCTGTAACATTCCCCTGGCAATCTGCAGGAAGGGCAAGAGGCAGGAAGATCCACACTGATGCAGGGCTCTTCTCAGATGCTGGAAGTGGAAAACTACAGAAGATTTCTCAAAACAAAGCCTTGTGTTGTAAAACTCTGGGGTGGTCTTCCTCAAAACAGTCCCCCAAAGGCTCAAGATGACTTTGGGACATAGTAAAATCTAAAAGAAAGGAAACCAAATAAAATCTGCAGAATCATTACATGGTAGAAAGCCAGTCTAAGGCTGGGAGTTTAAGAGCAGTGACCTCCTCGGGCCATCCCTGATTCCATCCTTGGCCCTTGAGAACCCAAGGCTTAGTCTATGTCACATTCTATTTCTGAGGTGTCTGGCCAGACTCATTCATTCATTTATATATTCAATTTAGTCAAAAAATGTCTACTTTAGTGCCACTCTTGGAGTGTACTATGCTACGTAGCACTGAATTTACAAAGGATAATAATCATAGCTAAGATTTATTGAGTTGCTACTCATCATTGTGATGTTTTAAAGGTATTTCTCACTTATTCCTTACAAGGTACGTAGTACTATTGCTATTGTTTTTATTGCTATTATTGTTTTCAACTCATGGATGAAGAAATTGAGACTTAGATTGGCTGACTTGCTCAAGGACGCAAATCAATTAAGGGATTTGTCTGGGATACAAATCCATGTGATCTGACCCCAGAGCCCATGCTTTAATCACCATGTAACATTAAACAGGGGCATATAACTGCCCTCAGGACCTTATGCTCTAGTTTAGGAGATGAAGCATGTAGATACACTACAAGGCATTGTGCTTTTAGGCAAACAGGAGCTTAGAGGTTCACGCAACTGGGCTATGAGGGTAAAATCACCAGTGGACAAGGTTACAGTAGTTAACTTGAGAGCAAGGTGGGCTTTGAACTGTGCCTTGACAATAGATAAGATTTTATAACTGTATCATTTTCCTGGGACTTCCCCTGGAGGCTCAGTGGTAAAGAATCTGCCTGCCAATGCAGGAAACACAAGTTTGATCCTGCCTCCTGCCTTCAACACTCCTACCAACTAGGACAGAATGATGTGTAGTGAGCATGCCTTCCTACCATGGGCTCCAAGGATTAGAGGAGTGCTTGTCAAGTCAATAAATACGGAGTTCATGTGGTGTACCAGACATGTAGGTTACAGAACACCCTTGTTGCATGGGCTTCACCTGGATAGGTAAAGGAAATGAAAGCAACAGACCAGGTCAAACCCTCAAGCCAGTGTTTTGGGCTTAAGAAGTGAGTGTTCAAAGCAGAAAAAGACCCTGATGGAAAAAAAGAAAGATAAAGACCCAGATGACGCTTCCACATGATTCACTATCACTGGAGCCAAGGCATGGTCCACTGTGGTCTTCTTTGGTGCCTCAGCGATAAAGAATCTGCTTGCAATGTAGGACATGTGTGCAAGAGACATGGGTTCAATCCCTGGGTCGAGAAGATCCCCTGGAAAAGGAAATGGCAACCCACCTCAGTATTCTTGCCTGGGAAATCCCATGGACAGAGAAGCCTGGTGAGCTACAGTTCATGGGGTCACAAAAGAGTCGGACACGACTTAGTGACTAAACAACAATGGTGAAATAAGAACTATAGAAACTGAATGAGTGGCACATGTTATAACTGGAGTAGTTGTTCTGAAGACAGAGGTGCCGCTCACAGGTTGGGGGAACCATTTCCCAAAATTTGGGTTTTCCCAAAATGATCAGAATTTAAACAGGTGAAAAGAAGCATAAAAGGTATTTTAAGGAAGAGATAAACATTTATTCCAGTATTTCTCAAGATGATGTCAATAGTTATAGCATTAAAAAAGAGATAGAAGGAGTTTGTGTTCAAGGGATTAAACATGAAATCAAATTAATATTTTCCCCATAGGATCTCTTAGAAATAACTAAATGATAATGTGTCCAGTAGGAAAGAAATAGTGTGCAATGCTTCTGGACCTTGGGAAGTAATATTACATTAAATGCTTTGTTTCTGTTATATATGAGATATGGTAAATTATTACAATAACTGAAATGTATATCACATGTAACATAAAGTCCACAGGGGAAGGTTGGGCTTCAGGGCTGGTTGATTAGTGACTCAGCGTTATCCTGTGAGACTAGGGTTCCTCCCATACCCCTACCCTGGTATCCACACCATTGAGTCCAGCTTCCCTGAGACCATGAATTGGCCACCAGCAATAACTGTGACCAATACTTCCCTGTTCATAGTCAGTGGGATGGAGAGGAACTTGAATCTATTGCCCAGAAGGTTAAAGTAAGCCTCATCTGTCTCACTGGTCCAAGCAAGCTTAGATTTGCGTATCCCCAAATTGATCACTGGCCAGGGGATGGATAACCAGAATTGTCTAGTCAATGTGCAATACTCACACTTTTGAAACACTTATTCATTTATTCTTTTTTTTTTTTATCTTCCATCTCTCCTTCCAAAGTGTATTTACTGAGCACCAGCTGTGGTTCCAGGTTACTAGTCCCTTCTCTTAGGAAGCTCACCATCTGCAAAAGAAGAAGATAATACTGCACAGCCACTAGCATGCAGATGGTACTATGGGATCCAGACAAGTGGTCTAATGAGGGCTTCACAAAAGAGGTACCTGCATCTGCCTGGAAGAGAGGAGGAAATGGGAGAGTTTGAGTGGAAGTCATACTTTTGGCAGTCTTGGGGAAAATATCCAATTCAATGAAAGATAAAAAGGATATACTGAGATAGAACACTATGGAGAAGGAATAAAAAAAAATACAGTGTTGAAGAGATCAAAAAGAAAATGCTTCAAGAAAGCAGTTCAGCGTCTAATAGAGCAGAAAGGTTAATACATAAGAGGCAGGGACAACTTATGAAATACCCAGCACAATACATTTTAAACCTCTAAACAGATGATGAGCATAAGGCTCAAAGAACTTCCTCCAGAGCAGGGTTAACTAGTAAGGGACTGTTAGGAACTACATGCTTCAGTTCAGTTCAGTTCAGTCGCTCAGTCGTGTCCGACTCTGCGACCCCATGAACTGCAGCACGCCAGGCCTCCCTGTCCATCATCAACTCCTGGAGTTTACCCAAACCCATGTCCATTGAGTCGGTGATGCCATCCAGCCATCTCATCCTCTGTTGTCCCCTTCTCCTCCCACCCTCAATCCCTCCCAGCCTCAGGGTCTTTTCCAAAGAGTCAGCTCTTCGCATGAGGTGGCCAAAGTACTGGAGTTTCATCTTCAGCATCAGTCCTTCCAGTGAACACTCAGGACTGATCTCTTTTAGGATGGACTGGTTGGATCTCCTTGCAGTCTAGGGGACTCTTAAGAGTCTTCTCCAACTACATGCTTAGGTCCCCTCAAAATTCACCAGTCAATATCTTGAAAGTTCATATGTTGAAATTGCCTTGGGATGTGATAGTGTGCAGAAATGGGGCCCTTGGGAAGTAGTTAATTAATGAAGGTGGACCTCTAGTGACAAGATGAACATCCTTGTAAGAAGAGACATGAGACAATGTTCCTCTCCTCTCTGCTCTCTAGCTATGAAGGCTCAGCGGGAAAATGGCCACCTGCAGTCCAGTAGGAGAGCCCTCCTCAGAACTGGACCTTGTTGTCACCTTGATCTCAGCCTTTCCGGCCTCCAGAACTTAATTAATTCTTGTTTGTCAAGAAATTAATTCTTGTTGTCTGATCCACCCAGTCTATGAAACGCTGTGAGAGCAGCCCAATCTGACTAAGACAGGGACCAAACCATGTTTTGAACCTGGGGAAGGCTAGCTTCAAAACACATGCTCTTCTAACAGATTACTCTGTCTTCCAGCAAAAAGAGTGAATGGATTTTGAAAATAAGAAGTGCAAGGTCAATAAAGAAGCAGGTGAAAGGGAAGGGAGTGGTGAGGTGGAGAGGCCACCTCATTCTCTTACGTCTCATCTTCTGAGGGTATTAATCTCATCATAAGATCTCTATCTTCTTGCATTAATCACCTCCCAAAGTGCCTCAGATGGTAAAGAATACACTGCAATGCAGGAGACCCGGGGTTTGATCCCTGGGTCAGGAAGATTCCCTGGAGAAGGGAATGGCAGCCCACTCCAGTATTCTTGCCTGGAGAATCCCATGGATGGAGGAGCCTGGTGGGCCACGGTCCATGGGGTCGCAAAGAATCAGACACGACTGAGCATCTAATGCACACAAAGGCCCCATCTCCGAATATTATCATATCCCAAGGTCATTTCAACATATGGCTTTCTAAAACTTTAACAAGTGAACTTTAGGAGGTCACAGGTATGCAGTTCTTAACAGTGCCTTACTAGTTTCCCTATTCTAGAGGAAGTTCTTTGAGCCTTAGACCCCTCATGGGCTGAGGAACTAGTTGCATCAAGAGAATGATACGTGCTACAATAGCATTAGCTCTATTGCTAGCCCATCCTTCACCACTGCCTTTATTTGGCTTAATTTAATATTCATTTCTATTTATTTATTTATTGGCTGCACTGGGTCTTAGTTGTGGCATGTGGGTTCTAGTTCCCTGACAGGGATCAAATCCAGGCCCTCTGCATTGAGAGCATGGAGTCTTAGCCTCTAGACCACCAAGGAAGTCCCTTCACTACTGTTCTTCAAATTTTGTTAGCAGCTGTTTCTGAAGGCTTTTTTAAAATTTTTCTCTTCTGATGTAAACGCCACACTTTTCCTGCAATTCCTCAGCTAATCTAGGCTTGCATGTTGGTGCCTATTTCTTCTTTAACTGCATCCTCTTCAGACAGTCCATTGTGCTCCAACTCTAAGTAACCTCACATTCACACACCTACATATCATGCCTTTTGCTCCTTATTGTTTTGTTTTGTGGACTTCTGGAGACAGAGTCAAGAATCTAGCAGGAGACATTTAGCCACTGAGCTCAGAATTTGTGGCTTCTAGCCCAGGGGGTTGTAACTCTAGCTGCACATTTGAATCAATGAGGAGACTTTTAAAAAATTCACATTCCTGATTCCCACCCCAGACCTCCTGAATGGGAATCTCTGGAGATGGATTCCAGATATTTCTAAACCCTTGCAGCCAGCCTGGCACTTGTCCAGGGTTGGCTATTGGGAGCCATAGCTTTAATTTCTGAGTCACTCTTCAATTATTTAGTCTCTGCAGTTTTCTGGGTTTGAGAGCAAAGTATAATCACTTTTGACCATGGATATTTTGCTACTGTATCTTTCTTGCACCTCCCATAACTTGGGGACATTGTGGGAAATTATCCTAGGTTGACCCTACATTTACTGCAATTTTATAATCATATCATAATTATATCCTATCTGTCTCCTACACTTCCCTTGTCTGCTACCCAAATCTCTTTTCACTTAACTGTTCATATTTTGTCTTAATCCAGAGAGGAGTCATTTATAACTTAGTCATTTAAAACCAAATGTATCTACATTTGTGTTTATTCATTTAATCTTTATGATCCTTCTAAGGGCTCCCCTCGTGGCTCAGATAGTAAAGAATCTTCCTGCAATGCAGGAGATCTGAGCTCATTTCCTGGGTCAGGAAGATCCCCTGGAGAAGGGAATGGTTACCCATGCCAGTATTCTTGCCTGGAGAGTTCCATAGACAGAGGAGCTTGGTGGGCTATTGTCCATGGGGTCACAAAGAATCAGACACGACTGAGCAACAAACACACATACATCCTTCTTCTATTTCAAATTCACGTTCTTGACTCAATTGGTGGTCATGGCCCATTGTTTATCTCTAAATTTATATTTTTTCCTCATCTGAGCTATATACTGCTTCTATCATCTTTCCCAGAATTACTGGCTTGGGGGGCCTCCAGGGTGTGGGTGTAAGAGTGAATGTTGGGATGGTAGAAATCTAGTGGTGAGAGAGGAAATCAGAATCATCACATGATCCTGGGGAAAGTAGAACTTTTAATTACTTTCTAGTAAGAGTTCTTAAAGTTAAGTTAAAGTGTTAATCACTCAGTCATGTCCAACTCTTTGCAACCCCATGGACTGTAGCCTACCAGGCTCCTCTGTCCATGGGATTGTGCAGGCAGGAATTCTGGAGTGGGTAGCCATTCTCTTCTCCAGGGGATCTCTCTGACCCAGGGACTGAACCCAGGTCTCCTGCATTGCAGGCAGATTCTTTACCAGGGAAGCTCCAGTGAAAGTTCTTAGTTCTTGCAAATGATGAATTGTAAGTAAGGGCTTGGGTCTGTCTTCGCAGGTCTCTGGGCAGGGGAGATGGAGCCTAGGGTAGTTTCCTAGGGGCTAAACTGGAGCCTTGGGAGCCTCACTGTGATCGATGCTCCTGGGAAATGGAGTCTGGACTGAATTCTGTGACTTTTGGACCTTTAGGATGAATCAGTGAAACAACAGGGAGTGCTGAGGAAGGAACAAGGGCACCGGCATTGTGAGAGAGGACTGTCCTCTGATAGAAGACAGGGATCCAGGTAAAAGTTTAGATGCCATTCTAGAAAATCCAGACTTCAATTCCCAGTGAGTGTGATATTGGAGGAGGTTAACATTTGTGTAGCTCTTATGTGTTGAGGGGTATAATGATAGGAAGGGACCAGAGGGAAGCTAGTAAACATCCTTCTCAGGAGCAAGATGAGTAGGGGCCAAGGACCTAGGAGGTCTCAAGAACTCCAAGAGTCTTCAGTTTTTCAAGTTATCTCTGATTAGTTCTTAGTGTTTATGAAAGCATTGGTTAATTACCTTGTTCAGTTACTCTACCACTAATTCCCAATAAAGTATTTCTCTTTCAATAGTTGTGATCTTTGCCTACTTGAAGTTACAGAAGATCTAACAGGAGCCCCTTTGAATATGAAAATCATAGAACAGTTGCCTTTTCCATATTTGTATATTTTGCATTATCCCTTTATGGAAACTGTTTGGTGATCACTCCACATGCAACAAATGTCATTTTAGCTTCATTTGCACTTCTGAAATTATTTTTCACTCATCTTGATTTAATGTAATGCTAATTTCAATGAACAAGATATGTAATGTCATCCAACCAAAAGGATATTCATAAAGAATGATGGTATTTGCCTGATAAAGCCAAAAGATTGTCATGTGTGCTAGATTAGAATTTATGTATAAATAAAAATCCTTTAAAATATATTCACAAACTCCTACCTCCAAACTCATGGGACCAGACTCTAGAAATGATTCTTGGTTTTAGCATATTCAGTGGTCCAAAGACCAAATAAAATGTGGCTAAGAAATGGAAAAACTAAACATTTAAAATGAAAATATTTCCTATTTCCCTTCTAAGAAAATGCTTTCTTTAATTCATTCAAATAGAACAGGGAATTCCTGTACTCAATAACCACAATGTTCCTAATTTGTTAAAGATGTTTCTTCTTATGATGGGAAATCATCAGATCCAAGAAAGTCAAAACTAACCTATGGTTTATTACAAAAATGAGAACCGACCAATGAGAAATTCTTCAATGTTGACATAGAATGATGTCCATTTGTTTGTGGGACTACAGTAATTTGATGTTTCAGTTCAGTCGCTCAGTCGTGTCCGACTCTTTGCAACCCCATGAATCGCAGCATGCCAGGCCTCCCTGTCCATCACCAACTCCCAGAATTTACCCAAACTCATGTCCATGGAGTCAGTGATGCCATCCAGCCATCTCATCCTCTGTCGTCCCCTTCTCCTCCTGCCCCCAATCCCTCCCAGCATCAGGGTCTTTTCCAATGAGTCAACTCTTTGCATCAGGTGGCCAAAGTACTGGAGTTTCAGCTTCAGCATCAGTCCTTCCAATGAACACCAGGGCTGATTTCCTTTAGGATGGACTGGTTGGATCTCCTTGCAGTCCAAGGGACTCTCAAGAGTCTTCTCCAACACCACAGTTCAAAAGCATCAATTTTTCGGCACTCAGCTTTCTTCACAGTCCAATTCTCACATCCATACATGACCACTGAGACATAGTAACAGCAATGACCATAGCACCCCTTATGTATGCATGGTGATTCTCCCTTTTCCTGTAGCCGCCTTCAACACTCTTACTCTCTTCTCTACGTTTCCATGAGATAAGCATCTATGTATTTAACAGCATATGTTCCCCTAGCTTGCTGGTAATTGAGAGCAACAAAAGATGTTTACAGAGAATTTTTCTAGAAAGAAGCTAAAATTCAGTTTCATTAGGTTATTAAGCACATACCCCATGCCCAGCACTAATAAGGATGCTGAGGAAACTACAATGGAGGAGACAGAGCTCCTGTCCTCAAGTTGTTCACCAAATGGAAGTGCAAATTCTTACACAGTGGTGTGTGAGAAACACTGAAATAGTTTTAAGGTCCTGGTTTTATGAGCTAGTAATGGAAAAGACTGTTCCATGTAACAAGGGCATTAAGAGTATTTGGATAAGTTTCACAAAGGAGAGGATGTCTCCTAGCACCTCAGGAGTGAAAGGAAGGTCATCTAGTAACAAGGGCCACCAGGGACCCAACCTCATAGAACCAAAAAATTAAGAAAGGAAAAAGCAGGAGACAGACTACAGGTTGTTCATTTTTATTTTGTCAAGAGTGAATATTAAACAAATAATCAGGCAGTTGGCTAGTATCTCTTGCTTTCCTTATCTGTGGCTACATATCAAACTACCCCAAAACCTAACGGCTCACAACAATAGCACTCTGTTACTTCTCACCATGTTGGAGGTTTCCTGAGAACACATGCCTCACGTGGTTTCAGCTGGGATGGCTGAAAAGGCAGCCTGACTCATGCGTCAGCCTGGCAATTAGCTGGAGCAGTCAAACCTGACATTGCTTCTCTTCCATGAGGACCTCACCATCTGGCTACTTGGGCTTCCTCACTAGATGGTAGCTAGTTTCTGAGAGGGAGCGTTCTATGAAATGAGAGTAAAAGCTACAGGTCTCTTAAATCCAAGTCTCAGAAGTTAAACAGCGTCACTTCTGCTGTGTTCCATGATAGAATATGGGCCATAGGGCCAGACCAATTTCAAGGGGAGGGAAAACAGATTCCATCTCTTGGTGGAAGAATGAAAAAGTCACACTGAAAAAGTTATGTGGAATGGGCAATGTGGCCATGTTTGGAAACACTATTTACTACTCCTCATTTTATAAAAACATAAGACATTTGACACCAATAGGACACAATCTCAGACTGAAGGATGACCACTTAAATCAAATAAATCTAGTTTAATAAAAAGCCTACCATATTGTTTATAATTTTCTCTATTCGCTAAATATCAGAGGTAACTTTATCAGAAACAACACTGGTTCAAAGACTAGCCAAGGTTTGGAGAACAACTTTCTACACCAGTAGCTTTCATACCTGGAGAAGGCAATGGTACCCCACTCCAGTACTCTTGCCTGGAAAATCCCATGGATGGAGGAGTCTGGTAGGCTGCAGTCCATGGGGTCGCTAAGAGTCGGACACGACTGAACGACTTCACTTTCACTTTTCACTTTCATGCGCTAGAGAAGGAAATGGCAACCCACTCCAGTGTTCTTGCCTGGAGAATCCCAGGGACAGGGGAGCCTGGTGGGCTGCCGTCTATAGGGTCGCACAGAGTCGGACACGACTGAAGCGACTTAGCAGCAGCAGCTTTCATACTTAATAACTCACTAGAAATACATTTTCACAACCTAGTGCATTTCACATGCACACACATCAGACAAGAGTCTCACAAAAGTGATATTTCAAATAGTTTCTCTTCTACTCTTTGTATTTCATTTAAAAAATTATACAGCTAATATCCTGCTGAATTAATTTCTGCATCATACCCATGATTTAGAAAAAACTCTTCCCTCCACATTCTTACTTATTTGAATACTTTGAATAATAGCAATAAGACTATCTTTCAAGACAGTCCTTATTAGAAAAAACAGATCTTTTGGTTAGAAAATCATTCCTTTAATTTAGGGGAAACTTGCTTCCCTAAGGTTTTCACACATTCTCCTTTGGGAGAATTCTCCTTCTTCCACCCAGGAGACCTACCAGTATTTGTGGACAGCTGTCATAGGTCTCAAAGCAACTTGTTCTTGAGTTAGTTGATTCCTTCTTTCATCTTATCTTTGGAGAACAGCATCCTCAGTTCCACAGGGAAGTGGGTAAGAGAGTGTGCCCTACAGTCAGCCTGCCTAGATTCAAATCTTGGCTTCATATTTTTTATTTTAATTTTTTGCTGTGCTGGATCTTCATTGCTACTCATGAGCTTTACTCTAGTTGCAGCGAGTTGGTGCTACTCTCTAGCAATGCTCAGACTCCTCATTGTGGTGGCTCTTCTTGTGGATCACAGGCTCTAGAGTGCACGGGCTTCAGTAGTTGTGGCACACGGACTTATTTGCCTTGTGGTGTGTGGAATCTTCCCGGCCTAGGGATTGAACTGGTGTCCCCTGCGTTACAAGGCAGCTTCTTAACCACTGGACCACCAGGGAAGTCCCTTGGATTCATATTTTATTCGTTGTCTGGCTTTGTGTCAGTCACTCAATTTTCTAGAGCCTTCATCTCCTCATGACTTAGTGACTAGGAAGTTTAAATTAAAATATGTAAGTAAAATGCTTAGCATGTTACTTGGCATGTATCAAATGTCCAGAAGTTATTAGATATTATTTTTTATAGTTACCACTCCTTAGTTTGTCTATATTTCATTCAAGATAAAACATTTAAATTAGAACATCATATACTGTGCATTTACATTATGTATCACATGTCTATATAAAGTATATTTGAAATATATAATGGATATATAGCATTCAATGCTTCCAGCATCATCTGTTAAGTGCAGTATGAAAAAAGAACATCCTTTTCCTGAATAAGCATACTGTGCTTCTGTTAGAGTGGATTAAAGTGGCATAACTTTTATAGTAACCACTTATTTTTCACTCAAGTTGCACTAACTGGTGTCTATAATCCATTAATTGCTTTTCACACATGTTTCCACTAAGACAAGTCTCCACTCTCCTTTTTGGTCATTTGTCTTTTGGAGCCCCATTCAATTTTATCTTTTTAGAGTAAGATGACTACTAAAATCTGTTAAATAACATTGTATTCTCATCCTACTCTCCACTGAGTTACAAAATTTTAGTATCCCTGTCATCAGTGGAGTCTATGGGGCTGTCCTCTACATTTCCATTGAAGACATGGATAACTGTTAAGAGGAATAGAATCCTTTCAGTGTTCCCACAACATGGCACCAGAAACACCAATCGAGGCACCAAATGGTCAGTCAGGATTCTTTATATCCAATATTTTGACCAGTTGCTGTCATCTAAATGGCTTGGTGATCAAACCATATTATCTCTTTTTCTCTCATTTATAGACTTGTCTATAAAATAATGAAATGATCTTGTCTATGAAACTTTTAGAGCTCAGTTATACTACCTCTTTCACATTTCCCTGTAATAACATTCTGGTAATAACCCCATTAACAAAAGAAATAGAAGCATCTGTGTTATGGTTAGATAATGTGATTCTGTCATCTCCTGGCTCAAGACTTTGGGCAAAGTCCAATAGAGCTTTCTTTTTTCAATGACTATTCATTGATCACATAACATGAATCCAAATGCCAGCTTGACACTTTCACTTGTATGTCTAAGAGATATCTCAATATTCATATTTCTGTACTAGGTTAATTCAAGAAGGAGAAGAAAGAGTTAGAAGAGAATAAGAAGAAACCCAAAACATCAGCACCTTAACACAAAAGAATTTTTTGGCTGGTTCAAGTAACTGTTTAATACACATGTTCCTGGGTTGTAGGGGCGCTTTCTTCCATGTGGTGATTCAAGGAACCAAGACCATTACTGCTTGTGGCTCATTGTTTCCTAGGACCTCAGTGTCCTCAGCATCCCTCTGTGGAAATGGACACAGGGCATGGAGAAGGCACGCCTACTCCTTAAAGGCCACGGCCAATGAGAGATACAGTCTACTTACACCATGTTGGCAAGACTGGTCACATGGCACCGGGGACTGTGAAAGGGGCGTTCTGGTTGGACAACTGCTTTCCTAATACAATTTCCTATAGAAGGAAGGCAGATTTTGTGGACAGCAAGCTACCTCTGCCGCAGTGTAAAATCAGACTTTTTATTGTGCCACTCAGACCTATTCTTTCTTTCTTGTTTCCATCTCAGTAAATGGTACCTCTGTTTCACCCAGGTGCTCTGGCCAAGCCTCTTGGAATAATTCTGACCTTCTCACTCTGCAGATCAAATCTACCATGAAATCCTGCTGACCACACCATTGTGACATATCTAGAATTTGAGCATCTTTCACTCTTTCTGCTGTCAAACTCCCACTCTGAACCAATATTGATACATTACTATTAACTAAGCTCCGTGCTTTAGTTGTATTTCATTAATTTTCCCCTAGTGTCATTTTTCTGTTTGAGAATCCCACCCAACATACCATATTGCCTTTATTCACTTTGCTTCTTTAAGTTTCCCTGGACTGTGACAGCTTCTCAGACTTGCCTTGTTTCTGATGACCTTGACAGTCTGAGGAGTACCGGTTACAGATTTTGTAGAATATCCCTCAGTTGGGATTTGTCAGGTGTTCAGGTGGTTAGACTGGGGTTATTGATTTGGGAGAAAAACCAGAGAGGTAAGATGTCATTCTCAACTAATCATATGAAGGACTCATGCCATCAACATAACATGGATGATGTTAACCTTGTTAACCTGGCTAAGATGGTGTCTACCAGGTTTCTCTTTTCTGTAAACTTTAGAAGCAAGTTACTAAGTAAAGCCCAGATTTAAAGAACGGGGTGTTACACTCCATCTCCTTGAGGGAAGAATATCTGTACAAATTATTTGGAGTTAGTCTGTATAAATGTGTCTCCCCCCTCAGTTTATTTATTTATTCAATCATGTATTTAGACTATGTGCTGGTGGATATTTCTTATATATTTGGTCTTATATTCCCATGCTACTTTATTTATTTTGATCCATAAGTCACATCATCTTTGGTCTTTGAATTCTCTTTCCGTAAACTCGTATGTCCCTGTGACACACCCATGTCATTTTGTTTAAGCACTTCCTCACTTTCTGGTACAACAAGATGATTGAAGTTATTTTGCACATGCCCTAACCAAGCTTTGCATGTGCTTAATCGCTCAGTTGTGTCTAACTCTTTGAGATCCCATGGACTGTATCCACCAGGCTCCTCTGTCCATGGAATTTTCCAGGAAAGAATACTGGAGTGGGTTGCCATTTCCTTCTCCAGGGGATCTTCCCAACTCAGGGATCGAACCTGGGTCTTCTGCATTGCAGGCAGATTCTTTACCATCTGAGCCACCAGGGAAGCCTTAGGATCTGTCATTTCTCCAAAGACCACTGATTCATTTTATTGGAAAAAAGTATTAGAAAGCAAGATCCGGGTGGTGGTTTTACTGGCTGATATTGGGATATAACTGCTTGTAGTCTTTCTTAGCAGACAGATTTGGGAAATAAATATATGTATACTAACCATGTAAATACACATTTCTATAATTATTTCTGTATGAATCCCTCAGTATCTATATTAAGCTAATCACAAGTTAATAATCATGTCTCCCACTTTAATTCAGTACCTTATGGTTCATTCTAGCCTTGAATGTGATATTTTTAAAGCTTAACTATTACAATTTTGTTGGACTGACCAATGAGAGAAAAATTGGAGGCTAGTTAGAGGCTTCCTTAGTCAAAGAGACTTTGGAGTATTAATATTATTTTGAACAATCTCTGGAGATACCTTGAAGGGAGCTGATGCAAAAGCAGAATGACTCACTGACTGCATCTAACATGGCAGTAGTAGACAAATGCCCACTGTATGCATTGACATTAAACAAAGGTCTATGATAGATTCAACATTATATACCCCACCTTCTCTCACATTTAATTATTGAACAAATATCTGTTGACAGCCTGCTAAGGCGTAGGCATAGAACTGTGCTCTGGCTATGCAGTGGTGAACAAAACAGACATGCTCTTTGCCCTTGGGGTACTACCATAAATGAGGACAGAGAGAGACAATAAACAAATACATGTATAAGTATATGGTTGCGAACCATGCTGTGGGCTATGAAGGGAGAGAATATGAGTGAGATTAAAGGAAGAACCTAATTTGGACTTGCAATCTGGTTTCCCGTTCTTTGTTTTCCCTGAGAACAGGAGGAGAGGCTTCAATTTTAACAAAAAAAGATTTGGATTTAGGCATTTCTAAGGATAAAGGATGCTACATGTTGAAGTGCTTCACTAAAGAGGAGTAGGGTCCTTCTACTCTGCCCTTTTGAGAAAGGCTAACTGGAAGAGATGTTCCTTCATTAATCCTTTTACTACAAGTCATTTCCAGTTCTGCATTTTCAGGATGGGGGAGAGGCCTAGATGGCATACTGGTGCCTGGGTTCTTCATGCGGTTTGTCTCAAGAAAAGTCAAAAACAAGCTCTTTATCCCCAGTGTTTACAGGAATCTCAAAATGGGTTACATAAAAGGAGCGATTTATTTACATGTAGCGACAGAGGAATAGAAGTGGCAGTCCTCTTTGCTGACAGGAAAACTTTGCCTAATGTCACTTATTACAAACAAAATGCCTTTGTAAACTCCCCAACACACTTATTAAATATACATCTCTGTGTTTTGAGAAAGGCTGGGAAGTGGTTTGTCAATTACAACCCAGAGTTAACAGAGTTTACCCCCGCTTCTTCAGTTCCAGTTTGCAGATTCCCACTGCTTTGCCGGGACCCCTGTGGACCATCCTGACCACATCTTTGCCTTCCTGATACTTATCTTTCCAACCCAGCAATTATCAACCAAGTTGTTACTACCACCATCATGGCCAGAACCTCCTGACCTTAAGGGCTTGCCAGGACTCAGCATTAAACAACCCCTGGCTCCTCTTACCCCACTGCTGACAGCTGTCCCCCCCGAGTGAGGACCATACAAACCACATTCTGAAGAGTGTACTCTCCCAGGCGTCGTGCAGCATGCACCTCTTTGTAGTTTATTTAATGTATCCTGTCCTATCAAATGTAGGGCCCTTTCCTTTTTCTCCTTGCCTTATATCAAAATCGTAATTTTGCACCCACTTTGCCTTTCCAAAGCACCTTTCTATACACTTTTGTTTTAAAACACTCTATTTACTTAGGGGAAAAAATACAGAAGGCCCAGGAAAAGAATAGAAAGTCCCAAATAGGGCCCTGGCTTCCCAGGTGGCTCAGTGGTAAAGAATCCACTTACCAATGCAGGAGGCACAGGAGACTTGCGTTTGATCCCTGGGTTGCGAAGATCCCCTGAAGGAGGGCGTGACAATCCAGTCCCAGTGTTCTTGCCTGGAAAATCCCATTTTCCAGGACAGAGGAGCCTAGAGGACTACAGTCTATAGGGCCACGAAGAGTTGGACACGACTGAGCACGCACTGGCAAGGGGCGCATCAGTTCAGTTCAGTTCAGTTCAGTTCAGTTGCTCAGTCGTGTCTGACTCTTTGCGACCCCATGAATCGCAGCACAAAAGGTCCGTCTGGTCAAGGCTGTGGTTTTTCCAGTTGTCATGTATGGATGTGAGAGTTGGACTGTGAAGAAAGCTAAGTGCTGAAAATTGATGCTTTTGAACTGTGGTGTTGGAGAAGACTCTTGAGAGTCCCTTGGACTGCAAGGAGATCCAACCAGTCCATCCTAAAGGAGATAAGTCCTGGGTGTTCATTGGAAGGAGTGATGCTGAAGCTGAAACTCCAGTACTTTGGCCACCTCATGCGAAGAGTTGACTCATTGGAAAAGACCCTGATGCTGGGAAGGATTGAGGGCGGGAGGAGAAGGGGACGACAGAGGATGAGATGACTGGATGGCATCACTGACTTGATGGGCATGGGTTTGGGTGGACTCCGGGAGCTGGTGATGGACAGGGAGGCCTGGCATACATATACACAAATCACTTGATTTATTTAAAAAAAAAAAGCCTGTTAGAGGTTGAATTGTGTCCCCTCAACATATATGTTAAAGTCCTAACTTCTGGTATCTCAGAGTATGACCTGATTTTTGAAAGGAGATTTATAGATGTAATTAATTATGATCAAGTCTTATAGTGGCTCAGCTGGTAAAGAATCTGCCTGCAAGGCAGGAGACCTGGGTTCAATCCCTGGATCGAGAAGACCCCCTGGAGGAGGGCATGGCAACCCACTCCAGTATTCTTGCCTGGAGAACCCCATGGACAGAGAAGCCTGTTGGGCTACAGTCCATGGGGTCACAAAGAGTCAGACAGGACTGAGTGACTAACACATTCACTTTCAAGTCTTAGAGTAGTAGAAAAGTGAAAGTGAAATCGCTCAGTTGTGTCTGACTCTGCAACCCCATGGAGTGTAGCCTACCAGGATCCTCAGTCCATGGGATTTTCCAGGCAAGAATACAGGAGTGGGTTGCCATTTCCTTCTCCAGAAGATCTTTCCGACCCAGGGATCGACCTGGGTCTCCCGCATTGTAGGCAGACACTTTATCGTCTGAGCTACCAGGGAAAGTAGTAGGGTGGGCCCTTAATCCGGTATTACTGGTGTCCTTATAAGAAGAGGAACATCTGAGCACAGACTTGATGGGAGAAAATCATATGATAAGGAGGCAGAGACTGAAGTGCTGCAGTTGTGTGCTGAAATATCAGAGACTGCCAGCAAACCACCTCAGGCTAGAAAGAGGCAGGGAAAAATTCTCTACAATAGGTTTGAGAGGGAACCTGGTCCTGCTAACTTGATTTTGGACTGGTAGCCTCCAGAACAGAGAAACATCAAATTTCTGTTGTTATAAGACACACAGTTATGGTGTTTTGTGAGGGCAGCCTTAGGAAATACATACAATGCCACTACAATGAAGTATGAGTAACAAACTTTCAAACTGGGCAAATTGAATATTCATATTAAATATATATATATATCTTAGTATTATTTTTAAGAGGATAAAAATTTTACTAAAAGAAGGATAAAAATGTATCGATGTTTTATGAATGAATATATTCAAATGCCAATAAATATACAAAAACTGCTTAACATCATTTATTGTTAGAAAAATACAAACTAAGCTAGAATGAGATTCTACTGTGTATCCTCGAGATTGGCTAAAATTCAAAATAAACCTGAGAGTAGCATGCATGGATGGATAAGGAAGATAGGGTTTTCAAACTTTCATACACTGCTCTTATTATTGTGATTGGTACGTCCACCTTGGATGGTGATTAAGTTGTCTACTGTGTGTTTGTGTATGTATGTTAGTTGCTCAGTTGTGTCCGACTCTTTGCGACCCCATGGACTGTAGCCCGCCAGACTCCTCTGTCCATGGAATTCTCCAGGTGCAGCTACTGGAGTGGGTTGCCATTTGCTTCTCCAAGGGGTTTTCCCAACCCAAGGATCAAACTCGAGTCTCCCACACTGCAGGCAGATTCTTTGCCATCTGAGCCACAAGGGAAGTTGTCCACTAGAGCAGAGCAAATACATATCCATTGATCCACAGATTCCTTTCCTAACTGGGATGCAAAACAGATGTATCAAAAGACATATGTAAGATATTCATAGCGACATCACTTCTAATAAATAGTGAGAAAATAAAAATAAAAGCCAACCCTAAAGGACTTCCCTAGCTGTCCAGTGGTTAAAACTCTGTGCTCCCAATACAGAGGACATGGGGTCAATTCCTGGCTGGGAAACCAAGATCCTGCATGTCACACAGCATGGCCTAAAAAATTAAAATAAATAAATATATATTTTAAAAAAACAACCCCAATTGTCCATGAGTAGTAGAATGGAAACAGTCATGATACATGGCAGTAAATGTAAATGAAGTTCTGCTACCTGAAGCAACAAGGATGACGGTCAAAAACATAACGATTAGGAAAAAAATGATTAGAGAAAAAAGACAGTTACAGAAGAATATATAATGCTTAATTCCAAACACATAAAACCCCCAAACAAGAAAATTAACCTATAGTAATAGAAATCAAAACAATGATTATCTTGGAAAGGGTTAATGATTTGAGGGGTAGAGAGAGGTTTCTGGGATGCTGGTAATGTTTTTGTTATTTGGATGGTAATTATACACATGTTTTCCCTTTATAAAAATTCATTAAACTGTGTTCTTATGATTTGCATACTTTTTGTATGTATACATTCAAAGGTAGTATTTACAAAAACAGTTCATGTGTATTAGTTATCTATTGCTCTGTAACCAATTATCTCGAAACAACAGCTTAAGACACTTTTATTATTGTGTAGTTTCTATGGGTCAAGAACCCAGGCAGGGCTTCATTGAGTCTTCTGGTTCTCTCTGGGTCTCTCACGAGGCTTCAGTCATCACAAGGCTCATCTAGGAAGGATCTGTATCTAAATCACTCCTGGGGGTTTAGATCCTTGCAGATTGTTGGCTGAGCTATTGGCTGGAGGTCTCCAATCATTCTTTGCCCTGTAAGCCTCTCCACGGAGCATCTTGCAACAGAACAGTACAATGTGTCCCCGAGAGAGAGACAGTGCTGGCAAACAGAAGTCACAATCCTTTGTAACCTAGTCATGGAAGTGACTTCCCATCACTTGTGCCATGCCTATTTATTAGAAACTAGTCATTTGTATCAGCTCACACAGAAGGAGGGGGATGAGACAAAGGCATGAGTACTTGGAGACACAACCATTGGAAGTCATTTTAGAAGTCTGCCTGCCACAGCCTGCTAGGAGCTGTGGCAAACAGCAACAAAATATATACAAATATGTATGTCCCTACACTTCCCTGTGCATTTCCAAGTACGCAGGATAAGGTCAGAACTCTGTGCTGAATGGAAAAGTCTCTTCCTGTTTCACTTGGGTTGCGTAGACGATGTGATTGTGACTTTTCACTGGCCACTGGTCTTCTCCCAAAATAAATTAAATTAAATTTTATAGAGAAAAAAAGTCCCCACAAAGAGAAAGGGCAGAATACTTTGTTATAATAAATCTTGAAGAGACTCTGCCCCAGGAGCAACTGTTCTTAGTTATCCCACCACCCACTTGAAAAGCAACTGGCATTAGGGCTAAGGAAGAACAGTGTTGTCTGGCCTGCTGCAGGAAGCCTCATTTTACTGGAATGCAAGAATTATAGCAAAATAAGGAAGAAGAGAAGGAAAATGGGAAAATGGCCTCAACAACTGCTTTTAATGGAAATGGCATGATGGCCCCTCATCCTCCTCTTCATGGTTTTAAGTCAGTGATCCCCAGAGAACATATCTGAGGCTGCAAATGAAAAGATTTCAGTTGAGAAAGTCTGTGTGCAAGTTCTCTCTTCTTTGATGCCCCAGTGAGAGGGAATGTTTCCATTGTGTGTGGGTTTTTGATATGTTGCTTTGAAAAGAATACTAAATCCTTCCATGAAAAGGTTGAATATTGCACTCTTTGCTGAGTAAAGAGAGCTGTTGTTTTTGAGTATGGCTGAAATCCTGCTCAAAGTTGCCCTTGTTCGTGATCTGCTAGTTTCCCAAGAGGGGAAATCAATGTACCCTTTCTTTTATTTATTTATTGTTTTATTTTCGTGGAGCATACGGCCTTTCTATTCCTTTTCGTTTTAAACTGAAGCGTGTGTGTGCGCGTGCTATGTCACTTCAGCGGTGTCCAACTCTTTGCGATGCTACAGACTGTAGCCCCCCAGATTCCTCTCTCTATGGGATTCTCCAGGCAAGAATACAGGAGTGGGTTGCTGTGCCCTTCTCCAGGGGATCTTCCTGACCCAGGGGTCTAACCCATGTCTCTTACGTCTCCTGCACTGGCAGGCAGGTTCTTTACCACTAGTGCTACTTGGGAAGAAGTGTAGTTAATTTACAACGCTGTGTTAATCTCATTTATCTCACCCTCTATCACCAGTGACAATAGAAATCTCAAACTGAAAAAGGGGGAAATTATGAAAATGCTGCTAACATTTTTTTAAGATTGAGTAAGAATATGAGGCTGTGACATGTCCTCTCATAAGACTAGAGGTATGATACACTGAAACTGCAGATATTAGAGCCTGAAGGCTGCAAAGACCATTCCTTGTCAAATTCTCACACTCCAAGGGGGAAAAAAAATCCAGTGGAAAGTATGGAACTATGTTAACATAGAGAAATCCAGTTAACTGGACCTTTAAAGTAAGTGGACTTTTTTGGTGCTCAGCACAGCTAGGAAAATAATAAGAAAGCAAATGAGAGCTGGAGTTTGTTTAAACAGCGCACGGCATAACAAACCTCAGGAAAAAGCTGCTGTGGTTTTGTGTATCCCAAAGTTAGCTGAAAATCAGAATTATCCTGCAAGCTGTTTCCAGTTTAGATTTCTAAAGCCTCAACCAAATCTACTGAATCAGAATCTCTAGGGGTTAAGTGTGAGCATCTTTATTTTGAAAAAGAAAAGAAAGTCAATCAGATGAAAGGAGCTTGGACCAATTTTTTTTTTTTTTTTCCAGCAGGACAAATGCAGCATCATATAGTTATATTTACCCATACAAAGCAAACAGACCCTTCCAGATTATGGTGATAACCTGGGTTCTGAAAACTTCCACCTGAGAGCTCCAGTAACTGAGGTGAAGTAGAAAATTTTAATTGTGCAAATAATTGCTTAAATCCTCCATTAATTTTATGTGGGCAACCTCTGGGAGAAATAGGGACCCCACATTACTAACCTTTTGCTGGTAATTTCTTTTACAAATATTTCTATGCCACTTAATTATACTCTGTTATGTTAAAAGCTCCCTGTTTTCTACTTTTTATAGAGTATGTGTTATTATTTGAACTGTCTATTGTAAGGAACAATTAAACCTTACCTGATTATACTTTCAATGTCTTGTCATTGGGGGCTTCTCTGATGGCTCAGTAGTAAAGACTCTGCCTGCAATTCAGGGAATTCAGGTTAGGTCCCCGGATCAGGAAGATCCCCTGGAGGAGAAAATGGCAACCCACTCCAGTATTCTTGCCTGGGAAATCCTATGGACAGAGGAGCCTAGGGGGCTACGGTCCATGGGTCACAAAGAGTCGGACACGACTGAGCAACTAAACCACCACCACCTTTGTCATCTCTCAACCTCCCATTTTTCCAAGTGAAGCTAATCTCTCTCTCAGTTGTTCTGGGGTGATGATGGGCAGCTGGAAGCAGAGGAAATAACTTCCCCAGAAACACTGACTTTTCAGCCTTTAGACTTCAATCTCCAGTTCTCACAATAATAATACTTGGCTGTCCTCAGGCTTGTGTCTGCAGGGCTGGGCTGAGAATACTTACTCCCAAATTTTCACTCTCTCAGGGGCTGGAGAGCTACAGGAAGAACCTCCCAGAAGGTCCTCCTTAACGCTCATCAGAAGGATCGTCCTTCCACCTAACCTAGACAACAACTGTATAAAGGAAAGCCTGGACCCATCAAATGATGCTTTTTCTTAAGAAACGTACACAAATTGTTTGAAGATAAAACATCAGTGTCACACCTGTTGATAAAGAAGCTTCCTCACTCTGAAAAAGGGAAAACTATGCCAGCAGAATGTATCCTTCAATCATTCTGAATAACATTGTTATCTGAATTACGGTTAATTCAGAGTGATTTCACACATCAGCCATGGATGTAAAAGATGCAGCCACAGCAAGCACACACTACAAATTCCAAATCAGTTTCTCTTGAATTCAGCAGCTGCCCCAAACTCAAACATTACTGGTTAATTTGGTGCAGTTGTTCACCTATGAGAAGCAAAGAGAGTGTAGGTAATGAGCTCCATTCTACCACTGCATTTAGGGTCCATGTACTTGGTGTGATGGGAAAAGACCAAAACTTTGAGAGTTTCTTAGATGCATTTGAGCTCCTCACTTGCCCCCTTCTTGCTGTGTGACCAGGTGAAGTACTTTATTTTGCTAAGCTTAATTTTTCTTGTTTGTGAAATGGGGAAAATATGCCCAACTGATTTTCAGTGTTGTTGTGAGGATACGGTTAGAAAATGAATGTGAAAAAGCCATATAAGCTGTTGGGGCTTTAAAAAGTGTATGAACTTGTACCTGGCCACTTGTTTGGTCTCCAAACCATGCTATTCTATACTTAGTGTTGATTAACACATTGTTTCATGAGGTCCACATACTTTTCATGATTCCCTTAAATTTTTCGTAGATTGAGGGATAGAGTGGGGACCCAGAGATATGGAAGTAAAAAATCACCCACCATTTCTCTACATATTTCTTATTTTATATTATGTCCTCATTATGAATCTGACCTTGATTGATTATATCCATTCAACAAATACTAAACTTATACTGTATACCAGGTGCTGCCCTGATTTATGGGAAGGGTCAATTTATATATATGTAGTTGGTGGGAGTGTAAATTGGTACAACCATTATGGAGAACAGTATGGAGGTTCCTTAAAAAACCAAAAATAGAACTACTGTATGATCCAGCAGTCCCACTCCTGGACACACATCTGGAGAAAAATCTAATTCAAAAAGATACATGCAACCCCGTGTTCATAGCAGCACTATATACAATAGTCAAGACATGAAAGCAACCTAAATGCCCTCTGACAGATTAATGGCTAGAGATAGATACATATACAAATGGAATATTACTCAGCCATAATAAAGAATGAAATAATGCCATTCATAGCAATATGGATAGACCAAGAGATTATCATACTAAGTGAAATAAGTCAGATAGAGAAACACAAATACCATATGATATTGCTTATATGTAGAATCTAAAAAAAATGATACAAATGAACTTACTTACAAAACAGAAGTAGAGCCACAGATGTAGAAAGCAAACAGCTATCAGGGAGGAGAAGAGGAAAGGGCTAAACTGGAAGTTTGGGATTGATATATACACACTACCACATATAAAATAGATAACAAATAAGAACCTACTGTATAACACAGATAACTCTACTCAAAAATCTATAATTACTATAGGAGAAAAGAGTACTCTAAAAAAAGACTAGGTATATATACACACACATATATATAACTGATTTACTTTGCTGTATAGAAGAAACTTCCCAGGTGTCTCAGAGGGTAAAGTGTCTGCCTGCAGTGTGGGAGAACTGGCTTCAATCCCTGGGTCAGGAAGATCGCCTAGAGAAGGAAATGGCAACCCACTCCAGTACTCTCGCCTGGAAAATTCCATGGACCGAGGAGCCTGGCAGGCTACAGTCCATGGTGTCACAGTCGGACACGACTGAGCGACTTCACTTTCATAGTAGAAACTAACACAACATT
Source organism: Odocoileus virginianus (assembly GCF_023699985.2). Lineage (NCBI taxonomy): Eukaryota > Metazoa > Chordata > Mammalia > Artiodactyla > Cervidae > Odocoileus > Odocoileus virginianus. Next base: position 12,206,197 of record NC_069692.1, on the reverse strand, counting down.
GTAAATCAACTCAACTCTAGTAAAAATTTAAGATAGATATATATATAATACATACATATATATATATATATGAGTTGTAGTATATGGTGATAAATGCAATAAAAAAATAGTGTCTAGTGTTATTTCACACAGAGCAATTAGAACTGGACACGGAACAACAGACTGGTTGGAAAATAGGAAAAGGAGTATGTCAAGGCTGTATATTGTCACCCTGCTTATTTAACTTATATGCAGAGTACATCATGAGAAACGCTGGGCTGGAGGAAGCACAAGCTGGAATCAAGATTGCTGGGAGAAATATCAATTACCTCAGATATGCAGATGACACCACCCTTATGGCAGAAAGTGAAGAAGAACTAAAGAGCCTCTTGATGAAAGTGAAAGAGGAGAGTGAAAAAGTTGGCTTAAAGCTCAACATTCAGAAAACTAAGATCATGGCATCCAGTCCCATCACTTCATGGCAAATATACGGGGAAACAGTGGAAACAGTGGCTGACTTTATTTTTATGATCCAAAATCACTGTGGATGGTGACTGCAGCCATGAAATTAAAAGATGCTTACTCCTTGGAAGGAAAGTTATGAGAAACCTAGACAGCATGTTAAAAAGCAGAGACATTACTTTGCCAACAAAGGTCCATCTAGTCAAGGCTATGGTTTTCCCACTGGTCATGTATGGATGTGAGAGTTGGACTGTGAAGAAAGCTGAGAGCCGAAGAACTGATGCTTTTGAACTGTGGTGCTGGAAAAGACTCTTGAGAGTCCCTTGGACTGCAAGGAGATCCAATCAGTCCACCCTAAAGGAGATCAGTCCTGGGTGTTCACTGGAAGGAGTGATGTTGAAGGTGAAACTCCAGTACTTTGGCCACCTGACTCGAAGAGCTGACTCATTTGAAAAGACCCTTATGCTGGGAAAGATTGAGGGCAGGAGGAGAAGGGGCCGACAGAGGATGAGGTGGTTGGATGGCATCACCAACTCAATGGACGTGGGTTTGGGTGGAGTCCGGGAGTTGGTGATGGACAGAGAGGCCTGGTGTGCTGCAGTTCATGGGGTTGCAGAGTTGGACTGAACTGAGCGACTGACTGAACTGAATTTAGAAAAGTCCTCTCTGATAATGTGGTATTTGAACAGATTACAGAAGAAAAATGCTTGTGAAAGAACCACAAAACTATCAACTAGAAGAGTATTTAAAGTAGAGGGAGGCTTAAATGCCTGAGGCGGAGGTGTGCCACGACGTTTGAGGAATATCACGGATGCCTGAGTCTGGAGCACAGTCAACAAGTAGGAGGCAAGGTTGGAAAAGTAGCTGGGGCCAAATTATGTAGCTTTGTAAGGACTTTGACTTTTTCTCTGATGAGAAAAGTCACGAGAGGATTTTGAACAGAGGAGTGGTGTGATTTGACTAACTTGCATTAAAAAAAAAATCTGGTTGCTGTGTGGAGAATGTTAGGAAAACCTGGAAGGGTAGTTAGGAGCTATTGGAGTAATCTAGGCAAGAAATGATAGTGACTTACAGAGGGGCGTCAGTGGAGGGGTTGATGAGAAGGTGTCAGACTCTCGATGTCTTTTGAAGAATTGAAAGGGTTTGCTGAAAGTTGTTATGCATGTGAGAGAAAGAGAGGAGTCAGGGATCTTTAGCCTGAGAACTGAAAGTTTGACTCTACTAATTATACTGAGGTGGGAAGTCTGTGAGCGTGTTTATGAGGGGAGGGAAACCAAGAATTCCAGTCTGGACATGTGTAATGGTGAGATGCATATCTCTACCTGTATCAGGTTGGGTAAGCAGGTGGGTATGTAAGTACAGAGTTCAGAAGGGGGATCTGGGTTGGATACAGGAATGTGGGGTCTTCAGCATTTGGACACCTTTAAAGCCATAGCAGTTAAAGACCTAAGGGGAGTGAGTCTAGAGAGAGAAGAGAAGATGTCCGATTTTCCATTTCTAGTTCTGAGATTCTATTCACTTTTTAATGAAGAACCTCCAGGGCACCTTTACCATGTTCTTGGAGACCCTTCATCTGGTATAAGACTTTCACCACATTGGCACAACCCAAGTTCCCTTCCTTGTTTGACGAAGCCCCAAATGACTATCTCAATCTTACTGTACACTGCACCTTTGCTTGTCTTATTTTTTCCACTATGACTGGCCATCCGTATGTCTGCCCAGTTCAGATCCTATGTCCATGAATGAGGGAGTGATTCTAATTGTTCCACGACCAAATCTCTTACTCCTTCTCAGCAACCAATGTATTCATTTGGACTGCAGAGTAGATCACATGGCACTCATCCTAGTCCTCTTCTGAACTGCTTTTTACCCTGAGGAAGCTGGAAAAAGAAAAAACACAAAACAAAACATTAACCCCTGACTCCTCAGCGAGAGTGTCTACCTATGATCTAGATCCCTCAAGTCAATATCCGGGCTCCCATGAGACTTGGAAAGCGGAGGTCTTCGTGATGAGGTGACTGCTGAGTGCAGGAAGGTATTTCATTCTGCTGAGCAGCTGTGGAGCATCCCTGGGGGTCACGCAGGTGCTGAGTGAAAGACAGCAAGGGCCTCACCAGCCACTGTTTCACTAAACAGTTTTGTGGTAAAATTGGACAACTCTTTTGACAGTATAGTAGCTAACTTTGCTTCCTTGAAATTCCATATGCATATGCATTTCCATAGAAATTCCATATGCATCCTAATACTCTTTAAGAAGCTCTTTCTACTTGAAGTAGGTTGAGTGAATTCTGCTTTCTGCAATTAAACGTCTTAACCAATAAAACGTCTTTTAATTATTACCAGCTCACTTTGCTGGGTAACATGTTTACTGTATTTTTTTCTCTGCTAGATTGTTTAGACAGGAGATAACTATGTCACATTCCTCCTGTGTAGAGCACAGCACCCAATGTTGTTGCAAGGTGCTCAGGATGCCACAGCAAGCTCACAAAAGGGCTGCAAGATGTTTTAACATGGTGACATGTCCATTTTGGTCACTGAGTAACCTACTACTACTAGGTTGTTTGGATATTTCTACTTAATAAATGGAACTGCTTCTTTCACATCATAAAAGTTACCAAGACACTAAGGGAACCATGAAGCAAGACGGCTTGATAATCTCTGCACTAGGTACTGAATAGAAATAAATGTTGTATCTCAGCTCTGCTTGGAGAAAACTCGAGGAGGCCAGTCCTCAGCTAAGGAACAAAGGGAAATCTGGCCCATTTGGGAACCACTCAAAGCAGGGAAGATGGAAAAATAGGACTTGCATGGATAGCATCTCAAACAGATGCTATCTTTGGTCAAAACTCATGAGAAATGCTGGAATGCCTACAGGAGGCAGAGAAACCACTGCTTATCTCTGCTTCACTGACGTTATTATGGAAGCTCTCCTGGAGTCCTCTGGTCAGCTTGCTCTTAACCTTCAGTGCTGTTGCATTGTATCATTCTATTGGCAAAAGGTCCATAAAGCTATTACAAACTTAGACAGCATATTAAAAAGTAGAGTCATCACTTTGCCAACAAAGGTCCATATAGTCAAAGCTATGTTTTTTTCAGTAGTCATGTACAGATATGAGAGTTGGACCATAAAGAAGGCTGAGTGCTGAAGAATTGATGTTTTCGAACCGTGGTGCTGGAGAAGACTCTTGGACAGTGAGGTGATCAAACCAGTCAATCCTAAAAGAAATCAGTCCTGAATATTCAATCAGAAATCAGACTGAATATTCAGTCCTGAAAGGACTGATGCTGATGCTGAAGCTCCAATATCTTGGTCACCTGATGCAAAGAACTGACTCATTAGAAAAGACCCTGATGCTAGGAAAGATTGAAGGAAGAGGAGAAGGGGACGACAGAGGATGAGATGGTTGGATGGCATCACTGACTCAATGGACATGAGTTTGAGCAAACTCTGGAAGACAGTGAAGGACAGGGAAGCCTGGTGTGCTGTAGTCCATGGGGATGCAGAATTGGACACAATTTCACAACTGAACAACAGTAACAACCAACCCAGAAAGGAGGTCAAATATAGGCAGACAGCCTAGCAGAGACAATGATGGAGAAGACAGACTATATTTTAATTGCTGGCATGTTAACTCATATCTTTTGCCAAATGATATTTATACAGCTGAGAGGAGTGTTAGTTTCATGTTCCTTCTGAACAGGAGTTGGAGCCATTCTCAAGAGAAGGGTCTTAAATGGAATGCATATGTTTTACAATATCCAAAATGAGCTTCTCATCCTCAGATCCTTAAGCCCCTAAATACCACAACTTTGGCTAAGCTGGCAGGCTCCTTCCTGGCCAGCGCTCTGATTAGAATCTAAACTTTAGATGATTATACTCCAGAATCAGAACTGAACCATGTTGAGGTTTTGTAGTGTGTGAATTCAATTCATTATGGTTACTGGAGTTTAGGATTCATGTGAGGAGACGTTTTATCAGACAGTTTTCAACTCTGCCAGATTTTCCTGAGAGCTCAGAAACTGTGGTCCAAAGCTGGGATCTCAGCCACTTAGAGCAGCAGTTAGGTGGCTGAAGGCAACCCATGAAGTCCACTAGTATTTGCCTAGTGGAAATATGAGTCAGCATTCTCTGGGAAGCAGTAGTCAGGCCTGTGGGCCAAGGAACATATAGACTGAGAAGGTAAGACATTGACAAGCAACTTCCATTTTATGGAAAGGAAAGAAAGTTACAAGCAAGCTGGTCTACTCTTCAGGGGCCCCCAAAGATAAAAATGTAGCAACTCTCAAAGTGATTATTACAGAGCATGATCTCTCTCTCTTTCTGTCTCTCTCTCTATCGTACTGTCTCTTGTTCTTGCTCTTCATCTTTGCATTTTTTCCAGTATTTAACATTAATGTCCATTTAAAACTCAGAGTCCATGGCCCGTAAGCTGCCAGATCTGCTCTCTCCGTGGAATTTTCCAGGCAAGAAGACTGGAATGGTTTGCCCTTTCCTTCTCCAGAGGATCTTCCCGACCCAGGGATCAAATCCAAGTTTCTTCTCCTGCATTGGCAGGCGGATTCTTTACCACTGCGCCACCTGGGGAGCTCTAGACTGAGAGTAGTGCCTGGGAATAGAGCTATAGAGCGGAGAAGACAATAGGGAACACTGGAAACAGATTTTTAGTTAGTTGGAAAGACTGTGTGATCTTAGGGTCACTCCATCTTCAACTTTCACAGAGCTTTGTAGAGTCATGATGGCCGAGAATGCTGTCGAAGATAGTAAAGAAAATGCTGGAGCATTTTTTTCCCCTTGAGAACCAAATTAAGGAGCCCAGAGGGCTGCAGTTCACAGAATCACAGAGGGAGACACAACTGAGTGAGCATGCAGACACTTAGAGAAATGTTTTGCTTCTATGTATGCTTGTCATGTGTGCCCATGAACAGCATGAAAATGCAAAAAGATAGGACACTGAAGATGAACTCCCCAGGTCAGTAGGCGCCCAATATGCTACAGGAGATCAGTGGAGAAATAACTTCAGAAAGAATGAAGAGATGGAGCCAAAGCAAAAACAACACCCACTTGTGGATGTGACTGGCGATGAAAGTAAAGTCTGATGCTGTAAAGAGCAATATTGCATGGGAACCTGGAATGTTAGGTCCATGAATCAAGGCAAATTGGAAGTGGTCAAACAGGAGATGGCAAGAGTGAACGTCGACATTCTAGGAATCAGGGAACTAAGATGGACTGGAATGGGGGGATTTAACTCAGATGACCGCTATATCTACTACTGTGGGCAAGAATTCCTTAGAAGAAATGGAGTAGCCAACATAGTCAACAAAAGAGTCCGAAATGCAATACTTGGATGTAATCTCAAAAACGACAGAATGACCTCTGTTCATTTCCAAGGCAAACCATTTAATATCACAGTAATCCAAGTCTACACCCAGACCAGTAATGCTGAAGAAGCTGAAATTGAATGGTTCTATGAAGACCTACAAGACCATCTAGAACTAACACCCCAAACCGATGTTCTTTTCATTATAGGGGATTGGAATGCAAAAGCAGGAAGTCAAGAGATACTGGAGTAAGAGGCAAATTTGGCCTTGGAGTACAAAATGAAACAGGTCAAAGGCTAACAGAGTTTGCCAAGAGAATGCACTGGTCATAGCAAACACCCTCTTCCAACAACACAAGAAAAAGACTACACATGGACATCATAAAATGGTCAATACCAAAATTAGATTGATTATATTCTTTGCAGTCAAAGATGGAGAAGCTCTATACAGTCAGCAAAAACAAGACCGGGAGCTGACTGTGGCTCAGATCATAACTCCTTATTGCCAAATTCAGACTTAAATTGAAGAAAGTAGGGTAAACCACTAGACCATTCAGGTAAGACCTAAACCAAATGCCTTATGATTATATAGTGGAAGTGACAAATAGATTTAAGGGATTAAATCTAATAAATGGAGTGCCTGAAGAACTAAGGACAAAGGTTCATGACATTGTACAAGAGGCAGGGATCAAGACCATCCCCAAGAAAAAGAAATGCAAAAAGGCAAAATGGTTGTCTGAGGAGGCCTTACATATAGCTGAGAAAAGAAGAGAAACTAAAGGCAAAGGAGAAAAGGAAAGATATACCCATTTGAATGCAGAGTTCCAAAGAATAGCAAGGAAAGATAAGAAAGCCTTCCTCAGTGATCAATGCAAAGAAATAGAGGAAAAGAATAGAATGGGAAAGACTAGAGATCTCTTCAAAAAAATTAGAGATACCAGGGAACATTTCATGCAAAGGTGGACTCAATAAAGGACAGAAATGGTATGGACCTAACAGAAGCAGAAGATATTAAGAAGAGGTGGCAAGAATACACAGAAGAACTATACAAAAAAGTTCTTCATGACCCAAAGAACCATGATGGTGTGATCACTCACCTAGAGCCAGGCATTCTGGAATGCGAAGTCAAGTGGGCCTTAGGAAGCATCGAACAAAGCTAGCAGAGGTGACAGAATTCCAGTTGAGCTATCTCAAATCCTACAAGATGATGCTTTGAAAGTGCTGCACTCAATATGCCAGCAAATTTGGAAAACTCAACGGCGGCTGCAGGACTGGAAAAGGTCAGCTTTTATTCTAGTCGCAAAGAAAGGCAATGCCAAAGAATGCTCAAACTACCACACAATTGCACTCATCTCACATGCTAGCAAAGTAATGTTCAAAGTTCTCCAAGCCAGGCTTCAACAGTGTGTGAACCGTGAACTTCCAGATGTTCAGCTGGATTTAGAAAAGGCAGAGGACCCAGAGATCAATTGTCAACATCTGTTGGATCATCAAAAAAGCAAGAGTGTTCCAGAAAAACACCTACTTCTGCTTTATTGACTATGCCAAAGCCTTTGATTGTGTGGATCACAACAAACTGTGGAAAATTCTGAAAGAGATGGGAATACCAGACCACCTGACCTGCCTCCTGAGAAATCTATATGCAGGTGAAGAAGCAACAGTTAGAACTGGACATGGAACAACAGACTGATTCCAAATTGGGAAAGGAGTACATCAATGCTGCATATAGTCACCCTGATTATTTAGCTTACATGCAAAGCACATCATGTGAAATGCTGGGCTGGAGGAAGCACAAGCTGGAATCAAGATTGCTGGGAGAAATATCAATAACCTCAGATATGCAGATGACACCACCTTTATGGCAGAAAGTAAAGAAGAACTAAAGAGCCTCTTGATGAAAGAGGAGAGTGAAAAAGTTGGCTTAAAACTCAACATACAGAAAACTGAGATCATGGCATTCCGTCCCATCGCTTCATGGCATTTAGATGGGGAAACAATGGAAACTTTGAGAGAGTTTCTTTTCTTGGGCTCCTAAATCACTGTAGGTGGTGACTGTAGCTATGAAGTTAAAATGTGCTTACTCCTTGGAAGAAAAGCTATGACCAACCTAGACAGCATATTAAAAAGCAGAGGCATTACTTTAATAACAAAGGTCCGTCTAGTCAAAGCTATGGTTTTTCCAGTAGTCTCATAGGGATGTGAGAGTTGGATTACAAAGAAAGCTGAGCGCTGAAGAATTGATGCTTTTGAACTGTGGCGTTGCAGAAGACTCTTGAGAGTCTGTTGGGCTGCAAGGAGATCAAACCAGTCAATCCTAAGGGAAATCAGTCCTGAATATTCATTGGAAGGACTGATGCTGAAGCTAAAACTCCAGTACTTTGGCCACCTGATGTGAAGAAGTGGCTCATTGCAAAAGACCAAGATGATGGGAAAGATTGAGGGCAGGAGGTAAAGGGGACGACAGAGGATGAAATGGTTGGATGGCATCACCGACTCAATGGACGTGAGTTTAAGCAAGCGAGGAGTTGGTGATGGACAGGGAAGTCTGGCGTGCTGCAGTCCATGGGGTCAGAAAGAGTCAGACACAACTGAGCGACTGAAGTGAACTGAACTGAGTGGATGCTTGTCTGTAAGAGAGAAGAAACACTGGTGCCTCCTTATAATCTATTTATCAGCTCTTCCTCAGCTAAGAATGTGACTAGGATAGAATCTCAAAGAAAAACTGAACCCAAATGTGTAAATATTTACTTGGCAGTCTTTCTGCCAAAACAGATACAATATTTGTATTGGTGATATTTGTTGCTTCACCCATGAGAAAGTTTCTCTTTACCTTGAAACACTGAAAGCAGCCTGACCTAACAGATTCTCACAGTGAGTGAAGTAAGTTAGACAGAGAAAGACAAATGCAATATTGATTATATGTGGAACCTAAAAGAAGATTACAAACGAACTTAATTGTAAAACTGAAATGGAGTAACAGATGAAGAAAACAAACTTATGGCTACAAAGGGGCTAAAAGGGGAAGGGATAAATTGGAAGACTGACAGAAATGTGCTACTATATATAAAATGGAAACTAATAAGGACTTACCGTAAAGCACAAGGAATTCTACACAATACTATATAATGGTCTATATGGGAGAAGGATCTAAAAAAGAGTGGATATATATATATATTTGTATAACAGATTCACTTTTCTGTCCACCTGAAACTAACACAACACTGTAAATCAATTATAATGCAATTAAAAAAATTTTTTTAAATCAGCAATTGACATATCCCCTGCCCAAGACCTTTGAAAGGTCAGTGATGTCACTAACTTAAATGATTTTGCACTTATTTTGATTTGAGGTCTTCTGGTCAGGCCTTCATTTTCTCTCCTACACAGTCACATATTTGTTAAAGCAGGTTGTCTGAAGGTGGAGAGAATTCTAGAGGAGGTATCACTAGACAGGTGGCCCATTTGGTTCTGTCATTCATCAGGGTCTGCCTGCGGGCAGCTCATTCAGCTCTCTGGCAGCATCAATCAGTTCAGTTCAGTTTAGTTCAGCCGCTCAGTCGTGCCTGACTATTTGTGACACCATGGACTGTAGCACGCCAGGCCTCCCTGTCCATCGCCAACTCCCGGAGTTTACTCAAACTGATGTCCATTGAGTCAGTGATGCTATCCAACCATCTCATCTTCTGCCGCCCCCTTATCCTCCTGTTCTCAATCTTTCTCAGCATCGGGGTCTTTTCCAATGAGTCGGCTCTTCGCATCAGGTGGTCAAAGTAGTGGAGCTTCTGCATCAGTCCTTCTAATGAATATTCAGAATTGATTTCCTTTAGGATGGACTGGTTGGATCTCCTTGCAGTCCAAGGGACTCTCAAGAGTTTTCTCCAATGCCACAATAGGCAGCATCAACAGGACACAGCAGAAAGAAAATGTTTTCTAAGATTTTTTCCAACTTGAGCAACTTTTGATTTTAAGAATTTAAGAATGCTCTCTGTTAGCCCTTGTGCCTCTTTTCATCTATCCTCCCACCTTTGGCATTGTTTTCTCAATGCCGAGCCACACATTAGGTTCTGTATGTTCTCATTTATAAGCCAAGCCAACGTGTCCTGAGCATGTACATTGTTGTGACCATAGTCACCATCATGGTGATCACAGTTAACTTTTAAGATCTACTCTATAGCCGCTATAAGAATAGATCTTAAAAGTTTTTATCTCAAGAAAAAAATGTGTAACAATGTGAGGCGATAATGTAATATATTAACTAAATTTATTGTGGTATCATTTTGCTATTTATATATACATTGATGTTCCCTCCACTTCAGCTCAGGGAGTCTGTTCACCCCATTCCCACCCAGCCTGGCCTCTTTGCCTCTGCAGGAACATCTCCCTTGCAGTTTTTGTCTTACATATCATTTTGTGGCTACATTCACTAATGCTCAATTTTTTCTTTGCTTTATTTATTTTTTTTTAATACAGATTTAAAAACAGACATTTCACTTCAAGGAAATCCTAAAAAAAAAAAAAAAAATCCCAGGGCCATTTTCATTTGGAATACCTGATTCTTATTGCTGATGCTGTTGTGCTGAAGTGGTCTCCTCCTTAACTAACGGTAATGCATATATATCCATCCTAATGTCCCAATTTGTCCCACTCTTCCCCTCCCTCTCTGTGTCCCCAAGTCTGTTCTTTACCTCTGCATCTCTATTACTGCCCTGAAAATAGGTTCATCTGTATCATTTTTCTAGATTCAACATGTATGCATTAATATGCCATGTTTGTTTTTCTTTCTTACTTCAATCTGTGTGACAGACTCTAGGTAGATCCACATCTCTACAAATGACCCAATTTCATCCCATTTTATATGTGCACCACATCTCTTTATCCATTCATCTTTTGTTGGACATTTAGGTGGTTTCCATGTCCTGGCTAGGCTTTCTAGGAGAACAAAAACAAGGAGCCATCTAAGGAAAGCCGCCTAAGATTACAAATTGTAATCAGGAAATATCTCTTCCCACTCCCTTTTTACTACCACGCACAGACCATAATCAACTTCCAAAATCTCCTGCTGAACACCATGTTCTGAATGTCAGACAAAAGAAAAATCATTCTTCTTTTATTCCTGAAAATAATTGAGACAGGGAAAGGAGCAGAAGGTTTGCAGTTGAAGGGTACTAGTTCAGTTTTGGACTTACTAAAAGTAAAAAGCCACTAAATCTGTAACTTTCCCTCTTGCACTCTGACATATAAGATAAGCTCTCTTTCTTAACACACACAGACACACACACACACAATCTTTCTTCAATCTTTCCCAGCATCAGGGTCTTTTCCAATGAGTCAGTTCTTCACACCAGGTGGCCAAATTATTTGGGTTTTAGCTTCAGCATCAGTTCTTCCAATGATACTCAGGATTGATTTCCTTTAGGATCTCCTTGCTGTCCAAGGGACTCTCAAGAGTCATCTCCAGCACCACAATTCAAAAGTATTTATCCTTTGATGCTCAACCTTCTTTATGGCCCAATCTTCACATCCGTACATGACTAATGGAAAAACCATAGCTTTGACTATACAGAACTTTGTCAGCAAAATGATAAACTTTGTTTTTTAATATGCTTCTAGGTTTGTCATAGCCTACCTTCCAAGAAGCAAGTGTCTTCTAATTGCATGGCTGCAGTCACCATCTGCAGTGATTTTGGAGTCCAAGAAGAGAAAATCTGTCACTGCTTCTACTTTTCCCCCATCTATTTTCCATGGAATGATGGGACCAAATGCCAAGATCTTTGTTTTTCAAACGATGAGTTTTAAGCCAGCTTTTCACTCTCCTCTTTCACCTCATCAAGAGGCTCTTTAGTTCCTCTTTGCTTTCTGCCATTAGAGTGGAATCATCTCCATATCTGAGGTTGTTATCTCTTCCAGCAATTGATTCTAGCTTGTAACTCATCCAACCTGGGATTTTGCATGATGTACACTGCACGTAAGTTAAATAAACAGAATGACAGTATATAGCCTTGATGTACTCCTTTCCAAATATTGAACCAGTCCATTGCTCCATGTAATGTTCAAACTGTTGCTTCTTGACCTGCATACAGGTTTCTCAGGAGACAGGTATGATGGTCTGGTATTCCAATTTCTTTAAGAATTTTTCACAGTTTTTTGTGTTCCACACAGTCAAAGGCTTTTGCATGATCAATGAAACAGAAGCAGATGTTTTTCAGGAATTCCCTTGCTTTCTCTATGTATGATTCAACAAATGTTGGCAATTTGATCTCTGGTTCCTCTGCCTTTTCTAAACCCAGCTTGTACATCTGGAAGCCCTTTCTTACCAACGTGGAAATGCTGGTGAACTTCTCAGGCAGCTTACAGACCTTTCCCCAGAACTCCCTATAAAGAGCCAAAATAAACAAGCCCCCTAACACCTATGGCAAAGGCCTTGCAGCCTTGCACCAGTGTTTCTGCTCTGATATATTCCTCATGTGCATTTCAATACTGTTGTCTGGAAAGTGAATTCCAAGCCCATCTCTTATCTTTATCCAGTGATACAGTGTCATCATTCCTGCTTTTACAAGAATTCTGAGACAGTGTGTGGGTGAACTTGGCCTGGAAGAGGAGAGGGGGATTTCAAGCAGAAGGGCCTCCATTCTGAATGTCTCTGTGGACCATGATGTGCAAGGCAGAAGCCATCAAACCTGCCACTTCCGGCCTCAACAATCCCCTTCTCACTCAAGTGAGATCTGAGGAGACGCTGGGGGCTGAGGAAGCAGGGAAAAGTTCTCTCACCCTTATTCCACCCAGCTTATGTGAGTTGAAAGAGAATGGATGGGTAATTCAGACCAAGCACTAGGAAAAAAGAGTTTGCTGAGTAAATTACAGATGGAGTCAAGATTATAGGAAGGAAGAAAGTGCTTTTGAGGCATCTTTTTAAAAAGCAAGTTAAGATACTAATATTAGCTAAAAGTTTTTGAATACTTATTTGCTGGAAACATACATGCTAAATGCTTTGTTTATAGTATCTCACCAAATGCTCAGTATTGGTCTGGGAGAAGACATACACAGTCTGAAACATGAAGGACTTGCCCAGGAACACAAAGTTTTACATGGCGAATTGGGATTCAAATGTGGGTCTTTCTGGGCTCAATATAATATATGGCTTCCTGACTGTGATGATAATATCGCAGGTCTCCTTGAACAAGTATTGTTACTACTTGTAACAATAAGTAAATGATTTATATCATTATACATTTTTAAAAGTGATAAAACAACTGTTTTCATTTTTAAATGAATGTAATCAGGCATTTTCACCACTTCAGTCTATTCTATTTAATTATTTAGAATTTGTATGACTCTACCACAGAATTCACATGTGCTAGCCAAAACCCAGAAAGAAAAATAAATGAATTCCATACAAGCAGTCCAAAATTAGTATTATCTTGTTTTTATTTAAATTGTATCCCATTGGTTCCAAGAGCCAAATAGAATTCAACTGCCCAAATACATACAATGAAGCTCAAAACATTTCAGCAGGAAGCAAAGTAGAGTAGGTTCCTGCTCCCTTAGCTTAAAGTCTAAAATTCAACATGGTCACACAACAATATGAAGAACATAACCATGCATCCCATGGTACAAGAGAAAGTGAAAGAGATCATCAATACAACAGCAAGCACACAGGAGATCACTAATTTTAACATCTCCTCTGAGATTTGATTGCCAGAAAGAGAGAGAAATTTATCACTCAGATCAGAGAGGAGCTAAGTAGAAATGAAAGCGAGGAATGAACTTTTCCCAATAGAGAGATCTTCTGGATAAAGCCTGGGAATGACTTAGATGAAAGAGTGGAGTCTGTTTGGTCAAACAAGATGGAATGAATGCTGAGGAGATAGCTTTGGGCAAAGTGACGGGAGCATGAAGGAAGGGAAGAGATTCATTACAGACCCCAGGGATAAGATAAAGAGCCCTATAAAAGGGCCCGAGCAGCCTGGCCTACATAGAGGGAACAAAGATTTCAAAGGGTAAGGTAACCTGGTGCAGGTGGTGAAGGCACTATTTCTCTGCATCACTGGGGTCACCAGGGTCCGAGGTGGAGGAACATGGGCCAGTGAGAAGGAAGTGGCCGTGGTCAAGTTTGGAAGCTGATTATTCTGAAGAAAATAAGTCCCTTTATCCACATAATGCCACTTCTTTAGATGGAAAGGACAGAATTCAAGTCTACAGTAAGACTGCATTCTCATTTCTTTCAGGCTTTCAGGCAGTATAGAGCAGGAAAAACATAGGGGGCTGGCAGGGCAGTGTGGTTAGGGAGGAAGGAAGACTGGATTATGAAAGGAGGACGGATAGTAGGGAAAGCTTGTGTAAAATACGCAGTCCTTGTCCCTCAGTGTCCATGCGGGTTGTTCCAGGACACTGAAGTGAAAAGTGAAAGTGTTAGCTGCTCAGTCGTGTCTGACTCTTTGCGAGACCATGGACTATAGCCCACCAGGCTCCGCAGTCCATGGAATTCTCCAGGCAAGAATATTGGATTGGGTAGCCATGCCCTTCTCCAGGGGATCTTCCTAACCCAGAAATCAAAGCCAGGTCCCCTGCATTGTAGGTGGATTCTTTACCATCTCAGCCATGAAGGAAGCCCTCCAGGACTTAGGGGAGATCAAAATTCCTACATGATCAAATCCCATAGTCAGTCCCCTGCATCCATGAATTCAATCAAATGCCCATCACATATTACGTTGGTAATCCTTGGTTGGTTGAATGCTCAGAGGCGGTCCTGAAGATACAGAGCACCAGCTGTATATTTTGATGAAAATTCACTTACAGGTGGAGCCGTGCAGTTCAAACTCACGTTAAGGATCAATCATACTCAGGACTAGATTCGAGTCTCCTCACTGCTGTTGCTGTTCAGTCACTCAGTCGTGTCTGATTCTGAGACCCCATGAACTGAAGCATGCCAGGCTTCCCTTTTCTTCACTATGTCCTGGAGTTGGCTCAAACTCATGCCCATTGAGTCAATGATGCCATCCAACCATCTCAGCCTCTGTCGATCCCTTCTCCTGGCCTCTGTCTTTCCCAGCATCAAGGTCTTTTCCAGTGAGTCAGTTCTTCACATCAGGTATCCAAAGGACTGGAGCTTCAGCTTCAGCATCAGTCCTTCCAATGAATATTCAAGGTTGATTTAGGATTGACTGATTTGATCTCCTTGCAGTCCAAGGAACTCTCAAGAGTCTTATCCAACATCACAGTTCAAAAGCATCAATTCTTCGGTTCTCAACCTTCTTTATGTTTCAACTCTCACATCCATACACAACTACTGGAAAAACCATAGCTTTGACTATGGAAAACCATACCTTGCCACTTTATTGCAAAGTGACGTCTCAGCTTTTTAATATGCTGTCTAGGTTTGTCATAGCTTTTCTTCCAAGGAGAAAGCATCTTTTAATTTCATGGCTGCAGTCACCATCCACAGTGCTTTTGGAGCCCAAGAAAATAAGGTCTGTCACTGAAACAGTCTTCTCACTGTAAAATTCTATGTCCATCCTGACAAATGAAAGACAAATTTATCCTCAAAGCATTGTTAGTCACAAACTGTATTTCTTTATTCTGTGTCTTCACAAAAAGTCATGGAGTCAGTCTGCACCACATTTGCACTTGTTTCCGTACTTCATGGTAGAGAGTTTTAATGCCATTTGCAGTGACTAGGAGATGAGGATGTGTGGCTAGACACACCTCATTTTAAATTCCAACTCTGCTACTAGTTAAGTTAGGATGTTATGTTGGGAAGCCACTTAATGTCTCCAAGTCTCAATGTCCTCACATATAATAATGATAATATCTACTCACATGGTTATTTTAAGATTAACTAAATGCAGCTGCCATGGTGCACGAGCGTAGCCGAGAGGAGTTACCCCACGTCCAAGGTAAGGAGCGGCAGCTGTGCTTAGCTATAGCGGCTGTGAAGAGATACCCCTTGTCCAAGGTAAGAGAAACCCAAGTAAGATGATAGGCGCTGAGAGAGGGCATCAGAGGGCAGACAGACTGAAACCACAATCACAGACAACCAGCCAGTCTGATCACACAGACCACAGCCTTGTCTAACTCAATGAAACTAAGCCATGCCATGTGGGGCCACCCAAGATGGACGGGTCATGATGGAGAGGTCTGAAAGAATGTGGTCCACTGGAGAAGGGAATGGAAAACCACTTCAGTGTTCTTGCCTTGAGAACCCCATGAACGGTATGAAGAGGCAAAAAGATAGGACACAGGAAGATGAACTCCCCAGGTTCGTAGGTGCCCAATATGCTACTGGAGATCAATGGAGAAATAACTTCAGAAAGAATGAAGGGATGGAGCCAAAGCAAAAACAAAAACAATACCCAGTTGTGGATGGGACTGGTGATAGAAGCAAGATTCAATGCTGTAAAGAGCAATACTGTAGAGGAACCTGGAATGTTAGGTCCATGAATCAAGGCAAATTGGAAGTGGTCAAACAGGAGATGGCAAGAGTGAACATCAACATTCTAGGAATCAATGAACTAAAATGGACTGGAATGGGTGAATTTAACTCAGATGACCATAATATCTACTACTGTGGGCAGGAATCCCTTAGAAGAAATGGAGTAGCCATCATAGTCAACAAAAGAGTTCGAAATGTAGCACTTGGATACAATCTCAAAAATGACAGGATGATTTCTGTTCGTTTCCAAGGCAAACTGTTCAATATCACGGTAATCCAAGTCTATGCCCTGACCAGTAATGCTGAAGAAGCAGAAGTTGAATGGTTCTATGAAGACCTACAAGACCTGCTAGAACTAACACCCCCAAAAGATGTCCTTTTCATTATAGGGGACTGGAATGCAAAAATAGGAAGTCAAGAAATACCTGGAGTAAGAGGCAAATTTGGCCTTGGAATACAGAATGAAGCAGGGCAAAGGCTAACAGAGTTCTGCCAAGAGAACGCACTGGTCATAGCAGATACCCTCTTCCAAAAACACAAGAGAAGACTCTACACATGGACATCACCAGATGGTCAACACTGAAATCAGATTGATTATATCCTTTGCAGCCAAAGATGGAGAAGCTCTATACAGTCAGCAAAAACAAGACTGGGAGCTGACTGTGGCTCAGATCATGAACTCCTTATTGCCAGATTCAGACTGAAATTGAAGAAAGTGGGGAAAACCACTTGACCATTCAGGTATGACCTAAATCAAATCCCTTATGACTATACAGTGGAAGTCAGTAATAGATTTAAGGGACTAGATCTATAGACAGAATGCCTGATGAACTATGGACATGGTTCATAGTTCATGACATTGTACAGGAGAGAGGGATCAAAACCATCCCCATGGAAAAGAAATGCAAAAAAGAAAAATGGCTGTCTGAGGAGGCCTTACAAATAGCTGTGAAAAGAAGAGAAGTGAAAAGCAAAGGAGAAAAGGAAAGATATACCCATTTGAATGCAGAGTTCCAAAGAATAGCAAGAGGAGATAAGAAAGCCTCGCTCAGTGATCAATGCAAAGAAATAGAGGAAAACAATAGGATGGGAAAGACTAGAGACCTCTTCAAGAAAATTAGAGACACCAAGGGAACGTTTCATGCAAAGATGGGCTCAATAAAGGACAGAAATGGCATGGACCTAACAGAAGCAGAAGATATTAAGAAGAAGTGGCAAGAATACACAGAAGAACTGTACAGAAAAGATCTTCATGACCCAGATAATCATGAAGGTGTGATCACTCACACTCACCTAGAGCCAGACATCCTGGAATGTGAAGTCAGGTGGGCCTTAGGAAGCATCACTATGAACAAAGCTAGTGGAGGTGATGGAATTCCAGTTGAGCTATTTCAAATTCTAATAGATGATGCTGTGAAAGTGCTGCACTCAATATGCCAGCAAATTTGGAAAACTCAGCAGTGGCCACAGGACTGGAAAAGGTGAGTTTTCATTCCAACCCTAAAGAAAGGTAATGCCACAGAATACTCAAACTACCACACAATTGCACTCATTTCACACACTAGCAAAGTAATGCTCAAAATTCTCCAAGCCAGGCTTCAGCAATATGTGAACCGTGAACTTCCAGATATTCAAGCTGGTTTTAGAAAAGGCAGAGGAACCAGAGATCAAATTGCCAACATCCACTGGATCATCGAAAAAGCAAGAGAGTTCCAGAAAAACATTTATTTCTGCTTTATTGACTATGCCAAAGCCTTTGACTGTGTGGATCACAATAAATTGTGGAAAATTCTGAAAGAGATGGGAATACCAGACCACCTGACCTGCCTCTTGAGAAACCTGTATGCAGGTCAGGAAGCAACAGTTAGGACTGGACATGGAACAACAGACTGGTTCCAAATAGGAGAAGGAGTACATCAAGGCTGTATATTGTTGCCCTGCTTATTTAACTTATAGACAGAGTACATCATGAGAAACACTGGGCTGGAGGAAGCACAAGCTGGAATCAAGATTGCCAGGAAAAATATCAATAACCTCAGATATTCAGATGACACAACCCTTATGGCAGAAAGTGAAGAAGAACTAAAGAGCCTCTTGATGAAAGTGAAAGAGGAGAGTGAAAAAGTTGGCTAAAAGCTCAACATTCAGAAAACTAAGATCATGGCATCCGGTCCCATCACTTCATGGCAAATAGATGGGGAAACAGTGGAAACAATGGCTGACTTTATTTTTCTGGGCCCCAAAATCACTGTGGATGGTGATTGAAATTAAAAGACGGTTGCTCCTTGGAAGGAAAGTTATGAGAAACCTTGACAGCATATTAAAAAGCAGACATTACTTTGCCAACAAAGGTCTGTCTAGTCAAGGCTATGGTTTTTCCAATAGTCATGTATGGATGTGAGAATTGGACTATTAAGAAAGCTGAGCACAGAAGAATTGATACTTTTGAACTGTGGTGTTGGAGAAGACTCTTGAGAGTCCCTTGGACTGCAAGGAGATCCAACCAGTCCATCCTAAAGGAGACCAGTCCTGGGTGTTCACTGGAAGGACTGATGGTGAAGCTGAAACTCCAATACAGTGACCACCTGATGCGAAGAGCTGACTCATTGGAAAAGACCCTGATGCTGGGAAAGATTGAGGGCAGGAGGAGAAGGGGACGACAGAGGATGAGATGGTTGGATGGCATCACCGCCGCATGGACATGGGTTTTGGTGGACTCTGGGGGTTGATGATGGACAGGGAGGCCTGGCGTGCTGCAGTTCATGGGGTCGCAAAGAGTCGGACATGACTGAGTGACTGAACTGAACTGAAATTCATATAATGCATTTAATAGAATGCTGGCAAATAGTGACTGTTCAAAAAGCACACACACACACAAAGATTATTAAACATTACAGTTAATTTTCTGTATGTTTTCTCTCCAGATAAATTTCAAGTGTCTACATTTGAAGACAAATTCAAAATTTGTGCAACATCAGATACCACAGAAAAATATCAAGCTCTGTCTTCCACAAACAGTGAGGGGTGGAGAAATTGAAAATATTGTGCCTGGAATTATGATTGCAGACCTCAACAATACCTAGGCAGAAGGAGGATAATTCTGTTCACCTTTCATACAACATCAAACACCCAGCTACATTTTTGATTGAATGGATTGTTGGCTTCTGAAAGGAGACATTCATAAACTGCTTTGAATTAATATGTTTACAGGAATTGGGTCTCTTGTGAAACTCAAAGAGGCGTGATATTTGATATTTAGTTATTCGTCACTGATGATCTTTCCTTCCTATACTTCACTATGAAAGTATTAGTCACGCAGTGACCTCCAACTCTTTGTAACCCATGGACTGCAGCCTGCCAGGCTCCTCTGTCTGTGGAAATTCTCCAGGCAAGAATATTGGAATGGGTAGCTGTCCCCTTATCCAGGAGATCTTCCCCACCCAGGGATCGAACCCAGTCTCTCTCATTACAGACAGATTCTTACTGTCTGAGCCACTAGTTTAGACACAATTTTTTTTTTTAATTGGATATCTGTGCAGCAGGTGGGATCTAGTTCCCCAACCAGGGATTCAATCCAAATCCCTGAGTTGCAAGGCAGTTTCTTAACCACTGAACCACCAAGGAAGTCTCACTTTAGCCATGGTCTATTTGATCACCTAGGTGCATGACCTGCTAATTAATATATTCAAGGATTTTCATCTCAATACACTCAATTTTTAATGACATTGTTCTTTTTGAATATACAGCATTGGAATCTCACTCCTGGCTCATAATGAATTCCTCTCTGTGTCCTGTTTAGGACTCTATTAAATCTTTGTGCGCCTCACTACAATGGTTTACTTCAGTATCCATCCACCATCGAATACATTAAAACCAAAACAAAACGCTGTCATACACGAAAGAGTTCATAAAATCCAGACTGTGAAAGGCCGTCAGCAATCTGTCCAAGTCACATCCTGGACTTTTTGTTTTACAGACTTTCCCAGAAAATTGACTCAGTGTTAATAGAGCAACTGTACATAAAACTCAGAAAAGAAGGGGCCAGTTTGTCTATGGGAGACCAGGTCGTAGAGGGCTGCCCACACCTCTGGGAAGTACTGAGTTTGCTAAATCTGCTATTGTCAGCTAATAACACAGATAGAAATCATAAGACTCTAAAGTATGCATATTCAGACCTTTGGGGTCACTTATAAATAGGCCTGTAAAGGTATTCTTTTGCTTTTTTTCTGTGAACAGCAAATACAAAGGCACCAGAAAGCAGTTATTTGCAAACACATAATATTTTTTTCAAGCCATGCATTTTTTAAAAACTAGAATGATAGAATTTGAAGGTCTATGTAAGAGTAGCTATCCTCATTTGCCCTGCTTTAAAAAAAAAAAAAGGATTGTTTTGTATTACGTGTTATCAATTGCATTTTTGAAATAAAATGATGTGTCTTTAGAACTAAAAGGTTCTTAATAAAGGTAATTGATGCTCTGAGAATTTTAAACATTCTGCTTCAAGTCCCACAGCCAGTGAGAGGTAGACTGAGGATTCAGATCCTGTTCTCCCATTTCTAAACATGTATTTATACCCTGCCAAGCAACCCAAATCCAAATAGCAGAAGAATTAGAGTTCCCCCCATGCTCTGGCCTCTTAGACACCCCAAGCCTGGATAAAGCTCCCCCTTTGTCCTTCTTTGAAGCGTTTCTTACCTTTACTCTGATCACCTCATGTTCTAAGGTAATCAGATGGAATTTGAGCACTTTCAGCACATGTCATTAGTACAGCTAAAAACATGGTTTCTTACACAACTGCAATATAAAAACACAGCTATCCTGAAGGCAAAAATACTAAAATCTGTCTTGTCGTGATCTCTATCAGTACCCCTCTTCAAGAAAGGCCCAAGTCAGAAACAAGAGATGAGCAGGGTGATGGGTAGAGGGTACCACGGGAGAGACACCTGGCGGCACAGAGCTTCTGTAACAGGTGACACTGACCTAGAGGATGAGTAAGAATCGGGCTGGGCTGGGGGAAGCACCGTGTCACAATACCCAGATTTTATTTCTACTCCACCGCTGATGTTCAAGCTGGTTTTAGAAAAGGCCGAGGACCCAGAGATCAAATTGCCAACATCCGACGGATCATCGAAAAAGCAAGAGAGTTCCAGAAAAACATCTGTTTCTGCTTTATTGACTATGCCAAAGCCTTTGACAGCGTGGATCACAATAACCTCTGGAAAGTTCTGAAAGAGATGGGAATATCAGACCACCTGACCTGCCTCTTGAGAAATCTGTGTGCAGGTCAAGAAGCAACAGTTAGAACTGGACATGGAACAATAGACTGGTTCCAAATAAGGAAAGGAGTACATCAAGGCTGTATATTGTCACCCTGCTTATTTAACTTATATGCAGAGTACATCATGAGAAATGCTAGGTTGGAGGAAGCACAAGCTGGAATCAAGACTGCCAGGAGAAATATCAATAACCTCAGATATGCAGATGACACAACCCTTATGGCAGAAAGTGAAGAAGAACTAAAGAGCCTCTTGATGAAAGTGAAAGGGGAGAGTGAAAAATTTGGCTTAAAGCTCAACATTCAGAAAACTAAGATCATGGCATCTGGTCCCATCATTTCATGGCAAATAGATGGGGAAACAGTGGAAACAGTGGCTGACTTTATTTTTCAGGGGGGGGGGGGCTCCAAAATCACTATGGATGGTGATTGCAGCCATGAAATTAAAAGATGCTTACTCCTTGGAAGGAAAGTTATGACCAACATAGACAGCATATTAAAAAGCAGAGACATTACTTTGCCAACAAAGATCCATCTAGTCAAGGCTATGGTTTTTCCAGTGGTCATGTATGAATGTGAGAGTTGGACTATAAAGAATGCTGAGCGCTGAAGAATTGATGCTTTTGAACTGTGGTGTTGGAGAAGACTCTTGAGAGTCCCTTGGACTGCAAGAAGATCCAAACAGTCCATCCTAAAGGAGATCAGTCCTGGGTGTTCACTGGAAGGACTGATGCTGAAGCTGAAACTCCAGTACTTTGGCCACCTGATGGGGAGAGCTGACTCATTTGAAAAGACCCTAATACTGGGAAAGATTGAAGATGGGAGGAGAAGGGAACGACAGAGGATGAGATGGTTGGATGGCATCACCGACTCAATGGACATGGGTTTGGATGGACTCTGGGAGTTGGTGATGGACGAGGATGCCTGGCGTGCTGTGGTTCATGGGGTCGCAAAGAGTCAGACATGACTGAGCGACTGAACTGACTGAACTACCTTTAAGCCCTGGGCAAGTTACACAGTCCCCTGAGCATCAAATGTCCTTATCTGCAAATGGAACTATCAATAGTAATTACTCAAAAAGCGTTACAAGGTTCAAATGAACACAGGTGTGTAGCATTCTTAGGAAAACATGAGGCACATAGTAGATACTCCATAAATGTTATCTATGATGTTGTTGATGTATGTTCAAAGAATCATAGGTAAAAATTACAATTAAATTCCTGAACATTCCGGGAAAAGCAAATAGTTCAAACTGGTGGGAGCACAGAGGATAAATGTAATCAGAATGATCTGTGCTCACTTCTTCCAACTGTGGAGTTTGCCAGAAATTGTACATCATACCAACTACATAATATGACTGTTTGTGCGTGCTAAGTCGCTTCAGTCATGTCCAACTCTTTGTGACCCTATGGACTGTAGTCCACCAGGCTCCTCTGTCCAAAGGATTCTCCAGGCAAGAATACTGGAGTGGGCTGCCATGCTCTTCTCCAGGGGATCTTCTGGACCCAGGGACTGAGCCTGTGTCTCTTGTGTCTCCTGCATTGCTAGGCGGGTTCTTTACACTAGTGTCACCTGGGAAGCTCCACAATATAACAGAATACCCATTAAATCCTGTTTGTTCTTCAAAGGGTTGATGGTGGGTTTATGGCAGCATCCATTAGAGGGTGTTTATGAATTAGGGTAGCCAGGCTTACTGTCAGTAAAAAGATTTAAGAGCTAAAAGAAAGGTATAGTGGATCCCAGGGAATGACAGGAATGGGTAACCAGGGCTGGATTTAAGTTAAGTGGCCCATCCCTTGGAGTAGTCCTGTAGTAAGTCTATGAGCCCCAGAGTTCCAGGAGCACTGGCCCACAAAACTGCCTGAAGGGCACCATTTAAATGATCTGTAGTTGAAGGAGTCAGAAAGCTAACTGCTGAAATGATAGAAATAAACTAATTTGCAAAACAGTAACAGACTTACAGCCTTAGAGAATGAGTTTATGGTTGGTGTGGTGGCGGGGGGGAGGGGAAGGGATAGTTCAGGAGTTTGGGATTGACATGTACACCCTGCTATACTGAAAATGGATAATCAACAAGGACCTACTGTATAGTACAAGGGACTCTGCTGGATGTTATGTGGCAGCCTGGATGGGAGGAAAATTTGCAGGAGAATGTATACATGTGTGTGTATGACTGAGTCCCTTTGCTATTCACCTGAAACTATCTCAACATTGTTAATCAGCTATACTCCAATGCAAAATATAAAGTTAAAAAAAAAAATCCTGTTTTTGTTGTGTGCAGTCTGAGATGCCCAGTTGACAAACAACTTTATATATTGAGGGGGGCAACTATCACAACATTGTTACTCAGCTATGCTGTGTATTCAGTCGTGTCTGACTCTTGCGACCCCCTGGACTATAGCCTGCCAGGCTCCTCTGTCCATGGGGTTTCCCAGGCAAGAATATTGGAGAGGCTTGCCATTCTCTTCACCAGGGTATCTTCCCCACCAAGGGATCAAACCCACATCTCCTGCTTGGCAGGTGGATTCTTTCTAATGAACCACCTGGGAAGCCTTGCATCTAACAGAGAAACAAGTAATCTATAAATGAAGGTCAAATGACTTTTTCCAGGTGTCAGGGCAAACCTCAAGGCACAATTCGGCCAAGAAGATGAACATTTTATCTTCAAATATCTCAGAGGCACACAGATGGACCTTTGGCAAGAGAGAAAGACCAGTCCAAATTGCTCAGAGATGCATCTTCTCCTTTAAAATCAGCAAGATTCCTAAATTCTGAAAAGCTCTCTGCTGTAGACTGACTGTTGTGTCTCCCCAGTATTCATATGCCGATACCTAATCCTCACTGTGATGGTGTTCGGAGGCTGGTCCTTTGGGAGGAGATTAGCTGCAAAGGTGAAACCCTCATGAATGGGATTAGTGTCCTTATAAAAGAGACCCCAGAGTGCTCTCTTACCCTCTTTCTGCCGTGTGAGGATAGTGAGAAGAGGGCCATCTGTGACACAGAAAGCAGGCTCTCATCAGACACCAAATCTGCTGTTTTCTTGATCTTGGACCTCTCAGCCTCTAGAACTGTGAGAAATAAACATTTGTTGTTCAAGCCAGGTTTTGTTACAGCAGCCCAAACTGATGAAAACACTCTGTGTGTTAGAAACATCAGAACAGAATGTGACTGAATACTCTTGCATCCTTTCTGAAAGCCCTGGACTGCTCAGAAATCTGTGGATAGCAGGCAGAGCACTTCCACCGAGACTCTCCATTCCAGGCAGGCGGGGATTCAGAAACAGCCTTCTCTCTTCGACTTTCCTTCCATAGCTCTTATAAGGTTGTCTGGGAACACTAGTGGTAAAGAACCCTCCTGCCAAGGCAGGAGACACAGAGATGCGGGTTCAATTTCTGGGTCGGGAAGACAGCCTAAAGGAAGGCATGGCAACTCACTCTAGTATCCTTGCCTGGAGAATCCCATGGACAGAGAAGCCTGGAGGGCTACAGTCACAGGGTCGCAAAGAGCTGGACATGACTGAAGTGTCTTATCAGGCAAGGGAACTTCCCAAGGGTTTAGGTTCGATTCCTGGTTGGGGAACTAAGATCCCACATCCCATATGGTGCAGCAAGAAACAAAAAAAGATGGTCTGGACTTCAATCTTGCTTTATCTTAAACTTAAAACAGACTTCCCACCTCTGCCTGTCCCTGTAGAAGAATTTTATTCATACTGGCCTGCAGGTATTCTATTGAGCTGTTTTCATTTAACCAGCAGGATGTGTTCACAGAGTGATCCAGTGCATTATGTAAAAGCCTTTATTAATCGTCCCATGGTGCCATAAAATGACAGGCATTTGGTTCCCCAAAGCAAATACTGCAAACCAAGGACCTTAATGTAGATGTGGATTTAAATGATAATAGCCAAGTGGCAAGTCCTTTGTGCATTTAGAGGATCACAAGAGGATAAAAAGAGCTTCTGGTGCCTCTCTAATTGTTTTTAAATTTTTATTTATGGTCATATTAAGCAGTTCTCAGAAGGTTCGAGTCACTTAAATTATGATGATTCTTTCTGAAGGCTTTTACCTGTAAGGAAATTGGGAATTAGTCTCTTTTCTGAGGAGACACAGGTGCCTGGGTTTCTCTTAACAGACAGTTGTTCTTTCAAACTTGCTGAAAGCAGAAGTTATTAGTGGTTCAAAACTTACAGAATTTCCTGATGAACTTAATAAACTCAAATTGCCAGGCCCCCATCCTAGGATTTCTGATTCAGTAGATCCGAGGCACGCCTGGAAACCTATGTTTTGAACATGTTCCCAGGTGATAACTGATGCTGATGCTGAAGTCTTGAAAGCCACACTTTGAGAACAACTGGTATAGAAGACACGTGTTCGTGTGTGCTAAGTCACTTCAGTTGTGCCTGACTCTTTGTGACCCTATGGACAGTAGCCCACCAGGTTCCTCTGTCCATGGGAATTCTCCAGGCAAGAATACTGGAGTGGGTTGCCATTTCCTCCTCCAGGGGATCTTCTGGACCCAGGGATCGAACCTGTATCTCCTGTGGCTCCTGCATTGCAGGTGGATTCTCTACCGCTGAGCCAGAGGGGAAGCGTGCGGTATAGAATATACTTCGAGCTAAATGCATCAGGCTGTCATTGTTGGATAGGATTTCAGAGGATGCGGTCCTCCAACAAGTACCCCAGGCCCTCTGTTTTCTTTATCCAGTAATAAGGGAGCACTCCTATCCCCACACTATGATCTTCTAATTGCCTACAGATTAGATACTGCTTATGGTTAAAAAAAAAAAAAAAGATATCCAGTGTCTGTTCCCATCATTACTGTGGAGAAACGTTTAATACATACATCGAGCTGAGCCAAGTAATTGCGTGATGATGTGAATCCGGCAACATTTTCCCTTAGGAAAATTAGAAAATAATTACATTTCATTTTCAAGCTAGTCCAGTGATTTTTTTTTTTTTTTGGTCCAATAAATTCACACTTCAATATATTCCATTTTTGAATAAGTAAGGAGTAACATATATAAAGGGGCTTCCCAGGTGGTACAGTGGTAAAGAATTCACCTGCCAAAGCAGGAGATGCAAGACTCAGCTTCGACCCTTGGGTCAGGAAGATCCCCTTTAGTAGGAAATGGCAACCTGTTCCAGTGTTCTTGCCTGGAAATTTCCATGGACAGAGGAGCCAGGTGAGCTACAGTTCACGGGGTCACAAAGAATCGGACACGACTGAGTGAGCACCCAGGCACAGCCATATATAATGCCATCAATGACGTTGCAATAAATGTTTCCTTTATGCCTAAACTCTGACAAACTTTGACATCACTTGATTTCATTCCAACTTAGTTTTGCTTATCAATAGATTATGATTCTCCCTGAAAGAATTTTTTTTGAGCCTGAGCATTTCTAATATATACCCAAGGGTGTTCTCTCTCAGTAATTTCTGTTACATTTGCTCATTTTCCATCTTAGGTAATTCACTTAATTTTCTACATTGTTTGTACTGCAAGTTATTAATTTTTTAAACTTTTATTTTGAAATCACTTCAAACATACAAGAAAGTTACAAGAATGATACAAAGAACATCCATGTAACCCACACTCAGATCAGCCAGTTATTCACATTTTATCTTTCTCTCTCTCTTGCTCTCTGTCTGTATACACATATGTCACATATAAGTAAAATATGTACATATATATCTAATATCATGTTAATTACTCTATATAACATACATACTTGAACCATTCAAGAGTAAGTAGACATAATGTCCCATTATTTCTCAAGATATGAATGTCTATTTCTTGAAAAAAAGGAAATTCTCTCACATAAGCACAGAGCATCAAAAAATCAACATTAATAGATTACCACCATCACATTCACACACTCAGTTCGAATTATACTGACTATTATAATAATATCCTTTATAAATTGAGGATCCAATCTAAGAATATTAGTTGTATTTAGTTTTCATGACTCTTTAGTTACTTTAACTTGGAAAAATTCTTTCAGTCTTTCTTGGTACTTTATGAGCTTGTATTTTATGTATTTTTAAGAGTACAGTATTATTTCCTGCAGCAGTCTTCAGCCTGAAGATTTTGATTTTTCCTCATGGTTAGATTCAGGGCATGCTTCATGACAGAATATCACAGCAGTAATGCTATATTCTTCCTGGCGTGTCATAGGAGGAAGCACGTGATGTCAATTTGTCCCAGTATGGGTGCTGCAGAATTTTACCACTTGATTATGATGATACCTGCCAGTATTTTGAGGCTGTTTATTAATAAGTGATTAACTAGTATTTGATTAAGATATATGTTAACATTACAAATATCCTGATGCTCATCAAACTATCACCAACTAGTTTCGGTATTCAGCAATGATTTTTTGCCCTGAATTGATTATTATAATTGTACTTGCCAAGTGGTAATTTCCTAATTCCATCATTAGGAATACTTTTACTTTAAAGTAGAGCTTTTCTTCTGGTCTTTTTATCTACCTGTCATATATCTATCTACAGAGATTTTAATAGGCAGATATATGGTTTTATACCTTATTCAATGATTTATAATCCATTATTTTTATTACTTATTTTGAGACTTAAATTATCCCAGATTTGGCAAGTGGGAGTCAGTCAAACTGGCTTTCATAGTACCATTTTAGCACTTTCTTACTATCTAGCTCAGTAAGATATTCTAGATTCATCTTGAATTTTATTTCCCAAGGCCCTGGAATTAGCCATTTCTCTAAGGAGTCCTGGTTCTCCTTAATGAACCAAGATATGGATTCTAGGTGTGCCTCTGTGTGTATTCTAGGTGTGCTCATGTAGTGTGTGTGTGTTTGTGTGTTTATGTGTGTGTTATGGATTGAATGTCTGTGTGCCCCCAAACTCTTAAGTTAAACCCTAAATCCCATTGCAGCAGTATTTGGAGATGGGGCCTAGAAGGTAATAATTAAGGTTAAACGAAACTGTAAGGGTGGGGCCCTTATCCAATAGGGTTAGTGTCCTTATAAAAAGATCTCTCTCTTTCTCAATGTGCATGCACTAAGGAAAGGCCATATGAGTCCATATGGGAAACACAGCTGTCTGCAAGCCAAGAAGGAAACTGTCACCAGAATCTCACCATAATGGCTCCCTGATCTTGGACTTCTAGCCTCCAGAACTTGGAGAGAATGTTTCTGTTGTTCAAGCCACTCAGTTTGTGGTATTTTACTATGGTAACCCAAACAGATAAATACAACTGATATCTGTGTCTATGTCTTTATCAATATCTATTTACATCCATACCTAATCTATATCTACTTATACTTATATCAAAGGAAACAACTCATGTGTTTCCACCAGTCCTGCAGATTCCAATCCAGAATTTTTTCTGGCCTTCTCTTTTTTCATATTTGTAACTTTAATCTCCAATGGTGAAACCCGGCCTTTACTATCCTCCATATATTTAATTACTTGTTCACCCCACTGTGATTAACCAGTCCCCCAATCACATGGGCTAAGTCCTAAGTGCTGGCTCTTCTAATCACAACTAGAAGGGTTACTTCCTTGTCCCTGAACTAACCAACAATGTTAGCTGAATCCTCAGCCCCAGAAGGAAACTTCACTAAAGGTTTAAAAGTTTAAACAGAATTTGGCTAGATACACATCTTAAAAATTACTTTCTAATCTTCCCAATTTTAATATATAAATTTCAGTAGTCATGCTTTTTGTCTAATGTGAGATAATTCACCATTATATTTTTCATTACAAAGAAGATCAGTTTGAGGAGATGGCAGTGGTGATGAGATATATATTGGAAATATTTTTAATCTCATAAAATATGTTCATTTAATAATTTTGGTCTGACATTGGACATCAATTTAAAAATTAAGTGAAAACTAAAATTAATTTAAATATATTAAGATAAGGAATACCCATGGTCAGAAGAAATGATAAGTGGTGAAAGAAATGGTGGATCAAATGATGAAAAAGTAACTGCTTTCTTTCAAGCAGTTACCAAAACTTTCTTCCCATGCACAGAAAAAATATGCCTTCTCGTTAACAGTGGAGCAGGTGTGAAATCTGATAAAAATATCATTCTGAACAAGTGGCATATTAGGTCAACAAGGCTGTAAAAAACCCATTTTACACACCACAGTGATATAATTAGTTTATTCTATGTATCTGAGAGTATATGGTAATAAAATCATGTAAATTTAAATCCCATGTGCAGGGACAAACTGGATTTGTCCTAATGGTCAGTTTTTTCATCTCCAAGGTTTTCTATGTCATTTATGTAATTAAACACGCAAGTGCCATTGTACATACTGTCATATTTAGGCTTAGTCCCAAGACCTAAAATGCTTAACATGAATATACACTTTGCCATTCAACTTGACATTCTAACCACACATCAGTTTCCTTTTTAGTATTTTCTCCATATTGATCAAGTCACTTAATCAACCTCCATAAATACTTTTTAAAAATCCTTCTTCATCTCAGAAAACCAAGATATTTTTCAAAGCATGTAATTTGAAGATGTGTGTGTATAATGGCTCCATTTACTTAATTAAAATTCATGGATTTTATGAAAAATAAGAATTAGAAAATCAATCTAAAACTATGATAAGCCCTTTAGTTTACAGTCTAATTGAGAAAATAAGAAATAGATACAAAGGAAAAAACAAACTGTGTAACGTAGTATCAGGCTGGTGAACTGAAGTCTTATCGCTATTGAGAGAAGTGTGACTTGGGGTCGTTTGGATTTCAAGCGACTGGGATATGAGGAAGATTGAAGCTTGAAAAGAGAGAGGTGGCTGAGTCAAGAGAACTATCA
Organism: Odocoileus virginianus; assembly: GCF_023699985.2. Lineage (NCBI taxonomy): Eukaryota > Metazoa > Chordata > Mammalia > Artiodactyla > Cervidae > Odocoileus > Odocoileus virginianus. The sequence continues at coordinate 12,175,928 of NC_069692.1, read as the reverse complement.
GAGCAGAGGCTTTTGTTAGGGAGTCTAGGGAAATAAGAGTAAAAATTTATGAAATTGAAAACCCATTTCACAGATTTACAGAACCATGTGCTTTTGACATATGATTAAAATCAAATAGGAAAGAGAATTCCCTGGCAGTCCAGTGGTTAGGACTTGGCATGTTCACTGCATTGTCTTTCATCCCTGGTTGGGAAGCTAAGCTCTCTCAAGCCACATGGCGTGACTTCCTTTATCTTTCTTCTTAGTTGATAAGTCCCTCTCTTTATCTTTCTTCTTAGTTGAGAGCTTCATTATATTCCTAACTTGTATTATTTTAGCATAATCCTTCTGCTCAAAAGATGTGAAACTCTTTGAGGAAAGGGAATGTCATCTACTTTTTTGAATAATAATAATAATAGCAATAAATATGAATTATTTCTAAACAATGGATCCAGTAAGCTTTGTAGACTTTGCTCATTGAATCCTTCTAACAACTCTTTGAGACAGGTATTCTATCAGTCTGGCTTTATAGATGTGGAATCTGAGCCTGATTAAGGTTAATTTGCATAAAATCACAAGGTTGGTAATGAGCAGAATATATGTTCAACTCCAGGTGTGTTTTTCTCCAAAGCCTTTATTCTGTCCACCCAACTCAGCTGCCTCTGAGGGTAGACACTGAAAATTTTCTGTGTTCCCACTGTTTTTTTTTTTTTTTTTAGGTCCTTACTATGCTCAGAAAGACTTGATAAGTGAAAAAGCATGGGTATTTTTTGTTGTTGAAATCAATGAGGTACTACAAGATATACTGCATTTATCAAAAAGAACCTATGGAAGTCTTTATTTTTATAAGTCAGCTGCAAACAAATTGAATCAGAGAATTTTCACATTTCATAAAATGCTCAGCTTTCATTTTATTGTTTCTTCTTGATGATCTTGTCCTTTATGAGCAAATACTCACTTGGAATGCTTCTATTCATCTATAAATCCTAAGGGGAAATATTGAACATCTTTAATAATCACAAAACTTCTCTTGAGGCTTTGAATGGTCACCAGCCAGGGGCAAAGGGGCCAGGGTTAGGGTCTTGGGGACCATGGGAAGAGTAGAAAAGCTTGCAAAGATGCCTGACCTCACTACTGTTACTTTCTGATCTTAATTGTCACCCAAATGTTAGCAAACACTGAACTTGACAGAAGGGATGACACCAGAGCTGTGTGGGGAGGAGAGAAAGCCATTTGCAAACACAGGAATGTTTGGCTGGAGAAATTAATGATGTCCACACGTATTTAATTGAATGCAGGGAATTTAATCCTGAGACATCTTGAATTGGAGCTCACTCTCCTGTTTCCTGTTGGATTTGGCAGTGCCCTTTTCTGTTATTGAGATGTGCCTTGGGGAGGGGGGTTCTTAGAAGAAAAGGGCGCCTCTTTTCTCACATCCAGGAGTTGCCATTAGCAAGACAGAGGCCAGACCCACAGTTCCAAAAGCCTTTCTCACAGTTACTGATGCATCTTCCTAAAGAGGCTTTTCCCTTTTTTCCCCTTTCCTTTCTATTTTTTCCCTTTTTTTTTTTTTTTTTTTGGACATTTGCTTTAGATATGCTTACACTGTGTAGCAGCATGACAACCCTAGTCATGCATTAAAATCACTCTTCAGCCCTGTTGGACTTTTTAATCACATGAATTTATTTTCAAAAAATCACTCCAGGGTCCAGAAATTTTAATTTAATTGGTCTGAAATGGGGTATCTTTAAGCTCTCCAATTGGTCTCAATGTGCAGTGTAATGTCATTCTCAGCCCAGGGCTTGCAGGAGTCCACAGGAGCCACTTTGACTATTTCAAACAGCCTAAGGTCAGCCATATATTTCACCCAGGATAAACTTCTTTGGGGTTAACACTGAGACTCTTTGCTCTTAAAAGAAAAACCAAAGTTAGTTGCTCAGTCATGTCTGACTCTGAGAGCCCACGGGCTGTAGGCCACCAGGTTCCTCCATCCATGGGATTCTCCAAGCAAGAATACTGGAGTGGGTTACCATTTTCTTCTCAGTGCATCTTCTCTACACAGGGATTGAACCTGGGTCTCCTGCATTGCAGGCAGGTTCTTCATTGTCTCAGCCATCAGGGGCTGGAGCTAAATCAATGCCTTGTGGTAACAGCTTATCACTTGCTAATGAAAAACTCCAATGAGCAGAGTTTCTACATAAAATAAAAATGAGAAATTAATTAATTATTAATTTATAAAAATCATTTTAAATAGATAAAATCTTCAAGAACTTAGTTGATCATGGGAGAAGATAGAAGACAATTTCAGGTGAAAAAGTTGGAGAGCCATCTGATAAGGTTATCTTTTAAGCTGGTATTAAAACTAGCCTTCAAACACACAGCAACAAATTAACAGAAGGCATACCAGAAAGGCGGTGGGTGCTAGGGGGAGCCAGAGTGGGGGTTTTACATTTGTCCTGGATATTGTGCACTCAGAGATGCAAAGGGTGACCTGAGTGATTTTGTCCCTGAATTCACTTGCCTTCTCTTGCTGTAGGCAGGAACACAGCATCTCCCCATCACCCCATCTTGAGTCTATCAATCCCATTAGGACCAGACCCTTCAAGACCTGTCTGAGAAAAAGCACAGAGGGAAGTACTAGAGATTATTTCTATTGTCTGCCAAGTTGGTCTCTTGCTATCATCCGGAAATGTTTAACATAAGTGAATCTTTAATTAACTTCAAAAAGTGCCTGTGCCTGGTGTCAGGTATGTAAGCATGGCAGGACAAAAGTCACTAATGTTTGGCAAGGGGAGTTTTCAAAACATCAATTAGAAAGAGTTGGTATGCCTGATGAACACCCACCTTGACAGTAGAAAAGAAATTAGTGCAAATCATGAGCATCCTTCTTACTCACCAAGAATTTGTTCATGATTATACACCAAGGAAGTGAAACCAAGCACAGTTTTGGGGTTTTTTTTTTGCTATATTTTATCTATTCATACATTCAAAGGATGTTTACAGGGACTATGCTACGTGCCAAACACCGCTCTAGGCACTAGAAATAGAGAAGTGAGCAAAATAACTAAAAACTTCTTATCCCCCTGAAGCTTAAGTTCTAAAAGAACTGTAGAGCTTGGAAGTTACTGCTAGGCAAGAGAAGTGTATGACAAAGCAATTGTTACTTGAAATTGAATTAAAACATTTGTAGTTCAGACTTCCCTCAAAATGTTCTTATTTGAATATAGAACACTGAGGTATTCCTTTCAACTCTTAAGAGTATTTTTAATTCACAGTTTCCCATTCTCTGAACTGATTAAGTCAAAACCTAACTAAAAGAGGAAAACATAAATTTATGTGTTGTATTCTCCATCCTCAAGAGTTTACAATTCAGCATTTGCTAGCCAGGAGCTTGGGTCATTCCAGTGGAGGATATTTCCTAAGAGAAGATAAGCAAGACAATGCCTGGTGTTTATGGCTTTAGGGAGAAAAGTTATGGACATAGAGAAAGAAAAGCAACCTTAGGAAACCTGAAAACGAGTTTGGAGACCAGTAAAGTACTTTGGAGAGCATTGACATTCAAATCAGATACTTCCATGTAATAAATATTTGCTGAATATTTCGTTGGGCAGCTAGATTCCAAAGATAAGTTGAAATTGTGTCTCTTAAGACGTTAGTACTTTGTATGTACAATTGTACTGTATAGGATACATTTCAGCTCTCATTTCCAGTTGGTAATCCCTTGAAAAAACTGGTATAATGTGTCCATGACTGAGTGTAAAATTATCTTGGGTAGAGCTTCTGTGAGAGTATTGAAGCAAATGCTAATTGTGCCACTTTCTTGGCTTGGGTGTTTTTCAAGGAACAGTTAGAAAGCCTTTAAGGCAGAGAAAGTGGTTGAGAGTCACAAAGTATTCTAGCAGCTGAAACCCTACTCTCGAGATAAGAGATACCTTGCCTAAAATACAGTGAAAAGCAGCCTTGAGACAAAGAATTAACGTGAAGAGGTGCAACGAACACGTCTTCTGAAAGCCCCACACCATTGCCACATTGTTCTGAGTATTTATAAAAAGCTTTCCAGCAGTACAGACTTTGCAAGGAAAACTGTTCACTTATAATGGGGTTTCTGTGAAGAATTATTAAGGAACGAACAATGCATTTTCTTAAGCCTCCTCCATTTAAAATTTTATGTTAAAATGAAAGGAAGTAGATATATTTTGATACTTTAGGAACTGATGATTAAAAAATTAAAATTTTAGTCATATAATAATGTCATAACAATAATACATATAATAATAAGTCATAATAACATGTCATATAATAATAAAGGCATACAAATTGGTTAAAAAAAAGAGGGAGAGAGAAAGAAATAGTTTCCTTTAAGTGTTTACCCACAGAAACATCAGACAAATGTAGCAATAAATTTTACCTGGATACTTTAAAAACTACCTCATCTCACTGTTCACAAGTCAGTTCAACAAATATATAAGCTAGGCGTCCTGAGGAATAATAAATACGTAAGCTATGATCACTTTCCTGGAAAAAAACAAAAGTGATGTTCATAGTGGTAAAGCATGGAAGAAAGGATTGCCAGAGAAAATATAGGACATTAAATATTGTATGGTACATACTAAAAACTTTTTGTTGTTTAGCTGAGATTCAACTATAACTGGACATTATGCATTTTTATTTGCTAAATCTGGTAACCCTAAAAGGGTACATCCAAATTCAAAAGAAAATCAGTAGAACCTTAAATTTGTTTAACATTTGAAGAAAATGCTCAAGTAGACTCTCCCCAAGGTGCTATGGACTTGTGTCCCCTGTCCCCACATCCACACATTGAAGCTCTAACTCCCGATGTGACTATATTTGAATGTAAGACTTTTGGGAAATAATTAAGGTTAAATGAGGCCCTAAGGGTGGGGTGCTGATCTGATTGAATTGGCGGCCTTATCACAGAAGGAAGAGAGGGAAATCTCTTTCTTCAAGCACACCGCTGAGGAAGAGCCACTTGAACACTGAATAAGAGGGGACCGCCCACAAGCCAGAAAGAAATCACTCACTGTAACCCAGCCACGCTGGCACCCTGATCTCAAACTTCTAGCCTCCAGACTGTGAGAAAACAAATTTCTGTTGTTTAAGCCACCCAGTCTATGGTATTTTGTTATGACAGCCGACCTCACTAACACACAAGACCTATTGCACTTCCTCTCTGAAATAGTCATCACACTTGTAATTACAAAAACGTCAGGATTTTCTCTCCTGGCAGATCAAAATCTCCATGATGACAGGACTTCCCTGGCGGTTCAGTGGTCAAGAACTCGCCTTTCAATGCAGGGGGTGTGGGTTCAGTTCCTGGTTGGGGAGCTAAGATCCCATATGCCTCTCTGGCCAAAAAAACAAAGCTTGAAATAGAAGCAATATTGTAACAAATTCAATAAGGACTTTAAAAATGGTACACATTAAAAAAAAAAAAATCTTAAAAAAAAACCCTCAAATCTTTGTTATGGCAGAAAGGGCATAGAGGGGCCTAACTTGTCTTCTGCTGTATGTTTCGCTGATTGCACAGTGCCTTTGACCTGGAATAAGAGCTAAGTGGATATCTGTTGATGAATACTGAATGAATTAAGTGACTAGAAAGGTAGACCAAAAACTGTTTGCTATGGTGTTTTTCACTATAGTGTTATTCACAACAATGAGATGTCGCTGCTGCTGCTGCTAAGTCACTTCAGTTGTGTCCGACTCTTTGCGACCCCATAGACGGCAGCCCACCAGGCTCCCCCATCCCTGGGATTCTCCAGGCAAGAGCACTGAAGATAATCTAAATATCCAAAAACTGAGAAACGTTTCTGTAAATTAATTAAATTAATAATAGTGCAATCATATGACAATATATCATGTATTCAGTGAACTCCCTGATGGTCCAGGGTTTGGGTTTGATGCTTCTACGGTAGAGGTCATGGGTTTGATCCCTGGTTGGGGAACTGTGATCCCGAATGCTGCATGATACAGCAAAACTAAATAAATAAATAAATAAATAAAAGGGTCTCACAGATATTATTTTTAATGGCATGATAAAAGTTACACACAATTATGTTAAATAAAAATAGGATATTTATGTATATGCATTGCTGTTGTGTGCCGTGGTCAGTTGTGTCTGACTCTTTGTGACCCACGTGGACTATAACCTGCCACGCTCCTCTGTCCATGAAATTTTCCAAGCCAGAATCCTGGAGCAGTTGGCCATTTCCTACTCCAGGGTATCTTCCAGACCCAGGGATCAAACCTGCATCTCTTGTGTCTCCAAGATTAGCAAGCAGATTCTTCACAATTGTGCCACCTGGGAAGCCCCATGTACAAGCATACATACGCACAAAGAAGGGAATGTTTGGAAGTGAGCACAATTGCCAAGAATGGCTGCCTTCAGGTAGCAGGATTTGATTATTTTTCTATTTGTTTTTCTTTATTTTTCAAATTTGCTACAAGAATCATAGATGCTTTTTAACCAGAAAGAAAAGCAGCAGTCACTTGACACAAGTTGTATGGATTGGAAAGATAACTTTGCAAAATTTTTATAGCAAGGAAAACAAAGCTAAGTTGGCCAAAGTCATGATGAGTGTAGTGCTCAGAAAAAAAACATTCACACTCCACTGGGAAAACAGTGTTAATTGAGAAACATCACTGGGGACCCATTAGTATAGGCAGGGCCACCTACTGCCCACCTGACAAGTACTCCTTGCCAAGTAATTTTAGACTTGTGTTTCGGCGATGTTCTTTTCTGTAGCATTACATGTTTGTACAGAAAACTTGTAGTAACAGAACTTCAAGTGTGCTGATTCTTTTAACACTTTTATTTAAATTTTTTTTTCTTTCTGGCTTTCTACCACACAGCATGCCAAACTTCCCCAACCAGGGATCAAACCCATGCCCCCAGAGCAATTTCTTTGTCTGAAGTCCCTAGGTTCCCAAAGTCTTTTTGTCAGTATCCCACATAAACATTAGGGCCGATTTTGTCTTTGGCTTTACCTTGGTGACTATATCACTACCCCTTCACTCTTCCACCAAGCATTTCGCTTCCATTTATTTCAAAGGAATAATTTATTGATTTTATGACTTGAGGAGGACTTGTCTAAGGATTAAATCCCAACCCTACAACTTAGAGAGTTTTCAATTTTACTTTCAGAATGTTGATACTTTTGAGAGACTTGAAGAGAATCAAAAGATATGAAAACTACTGATGAACTTTTATCATATCAAAAATGCTATTTAGAAGACACTGCTTGACAAGAGTCCTGGAGTTGTGTTTGCACTTCCTGGAATGAAGGATTCATAAATATGAAAACAAAATAGACATTCTGCAATGAAAATAACTGTCACCTTAGTCTTGTAGGTAGTTTGTTTCAGTTTTTGTTTTGGGAGTTGTTATTGTTTTCTAGTCACTTGACTATCTTTCAGCCCCCAAAAGATAAAGTGCTACACACATACATTATATTCTTACCTTACTCATTATTTTATTGTTTTATTATTATTGGTGAGAGTTCAAAGCAACAAATATTTATTGAATACCTACTAACTGATAGGCATTGGCCTAGATATGGGGTTATAAGGATAAATGGAGATGAACCTCTCCATCTGATCTGGAAATATCTTTGCCCTAGCGAGGGACAGTCATGTACACAGATCATGCCACTACATTAAGGACTAAATAAATAAAGTCATGTAGCAGAGACCTGGGGCAGAAAGGAAGAGCTTTGTCATGGATGACACTGTTTTCTCTTGTCAAGATTCCCTTTCTCAGCCTAGTAGAGAAAGAGTTATTGTTGTTGTTCAGTCGCTCATGTCATGTCTGATTCTTTGCGACCCCATGGACTGCAGCACACCAGGCTTCCCTGTCCTTCACCATCTCCCGGAGCTTGCTCAAACTCATGTCCATTGAGTCAGTGATGCCATCCAACCATCTCATCCTCTGTTATCCCCTTCTCCTCCTGCCTTCAGTTTTTCCCAGCATCAGGTTTTTTTCCAATGAGTCAGTTCTTCACATCAGGTGGCCAAGGTATTGGAGCTTCAGCTTCAGCATCAGTCCTTCCAATGAATATTCAGGACTGATTTCCTTTAGGATTGACTGGCTGGATCTCCTTGCAGTCCAAGGGACTCTCAAGAGTCTTCTCCAACACTACAGTTCAAAAGTATCAATTCTTCGGTGCTCAGCCTTCTTTATAGTACAACTCTCACATCCATACATGACCACTGGAAAAACCATAGCCTTGACTATACAGACTTTTGTCGACAAAGTAATATCTCTGCATCCTGAAAATTTCAAGATAATACATGAAAACCAGCATCACATCCCAGAGGGGAAGGCAGAGATTGGTATTACCCTCAAAGACTTAGAGTCTGAATGAATCTTGGTTTCCATCAGCTTCATTAATTTCACCAGTCACGAAATGACTGTGGACACAGTGACTCAGCCTGTTGATGGCGGTCAACTAAACATCACCCCACTGACTAACCAGGTCTTGGAAAATATGTTCCTGGATGGAGAGAATTCATGTGAGAAACAACTGTTTATGAGTGGCATAAGGAAGAGAGTGTCACAGACACTGTTGGTGCCCTGCTGAGATCTCCTTTTTCTAGGCCAGTGCACTCACCCTACAGCTACTGTGAGTTTGTCTGCTAAAGGCTCCCCTCTTACCTGGAAGATTGCCTTTCACCAAATGGGAATTATCTCTCCTGAAAGGTAATATAACCCCACCCCAGCCCAGCCCTCCACGAGGAGCAACTTGTAGTGAACAATTGACTGACGTGGTGTACCCAAGTACAAGCTGGCCGGAGCACATCATGCAATGCTCCTGAGCTCCAGATGCGATCAGACTGAAAGAGTTCCCCTGAGATTACATTCTTATTTAGCTCCTTCCTGCTTCCCTCTCTTTCTTCTGAGAAGAATCCCTCAATCAATCATATGTACCAAAATTCCTGTCTCAGGCTCTTTGGCTAGGGAACATAACCCAAGACAGAACCTTATCTAGTTCTGGTGTCCAACAACTTTTCAGAGGAGACAGTGGCTGATATAAGACTTGACATATTAAAAAGTGAAATAGAAATCAGAAATGGACATTAGTTAACATCTTGATTTTGACATTCTTGTGCTTAAGCTACTTCCACTGAGAAAGACACTTTTCAATGATGATAAAGTTCCAATTGGTATTCGTTATGGTAATCTGGAATTTATTTTTCAGTGACCTGCAACAAAACTCATTTTGTAGAGTCATCTCTCAACATGAAGAGGAAAATTGTTCCTTCTTTTTGTCTTTTTTTTCTGTCTCCTTCTTTCTTTCAGAGCTCACCTGGGTCGTATCTGAATCTCATTCAATTTTGTCTGGAAAGATGAGAGCAGGATATCCTTCTGAGCAGAGAAGTGAGGAAACTGGTGTCTTTTTGAGGGGAGGGTGATGGTAGATTTTCCAAGTATAGGCAACAAGTGGGTGTTGTGTCTATAGAAAATTTAAAACAGTGACAAAAATCAACTAAAAGTTAGTGTGCTTTCTATTATTATCACATGAAAACAATCCTAAAAAATGGTAGCCTTAATGTTCACTCCACTCCCAACTCCTGTTTGTCACTGAAGAAAATTCCAATATCTCCTTGGGGAAATCCCTGGGTAACCAGCCCTTCTACTAAGTTTGGGATTCCAGCAGCTTCCAGCACCACTTTAGAAGTGGTTGGAAGCAGGGATTTAGAATGATTTGTCCTAAAAGAACCTAAAAGAACAAAAATCAAACACTTTCTACAAGTCAGAAGTTTGGCTTCTGTGGGGTCTGAGAAAAGGGATGATCCTAACCTGCGCTGGCAAAGATTTAAAGTCCCTGATTTTGGCAGGGAAAGTCAAAAGATCAACTGATGATTCCTAGAGATTTGGAGGTAGTAAGTAACTTGCTTTTATTTTGTCAGTAAAAATTTTTGAAAAAGACAATTAAGGGACTTTCCCAGAGGCTCTGGGTTAAGATTCCCTGCTTCCACAGCACAGGGTGTGGGTTCGATCCCTGACTAGGGAATTAAGATCCCACACGCTGCACACTGCATGTCACAAGGTGTGGCAAATGAAGTTCATTGACAGAGGAATGGATGAAGAAAATGTGATACATTTATACAATGGAATCGCACTCAGCCATTAAAAAGAATGGAATAATGCCATTTGCAGCAACATGGATGGGCCTAGAGATTGTCATATTGAGTGACATAAGACAGAGAAGGAGAAATAGTGCATTGCATCCCTTATATGTGGAATCTAAAAAGAAATGATGAAAATGAACTTGCAAAACAGAGACTTAGAGAGCGAACTTAATTGTTGCCTGTACGTACTGCCATATTTAAAATGGATAACCAGCAAGGACCTACCATATAGCACATACAACTCGCTCAGTGTTATGTGGCAGTCTGGATGGGAGGGGAATCTGAGGGAGCACGGATACATGTATATGTAGGGCTGAGCTCTTTTGCCATTCACCCGAATGGCAAACTATCACAACATTGTTAATTGGTTATACCCCAATACAAAACAAAACGTCAAAAAAGAAAAAAGATAAGATTCTAAACAACTACAGACTATTCCTATTCAGCAAGTCTATGAGTTTTAAAACTTTGCAACTTATTTGCAAAGCTTTAAAAATGTGTGGAATAAACATTCTCCCATCTGCATTAGTCATCAGAATGGGACAGAAAATGAAGAATGAACAGATGTAGTACTTTGTAAACCTTGAATTTTACTATGATCTAATTTGGCACAGTACTGTTGTTGATCAAGAGACATTGAAATAATATAGACTATATTTTACGTTTTGGGTAAGTTTTTCATACATGAACCTTCTTCAGGAGACTAGGAGTAAGAACAAAGGGATATTAAAAAGTTGCTTGGCAAAACTTAGTATTTTTTTTTATTGAAGTATAGCTGATTTACAACATTGATTCAGAGTATAGCATAAGTGGTTCAGTATTTTTACAAATTATACTCCATTAAATATTAATACAAGATAATGGCTGTAATTCCTTGTGCTATGCAGTATATCCTTGTTCCTTATCTCCTTTATACGTAGTACTTTGTATCTCTTATTTCTATACCCCTAGCTTTCTCTTCCCCCCTTCTCTCTCCCCTCTCGTAAATACCAGTTTGTTTTCCATATCTTTGAGCCTGTTTCTGTTTTGCATATATATTTATATGTATTATTTTTTAGATTCCACATGTAAGTGATGTCATACAGTATTTGTCTTTCTCTGACTTTCTCACTAAACATATTCTCTAGCTCCATTCACATTGCTGCAATGGCAGAATTTCATTCTTTTTCATAACTGAGTAATATTCCATTGCTTATTATCTTCTTCTTTATCTGTTCATCCGTTGACCGACACTTAGATTGCTTCCATATCATGGCTATTATAAATAGTGCTTCTATGAACATTGGAGGTGTATGTAACTTTTCAAATTAATGTTTTCAGTTTTTCTGGATATACAGTCAGAAATGGAATTGATGGATCATACAATAGTTCTAGTTTTTAGGGAATCTCCATAAGCTTCCATAGTGTTTTCCATAGTGGCTGCACCAATTTACATTCCCACCAACAATGCAGGAGGGTTCCCTTCTCTCCATGTCCTAATCATCATTTGTTATTTGTAGACTTTTTTTTGGCACTGCTTGAGTAGGTTTTTATTATGGAGCATAATGCCCTGGAAATCCATCAAGCTGTTGGTGTATGAATAGTGGTTGTTTTTTTTTTTTTTTTTAGTGAGTGACTAGTATTCTGTTGTGAGGCTATCTTATCCCTTTCTGGTTGCTATAACAGCCCATAGATTAGAGTTTTATAAACAACAAAACTTTGTTTCTCATAGGAACTCTCAGTTACTGGGCCCTCACTTACACCCAGGCCTTAATGAAGATACATTCAGTGAGCTTCTTGTTACTGCAGAAGAACAACACTGTTGTTCGCTACTCTCCATCATCCTTAAGGTTATGGATGAAACAGAATCCAGAAGCAGAACAAAATGTAAGGGTCTAGTACAGAAACAAAGCAATTCATTGCCCCAGGCTACACGGGAAGAGACAAATTTTAGGCAGGGATCTAAAACTAGAGATCTGAGAAATAGATAAAGAGGTAATCTAGAGGGCAATGAAGAGGATAGATTAATGAAGTGAGACTGAGATACTAGTAGGTCAGGGAACAGATTGGGACTAGTTTTAGAAGGGTCAAGTTCCTTTCCAGAGACTTTCTGGAGACAGATATTATGGGATAGAAATAGTTGGGGCAAAAGTTGCTTTCTTCAGCGAACCCAGATGCTAATTTCTTCTCACAGAATCTCCCAGAAAGAGTTTTCCTTTCTTAGTACAAGACTTAGAAAAACTTTCCTCAAATGATGTTCAAAATTGGGTTTTGTTTTCATATACTTTATGCCAAAATTTATCTAAACTCTTCAAACTTCATCTCAATGCCTATTCACCCTTATCATTAGGGCATAAGAAGACACTGACCATTACGACTTACATGTATTTATTTTCATTACCAACATATTTAAAACAGATATAATTTTTCAAAGAGCAGGTTTTCAGTCCAAATATGATTTTGGAAAAAGGAATATGGACACAGAGGTGTGAAAGAGACATACTAGGCCAAGATGAAAACTAATAGTCTTATTTCAGTGTGCTTGTTACCAAGTCATAATAAGAAAAATAACAATAGTTTTGAGGATCAACAGAGGTTTTTTGTTTTTTGTTTTCCAAAATGGTGCTAGGGTATGGTATAAGGAGTTAGACTGGGAGTTGTATGAAACCATGTAGAAATTCTTGTTCTGTCATTTACTAGTTCCATTATCTGGTGAAAATGACACATAGCTCTCAGCTTCAACAAAATGAAGGCAATCATAATACCTATCTTGTAAAGTCATTATTGGGATGAGATGAAATATAGTGCATGTAAGTTGCTTAGCAGGATGTCTTCATAAACTTGGCACATGCTACAGGTTACCTTTCTTTTTTTCCATCTAACCTGTGATACCATCACTTACGTTGAGCCTTCTCCACCCATTTTGCTGTCCTTGATCCCTGCTGCTGGCAAAGTGACCTCTTCCCTTCTTCTGGACCCCCTATTCTTTTGTTAACAAAAGTTACTACAATCACCATGTGTTTTATAACTATATTTACACAGAATGCTTAGTAAAATTATGGATCAGGTTCATCACTAGCTTTTCTTTCTTAATTTAATTTATTTTTTGCCGCACACTACAGAACGTGGGATCTTAGTTCCCCAACCGCGGGATGGAATTCGGGCCCCCTGCATTGGGAGCCCAGAGTCTTAACCACTGGACCGCCACTAGCTTTTCAACTCTTGCAGTTTCCCTATTTGTCCACTAGGTTTGCCACTGAACAGTTGATTCAAATTTACTTTATTGGACTCAGCGTTCATGTTTATTTTACAGTGTTTATCTTTATTCCCAATTATTCTAACCCACAGAAAGAAAGCAAGGGCCTTAATAAAATGGAGCATGAAGTTTCAATTTTCACATGAGTCACACTCGTGAATAGTACTTCTTTTGTCTTGGGCTCAGCGCATGCTGCAAATCAGAAAAGGATGGGAAGAGCTGTGAGCATGTAAGCAGCTGGAGCAGAGTGTTAAGCTGATAGTATGGAAGAATTTGAAGCTTTTTTTTTTTTTTTTTTTTGAGGTCTGTGTAGAGAATAAAACTAGGAAGAATCATTTTACACCCATGGGAAGGATTTACTGGTTTATAAATATGATAAACCTTTGTTAATGCTGGTGCTTTGAACCTGCTGAGCGCCTTTCAGCAGTGGATTCCAAAGCACTTCACTGACAGTAAACCCCAGGACCCTCGGGATGGAGGTATTATTTCCATTTCATTGTCGGCGAAATAGATGCAAGGAGTGCCTTGCTGGAGAGCACAGGATAAGCCCCAATCAGGCTTACATCTCAAGGACTCAAACCAAAGCTAACCTCTAGTCTACCCTTGTCGCCATACATGCATTTTGTAAAAGGAAAACAATGATCTTGAATGGATACGAGTGAAGCATAAAGATAGATCCCTTTCCACCTGTTTTAACAAGTTTTTGAAGTTTTGCCTGCTTTTACTTTGGCAGGATTTTCAGATGATTAGCTCTGAGTGTCTTTTGTTTAAAGCATCTTGTGTAGGGGATGAGCGAGATCGGATGATCAAGGATCTTTTCACTGCTTAGTCACTGGTTCATGTTCTGTCTAGTTGGGTGGTGATCCACAGGGACAGACGTAAATATAGTGACCATCTTAACCTTGTGTTCGGGTGGAGAGAGTGGTTTCAAAATGAAAAAAATTACAGAATTAAGGGCAAGTTGTTCATATTTTACGCAGGAGAATTCTGTGAATGCCTAGGAACACTGTCAGAAAAGTACAGAAGGGAATAATTTTAGTAAAGAAAATCATGTTCCTTTCAGTAAAACAAACAAAAAATGTAGGGCAAGAACACTGGAAGAAGGGGCAAGAGAGAAAGGCAGAGATAGAGAAATGAAAAGTGGACTCAGCAAGGCTGATGCCACCAATGCTAATTTGTAAACAGATTTCAGCAGAGGTTTGTAATCTCTCTGGACCAGAAGGGTTAAAGGGAATAGACAGCCAGGTGACAGCGAGCTGCTGGGAAAGCAACTTTATCACACCAATTTCTAGAGAAGAAGATAAAATATATTTCCAGTTTCTAAATGGAATTTGCATCTATTTTATTGTCTAGTATAAGAGTGAAGTGAAGATATTGGGCTCCAAAATCACTGCAGATGGTGACTGCAGCCAAGAAATTAAAAGATTCTTGCTCCTTGGAAGAAAAACTATGACCAACCTAGATAGTGTATTAAAAGCAGAGATATCACTTTGCCAACAAAGGTCCATATAGTCATGTGAGAGTTGGACCATAACGAAGACTGAACACCAAAGAACTGATGCTTTCAAACTGTGGTGCTAGAGAAGTCTTGAGAGTCCCTTTGACAGCAAAGACATCACACCAATCAATCCTAAAGGAAATCAGTCTTGAATATTCATTGGAAGGACTGATGCTGAAGCGGAAACTCCAGTCCTTTGGCCACCTGATGTGAAGAGCTGACTTATTGGAAAAGACCCTAATGCTGGGAAAGATTGAAGGCAGGAGGAGAAGGGGACAACAGAGGATGAGATAGTCGGATGGCATCATTGACTCAATGGACATGAATTTGAGCAAACTCCGGGAGACAGTGAAGGACAGGGAAGCCTAGCGTGCTGCAGTCCATGGGGTCACAAAAAGCTGGACATGACTAAGCAATGGAGCAACAACACAGAGTGAAGTAAGTCTAAAAGAAAAAAAAATATCATCTATTAATGCATATATATGGAATTTAGAAAAATGGTGCTGATGAAGCTCTCTGCAGGGCAGGAATACAGATGTAAACGTAGACAACAGACTTGTGGGCACAGTGGGGGAAGGAGAGGGTGGGACAAATTAAGAGAGTGGCGTGACTATATACATTACCATGTGTAAAATAGCTGGTGGAAAGTTGCTCTATAACACAGGGAACTCAGCTCGGTGCTCTATGATGGCCTAGACAGCTGGGATTTGGAGGGTGGGGGTGAGGGGTGAGGCTCAAGAGGGAGGAGATATATGTATACATTGATCTGATTTACACTGTACAGCAAAACCAACATAACACTGTAAAGCAATTTTGTTCCAATTAAAAGTAAAAGCAATAAAAAATTGTCTAGTATAGGTGCAATAGATCAAAAAAGCAACTGTAAATCATCATTCACATAAAAGCAACATTTAAACTATCAAGACTATAAACATGGAGTAATAAATAAACATCATTACTCACGCCATGCACACTGCATTAATAAAAGCTCCTCTACCCTACCCAGCCCTCAAATGCACAAAAACCTGAGACAACTCCTAGCCTGGATCCAATCTTCATCATCTAAGGGAAGCATCAGTTTCACATGCTGACAGGTCACTCCCTATTTCTTCTTTCCTCCCTTTCAGTTTGTGAAATCTGGAAACAGGAAGTGATATTTACTCCTTTTTGTTGAGAACAATGACAGACACTGAGGATATACTCCACTCTAAATATTGACCCAGCAAAGGAAATATTCCCATAGGAACTCTTACAAAGCTGGTGCTTTCGTTTTTGAATGTCTAGATGATTTTCTTGTAATTTTTAAAAAAATTAAGAATGAATTGGCATTTGGGTTAAAGGAGAAATGAGCCCCATAGAACGAGAAGAGTCCATGTGACCCTTGTCCAGATATATGCAGAAGTGGTTGAGTCAGTGAGTCAGTGAAAGTCACTCAGTCGTGTCCGACTCTTTGTGACCCCATGGACTGCAGCCCTCCAGGCTCCTCTGTCCATGGGGATTCTCCAGGCAAGAATACTAGAGAGGGTTGCCATTCCCTCCTCCAGGGAATCTCCCCAACCCAGGGATCCAACAGAGGCCTTCTGCACTGCAGGCAGATTCTTTAACATCTGAGCCACCAAGGAAGACCAGGAGAGGGTGGAAGTGGGTAGAGGGAGGTGATTTGATAATGTTTTCGCTCAAGGGACCTTGTGCATAAAATGAGTAAAACATGATTTCTCAGTCACAATTCTATAGGCTATCCAGTTGTGATGTAAAACATTTGTGCTGGCATTACCATACAACCTACATGTTTAGGGTTAAAGTTTCCTTCTCTTTCAGAAGAAAAGGAAAATAGCAATGTCTTAAACAGAGCTTCTGTAGCAGTTTGGCTGTTCTCTTCCCCATGACCTTCTTTTTGGAAAAAGTCATATAGAGTCATGGTTACTACCCTTGTTTAATAGTACTTTAAATGACCCAGCATAGAAGCAGATGAAACATTATCTTATTGGTGTACTTCTTTTATATAATTAATTTGTAATATTGAGTTACTACAAAATCAATCATTGAGCACAACCAGTATTTTGATTTAGAAAATAATTTGAAATCAGCCTCACCATTTCATTTTTCACTGTATTTTGCTTAAGTTGCAGAATATTGAGAAAAATTTTAATCCCACCATTCAAGTCATTACAAACGATGCAGTTCTTACACAACTCTCCTTGCAATGTTAACATACTCTTCAAAAAAGTGAGCAGCATTTCATTTAAAAAACTGAATTAACATTAATATATAACAACTGTTTGTTCTTTCTCATAAATACAAAAGTCAGAAGAAAAGCACCCAACAGCTTTACAGTAAGAATCCCAATTTTTACTGAACAAAATAACTTGTCATGAATTTTTGCACAATTGTGCGGTTATCCTGGAAACAGAGCTTGTGCTGAGCAGATTCCCAGGCCTGACCTGAATTCAGTCGAGCCCGATGTTCATATAACCCTGTCATGTACTTTTACATGAGTACACTTGAGCAGGCCTGAATTTTAAAGGAACATTTAAGCACCATTACATTGTTAATAGATGGCACATTTAGGAGAAGGAAATATATTTTCAGAGGAGGCAGAAGAAATTGTATCTTGAATCTACACAAAAATGAGTTAATCTGAGGACATCAGTGATGTCAAAAGTGTTAAATGTAGTATATAGCATATTGAACACACATGCCATTTCTATTGATTTTTCGAATAGTAAATATATATAAGTCTAGAATAAAATTGAAATCAAACATTTGCAGCTCCTCAAAGCACACTTCAGAACCCCCCCTGGTAACCAGCTCGATGACTGGCACAGAACCAGCAGTCAATACTTGTTGACTGGATAATGGATTCTAGTTTGAAAATTCACTGGTATAATGTAGCAAATGCTTCTCAAAACTCCGTTGGCCTCTCAAGGGGAGGTGGAATAGAAAAATAAGTCATTCCAAAGTTATCTATCTTCAGTACTTAACCACCTCTGAAATTTTTTTTTCATGGCTATTTTATGATGGAAGCTTTTAGAAGTGTAACTGTAGGTCTGTAAAAGAGGTATTGTCCCACTATCATAGCTCAAAAATCAAAGCAAAATAATGCTCATTAAGGTCTATTAATGAGTAAAGTGAGGGATTAAGATCCAAAACCTGGACCACAGGACCCCCAAACCCATGCTTCCCCTTCTGCATCTCTTTGTCTTTGGCACTCTTCACCTCTCACTCTATCTCCTACCTTCCCTGCGATGTGAAAACATTACACATCATTTAAAACCTGTTTGGATTTGGGAGTTAGAAAAAGCCATCATATCTAGAACTTGCTCTTGATCCAATATAAAAAAATTGAAATAATTATATACACTAATATACAGCATATAATAAAAATATAAATATATAGCATATTTTATCTATACATCATGTATATGGAATAAGTTCATTAAGACTTGGTATAAAGTCTATTTCTCATTTTGTCAGAGTGTTTCACAGTGAGAGGCCTTTCCTATTCAGAAATGAACATTGTGTTTTTCCCTCTAAATTTTTGTTTAAAGAAAGTTGCCGGAATGTCTTCTTCCCTTAGAAAATGGAGAGCATGCTAAGCAAACAAACATAGAGTATTAAAATTGCCTTCCTGATGATTTTCCTAAACCTCTGAAAAATCATCTCTGTTGCATAAATAGGATGCAAACAACAGTCAAGGATCAGGGTTTCTCAGTACACAAAGTAGGCTTTGTCCAGCGAATGTTTTCTTTGGGCTTTTTCTCCTCGACAGAGTGGTAACGAAAGTATAGCTTTCCCACTTTGTCCCGGAGATGAGGGTTTGCAGTCTATTGAGGGCAACTGTGTGCCTTATCTAAGCCTCTCACGGTGGGCCACTTAGGGAAAGCCCAGCTTCACTGACCCCTGGACAGGAAAGAGGGGCCACTGTGGGGACAGGGAGCAGTTCTCTGCTTAAAGGGATCTGGCAGCTTTGCATAAAGGAAGATGTTTATCCCTGTTTATGGCATATCCCTCTGCCTTTACAATTCCCATGGTTGATGTTACTTTTTATAGCACGTCTGACTGTCTGGGAAGGAGCCACGTTATTCCACCCTTAGAAAGCAAAAGGGAAAGATGAGAAACCTTAGTAATGCTGTCTGCAGAAGTGTTTCTGGCTTTCAAAGTGTACAAAGCAGATGAACTCTGTGTGTGTGTGTGTGTGTGTGTGTGTGTGTTCACTCAAGCACATATATACAGTATGTGTGATGTAGAAATTTTTCAAGTGGATAAATAAATTGTAAGAATCAAAAGTTTTTTATTTATAAACTGCCCAGTTTCTCTGATCTATTGAGTACATTGCTAAATGAATATTGATTATTAACAATCAATTGACTCAAAGTTATATTTTAATGTCACTTTTTGTGGTATAATTAATGAGTAGGACCCCATCATCTTTGAATTTTAAAAATACCTATAGAAAACACTAAAATTCCTGTGATCTACTTTTACTTTTATCATTGAGTTTGTGATTTTTAGTAAGAAAAGAAAGAAACTTCCAAGCAGAGTTTAATTTTAAAAAGGATGCAGGGTATCTATTAGAAAGATTTTCTTAATCATGTGGATTAATCCTGACTTTCAACTCCAGATAAGAAATAGGATATCCCATAAGGAGGATTTGCAGCATGCAGGGAATATTTTGCCAACCAAGAAAGGCTCCCAGGGTCTAAGTTATTAAAGTTAAATTTATTGGTGATTATGTCTATTTCCTGTATAAAATGAAAATTCAAAACAAACACTCGAAAAAGTCAAGAGAAGTCAACCTAATGGCATGGTCTTTATAAATGTAAAAGAAGTGGCTATTTTCAAAGGACCTCTTAGCTTGGCGTATTGAATAAAATGAATGTGAGAGCTTAAGGTTAACCCCTGACAAATGCTGACACAGTTGTAGACACACACGCTTGCGCGCGCGCGCGCGCACACACACACACACACACACACACACACACACTGTTCACCAGAAATAATAGACAAACTGCCGGGAGATACCCAGCTTTAATCCCATCAAGGGCTCTTGTGACATTATAAACCAAGTAACTAGAGTTTGAGTAGTTGAGGCTGTCCCTGGACCTTCTGGATGGGATTAATTCCATGTAATTCTCTACAGCCCTTTCTAATTGGTTAAGATGTGTGAGACACCATGCATCATGGAATACTTAGCCATCTGTATCTCACAGGCCATTCCAGTGAGAAAAAAAATTCTCTTAAAAAGAGAAGTCAGCAATTGGCTCTACCTCACAGGAATATATTACTTAACCTTCTTCTGGACACTATGACAAAACAAGTGAACATCAATACTGATACATCGGCAATCCCATCTCTGACCAAAAGGGCAATTAAAGTGTTTATTAACAAGGGTATGGTGTGGTCGGGCATCTCTCTTTCTCTGTACATGGAGTTTTAAGTTTTGGTAAAAGTAAATGCCAAGCCTTGTGCAAGTAGACACACTGGTTTCTTAAAAACTTTTCTTCACAGAGTTAAGCTGTCACAAAATAACCTACACCAGATGGAAAACTTAAGCCAAATCTGTACCTGCTGTCCACCCAAACACTCATGCTGTTGAAGTTAGAAAGTAAATTATTGGTGTGACAAGAAGATAAGACAATCGACTAGTTTTTTAAATTTTTTTCACTTTTCAATTTGTTTGTCACAGTCTTAAATAAACACAACTTGAACCCATAAGTCATTACAGGAGCAAAACTCAAACAAAATGATACTCCATATTACTCAGTGCCCATACTACCCACCCGATGCTTAGTCCCTGTTCAAACCAAATCCACCTGAGTGAGCACTGGACACTGACAACGTGTCTCCAACCACACATTTCTTTGGAGCACTAGAGACGTCAGTGCAATCCTGGCAGCTTAGAGGACAGACTCATGGAGGTCTATGTCTCTGGGGAATCTAAGTTAATTTATCTGGGTGCTTGGTTTTTTGTTTGTTTGTTTTTAATATGATGATTGGGAAAGGCTTGGGAGAAAAGGTGATTTTCTTGGTAAATGGGATTGAAGATTACCACTCCCCCTCAAAAAAAAAAAATTGTTGGAGAGCATAAGAGCTCAGATGCAGGGCAATAAAGTCAGTTTATTTTTTTACAGTTAACTATAAGAGAGCCATGTTACTCACAAAGATTAAGTCTTCTGGGCTGAATCTATTTAAGAGCAGTGCTGTTTTCAAATATGTTCTTGTAGGCATGTCCATTTGAATTATCTAATGTCCTTATTAAAAATGATCCCCACCCCTGAAGCCTTTTCCACCCTCATCCTTCTTGTCTGATTGACTCCAAGTCAAACCTAGGCAGTGTGTCAAAAAGCAAAGACATCACTTTGCCAACAAAGGTTTGTAGAGTCAAAGCTATGATCTTTACAACAGTCATGTACAGATGTGAGAGCTGGACAATAAATAAGATAGAGCGCAGAAGAATTGATGCTTCCAAACTGTGGTGCTGGAGAAGACTCCTGAAAGTCCTTTGGGAAAGCAAGTAGATCAAACCAGTTAATCCTAAAGGAAATCAACCCTGAATATGCTTTGGAAGGACTGATGCTGAAACTGAAGCTCTAATACTTTGGCCATCTGATGTGAACAGCTGACTCATTGGAAAAGACCCTGATGCTGGGAAAGATTGAAGACAGAGGGAAAAGAGGAAGAGGATGAGATGATTGGATGGCTTCACCGATTCATTGGACCTGAACTTGGGCAAACTCAGGGAGATGGTGAGGGACAGAGAAACCTGGCATGCTGCTGCCCATGGGGTCGCAAAGAGTCGGACACAACCTGGTGACTGAAAAACAACAAAATCCTTGGAACCCTTCTTGTCTGTTATGTGCTGGGTTTTCCCCGAAACTCAGAACTGCTTTAAAATGGGGACTGTACTGCCCTGATATCTCCAGAACTTAGCAGAGCCTAGCAAACATTCATGTTGAATGAATGAACTCTGATCTTAAGAAAGTGGAATTTTGTCTGATATCACAACAAGTTGAAGTAGTGAATAACATGTGTTCACCTGTCTGGTGGGTCTCAGAACAGCTTATTGTTCCATAGCCAGCGCCCCTGAGCCAGTATTCATGCCCTAATTGTAGACTTGGGGGGTGAGGGGCAGGGAACTGTTGTGTATCAGACACAACATGCTAGGAATGATGATGGGTATCTCATTTAACCCTCACAATACCACTAGCCCACTCAGAGGAAAAAATTGCTGCTTATTAGAGAGCCACTGTATAGGCTCAAAAAGGTTACTTCACTGACCTGATTTATCAGACTTAAGAAGTAGCTGAAGAAAGATGACCTAACCTAAGGGGTCTTCTGTCCCCTGCTGCAACTGGGGGTCAAATAGATTTTATCCATGTCTGAAATACCCAATTTATCGTGGACCTGCCCCAGAAATTAAGAAAAGTTCCCAGACAAGGAAATTGGTTCAGTAGCACATCTCCTAGGTTTTCCATAGGTCAGGCAGGCTATTCAAAAGTAGCCCTTTCCAAAGCACTACTCTTTAGAGCATGTGGGATGAGACCCCTCCTTCCCCTGGCCTTCATTAGTCCCACCAACTGGCCGCTGAGCTCAAGCCAAGACACCAGTGGTTCACAGGGTCACTCCAGAGTTCCTATATTCCAACAGACAGCTCCTCAAGCCTGAGCAGAGCCTAGATTCCTCACATAGGCCAGCGTTCAGGGTCTATGGTCTTTCACTTTGCAAAGGGAAAAAGGGACTGTTAGCTCAGTCCCAGATCATTTCCCAGGCTTCCCAGCTGGCTCAGACAGTAAAGAATCTGCCTGCAATGAAGGAGACCCAGCTTCAAGCCCTGGGTTGGGATGATTTCCTGGAGAAAGGAATGGCTACTCATTCCAGTATTCTTGCCTTACTTAGTATCTCAAATACAGACACATCTTCAGGTCTTTCAGATGTACAAGCTTCCAAGAACCCTCCTTTTCCAAGAATGAAAAAGCAGGCTTAAAATTCAACATCCAAAAAACTGAGATCATGGTATCCAGTTCCATTACTCCATGGCAAATAGATGGTGGAAAATGGATTTTACTTTCTTGGGCTCCAAAATCACTGCAGACAGTGACTGCAGCCATGAAAGTAAAAGACACTTGGTCCTTGGAAGACAAGCTATGACAAACCTAGACAGCATGTTCAAAAGCAGAGACATTACTTTGCCAGCAAAGGTTCATAGACTCAAAGCTATGATTTTTCTAGTAGTCATGTATGGATGTGAGTTGGACCATAAAGAAGGCTGACCACCAAAGAACTGATGCTTTCAAATTGTGCTGGAGAAGACTCTTGAGAGTCCCTTGGACAGCAAGGAGATCAAACCAGTCTAAAGGAAATCAACCCTAAATATTCATTGGAAGGACTTATGCTGAAGCTGAAGCTCCAATACTCTGGCCACCTGATGTGAAGAGCTGACTCATTGGAAAAGACCCTGATGCTGGGAAAGATTGAAAGCAGGAGGAGAAGGGAGCAACAGAAGCTGAGATGGTTGGATGGCATCACCAACTCAATGGATATGAGTTTGAGCAAACTCTGGGAGACACTGAAGAACAGGAGAGCCTGGTGTGCTGCAGTCCATGGGGTCACAAAAAGTCAGACACAACTTAGGGACTGAACAACAACAAGTACAGAACAAAATTAAATCTCTTCAGAATAGGTTTCCTTCTCTTTCTCTAGTTTAAAACTCCCTCTTTGATTCATTTGATGTAGTTGAACAATTCATTTATTCTTGACATTTGCTATTTCAGAGGTCCCAATACATATATGCATGGTTAAGATCTCCCAGGGGCCAAAAAATGAATACCACCCACAGCCCGCCCCCTCCTGCCAAAGCAGCCCAAGAAAGTGCTTTCAAATA
Organism: Odocoileus virginianus; assembly: GCF_023699985.2. NCBI lineage: Eukaryota > Metazoa > Chordata > Mammalia > Artiodactyla > Cervidae > Odocoileus > Odocoileus virginianus. The sequence goes on along the minus strand of NC_069692.1, from coordinate 12,152,186 downwards.
CATATCATCTCCTTAAAAAGAGGTCTTCCAGGTACGATCACATTTAAAGAAATATCTTTACAAAGAAAGAAGGAAAGAATAGAGGAAGTTCTGATATTCTTTTTAAAGTTACATTTCCCTTATCATTTTACTAAAATAAAAATATTTTTAAGGGAACTCTCTGTGATCCAATGGTTAGGACTTGGTGCTTTCACTACTGGGGACCTGATGAATTAATGTTGATTTCCCTTAGTTTCCCTTAGTTGGGGAACTAAGATCCCACAAGCTGTGTGGTGAGGCCAAATAAATAATTTATGTATTTTAAAAGACTGATACTAGTTATAAGAAGAGTCATTCTCAACCTTAATTGATATTAGCAATAGTTCTTGAACTATGTCCAAATTTTTCTTTAAAAATTATGATTAAAAAAACTTTTTAGCCCTCAGGAAGTGAGTACAGCTATAGTTCAACTTTCTCATTTTGGGGAGCACACATACCAAGACATGAGTCTCATTCAACTTACTAATTTTTCCACGCACATGTTTTTTTGAACTTCTCCAACTATATTTACATAGGTTTGGGAAAGCACAGGCAATTTCAGGGCAGGGAGAGAAATACCAAGTTTCATAGTGTTTCAACAGGGGATTTCATCTGCCAAAGAAAACTCTGACATTTGTGAGTTGTTTACTGATGGGTTGTTGGCTCTGAAGCAGGCAACAAAGATGTGATCCTCCTTTACACCTCAAAGGAGAAACCTATTTTAGATTTAATGAGGAACTGATTTATAGGAAGACCTTCTTTATCCCTAACAATTCAACACCCTTTTTAAAATTTCACAGCCTCCTTCCAAAACCACCTTCAGTGCCATAGAAGAATTCTAAACCACAACATTTTCCTAATCCAGGATTACTCACCAAAATCAGGGCCTATGAAGATATTTTGGGTAAATTTTGTTTGCCACCATCCTAAAAGAAGGCTATACTGAGTGTTTTGTTTGGAGGAGCAGCAAATCATGCTCAGAGATTGAGTTGTCTTTGCCAGTATTTTATTTAACACCGGTTCACTGTGAAAGTGTTAAGTTGCTCAGTCAAGTTTGCCTCTTTTCGACCCCCTGCGCTGTAGCCCGCCTGGCTCCTTTGTCCATGGGATTCTCTAGGCAGGAATACTGGAGTGGGTTGCCATTCCCTTCTCCAGGGGATCTTCCCCACCCAGGGATCGAACCAAGTTCTCCTGCATTGCAGGAGGATTCTTGACTGTCTGAGCTACCAGGGAAGCTCCAGGTTCACTGTGGGGATTATCAAAATTTCACAAGACAATAGGATAATGTCTCCCAATAAGCCAATAAAGAAATAACATATGCCAAACTAATGATAGATTAATTACACCTGTGGTCCCCAGCCTTTTTGTCACCAGGGACTGGTTTCCTGGAAGACAATTTTTCTACAGATCGGTGTGTGTGGTGGGGGGTGGTTTCGGGATGATTCAAGCACGTTACATTTATTGTGCACTTTATTTCTATTATTACATCAGCCTCACTTCAATCATCAGGCATTAGATACCAGAGGTTGGGCACCCCTGAATTATGCTATTGTTCCATTCAAGGGGAGATGAAGGAATAAAGTCCAAATTTAGCTTGAGGTGTACCTTTAGATGAGTTTAATGAAAGTCCCTTTTTGCTAGAGCAAGTTGCTAGGGAACTGGGATATTTTGTCGGCTAGATGAACTTCTTGGGGCCACTGTGTGGCTTTTGGCACTACTGGTCAAAGAGAAGACTTTACCAAGGCAGAAGCCAATGCCCCAAGGTCTTACTAGAGCTGTTTAGATCAGCAAAGTGTGGCCTTGCCCAGACCGAACATCCTCAGATCCTCCTTATAAACTCTGGGTATTTCTAAACCAGTCCCCTAGCCAGAGCTGCTTCTTCATGTTCTTATTAATAAGCCCCCAGTAGCACCCTCAGGCGCTGGGCTACCAAGTGCTTATCAGCAACCACAGGCATGGATGATGACATCCGGACACACAACTTCACTTTTCTATCAAAAGAATAACTTCATTCTGAAAACACATCTACCCTTACAAACAGTTTCACTTTTGTCACAAACAAGAGGATTTGAAATCATTTCAAACCACTACACAACACTGAACCGCAAAGGACTGGCCCACCAAAGGACAAAAAGGTCGTGTGATGATTTTCCAGTCAAGCAAACAGCATGGGCTTTCCCTTAGCTGTCTGCTTACCTCCCAAAGGGAGGTGTATGTATCCACCACTAGTGAATTGGGTTCCCTGGAGGCTCAGACAGTAAAGAATCTGCCTGCAATGCAGGAGACACAGGTTTGGTCCCTGGATCAGGAAGATCTCCTGGAAAAGGGAATGGCTACCACTCCAGTACTCTTGTCTGGAGAATCCCATGGACAAAGGAGCCTGGAAGGCTACAGTCCATTGTGTCTCAAAGAGTTGAAACGACTGAAGTGACTTAGCACTCACGCATAGAGGTTGCAAGGAGTGAGAGAAAAAGTGTTAGTCACTTAGTTGTGTCCGATTTTGTGAAACCCTATGGACTGTAGCCCTCCAGGCTTCTCTATCCATGGGGTTCTCCAGGCAGGAATACTGGAGTGGATTGCAATGCCCTCCTCCAGGGGACCTTCCCGACCCAGGGATTGAACCTGTGTCTCTTATGTCTCCTGCTTTGGCAGGTGGGTTCTTTACCACAGGCACTAACAACCACTACAGGATGAACCAAATCACCTTTTCCTAGAATGCTTTTCCCTCACTTCAGTCATGTTCCTGCCCTCTCAATTATCAGAGCGGCCTTGCCCTGACCACCCTACACAGACTAAACCACCACCGCCATCTCTGTATCTGATATCTTAACCTGGTGCTCTTCTTCCTTATAAAGCATCATTTGCCACTTATGCTTTTTGGTTCCTTTTCTCCAATTAGAATGTTATTTCCTTGGGGGCAGGATTTTGCATTTTGCATTCAACGTGATATCCCCCAAGGCCTAGAACAATGTCAGAACATTATTCAATTATAAATTTAAGAGAATTTTTGATTTTATCCTAATTTTGCATTACAAATTAATTTTCATTATAAATTATGAATTAATAGAAGACACTTTTGAGATATGTGTTTTGTGAAATCAATCAATGAATGGTAAGTGGCCTTGGCCTAAATTTTCAAGAAAGATTTAGGGCATTTACTGAACTGTTTTGGTGTGTGGCCTTCACATTTTGTGGGTGGCTCAGAGGTAAGGCATTATATCACAGGGTCTGGGGGACTTCCTTCAGGCTGAGGGAAAGTCTAGGCTTGGTAAGGGATGGGTGAGAGAATAAAATCCCCACTCCCTGTGGCCTGATCAGAGGTTTAAAATTCTTAGTCTGCTTTTAAAGCACTCCAGAGAATGACTCCATTCTTACCTTCCAGCGTTCTCTCTCTTGGAATAAACAACCATTCTCGGCCAAGGGAAGCCACTTTCTACTACATGTGTTCACCTCTGCCACTCAGTATGATATTTTATTTGCCCCCAAAATATTCTTTCTACTTTCCCATCCTTCCAGGCACCCCTTGTCACTTCCACCCTTTAAGATCCCCTCTAGGAATCATCCTTCCATGAAGCTCTTCTTCACCAGCCCCCCCATCATCACCATCATCCATCATTCCATCCTGGTTGGAAGGGACCACTTTTCCTTCTCACTGCTTAAGACCTCCATCTCCTTCACAGCAATAACACTCTTTACTGTGTAATCGAAGGTTTTGGCTGTTATTGTCTGTTTATTTATTTGTTTTTGTAGAAGCCTCAGATTCTCCATTAGACCAAGCAGTTTCCTTTGTTTTTACTAATCTGCCTCCACCCAGTTCACATGCAGAGTATTCCTCATTCACAGTGATTTTCAACCACAGGGCACACATCCTAAGGTGGGGAGGGGTGGAAGTGGGGGTGGCAAGTATCTGAGGTTATGGTGGGGGAGAATGTATATAGACTGAAAGAGTACTTCACCTCTTGCTACTCCACCACCCTCCACCCTGTGATTTCTGGCATCCCAAATAACCTCCCTATGCTTAAGATGTTTCATATTAGACTAGAAATGATTTGTGTATTATTCACCACTGTATTCCCTACAGTGTCTAGCACAGAGCCTTGAACTTACTGGGTGCAGAACAAACGTTTGATGAATGAGCAAATGAATGCATCCATGGGAAACCTTTCTGTGTCCTTGAGCCTAGCACCTCCTTGATCCCAGACTTGAAACACACATCCTTAAGGCAGGCTCTAAGCCACCTTCATCTTTAATCCTTATCCCCTTCCATAGCCACCCACACCCTCTGACCAGGCATTTATCTCAGGGCACAAAATGCCATTTGCCTGCTGATCAAAGGCTGTGGGAATGGGCGGCATGAGCAGAATGGCAGCTGCGCTCAGATCCTGCCCACACCCTTCCTGTTTGCAGCAGCCCACCCCAGGAGCTATTATGTTTTCAGTAGGCTGAGCAGAGCCCCTCCCCCTCCCCACCTCCTTCCCTGGTCCTTGCAGACACTCTGCGGGGTCTGCAGTGGCAGCCCCTCGCCCTTGGAGCCCGCTTTCAGCGTCTCATTGTCCCCAGGCAGGCGCAGATAGCCAGCCAGACCTCTTTTCCCCTTTCCTGGGACACTGATAAGGCCATGAAAATAGTTCTCTATTTTCCTGCACAAAAGCTGACTTAGAAGAATGGGGTGGAGCATAAGTGATAACCAGCTAGAATTTGTTGCTTTTTGAAAAGAGACGTGCTGGGGAGGGGATGGGGGAGACTGGAAGCCTTTGAGTTTTTGCTCTGGGTTGTATAAGTCAGGCACTTTCCAGCGACAGGGCCCCATTGCCAGCCTTGGAACCTCGTTTCACTTCTGTAATGGGAAGCGCTGCCCTTGGGTCAGAGGGCCACAGTGTCTCCTCCTGAGGTTGGCTGGGCCACCTAGGAGCCACTCGGGTGACCCACTTAGCCAGAAGGCAGCTTATTGGGAGGAATTCAGGGAGGTGGGGGAAAGACTGGAATGCCTTCCTTGCACTGAACCCATTCCAATCAGGTTCTTATCCTGAAAATGAAAGTGAAGTCGCTCAATGGTGTCCGACTCTTTGGTGTCCGACTCTTTGCGACCCCGTGGACTGTAGCCCACCAGGCTCCTCCATCCATGGGATTCTCCAGGCAAGAATACTGGAGTGGGTTGCCATTTCCTTCTCCAGGGGATCTTCCGGACTCAGGGATCGAACCCAGGTCTCCCACATTGCAGGCAGATGCTTTAACCTCTGAGCCACCAGGGATCCTTATCCTGAGAACCCCTCAAATGGTCAGTCTGCTCTCAGGACGCGTGTGCCTGAACGTGGGGAGCTTCACCAACTCCAAGTGATCTCAATTTACTGCAAGGGTCCCTGATCAGGTGGTGGTGGTTTAATCATTAAATTGTGCTCAACCCTTGTGACTTCACGGACTATAGTCCACCAGGCTCCTCTGTCCACGGGATTTCCCAGGCAGGAACACTGGAGTTGGTTGCTATTGGGGGCCCTTTAAATAAACAAAACTCTCTGGAGTTTCCAGGTTATTTTGCAAGAGGGATCCTCTAAAGATGTAGTTAGTGTTGTTGACTGCTGAGGTGAAGAAACAGGGTGGGAAAAAATGGAGGATCACCATTTCCACCCAGAACTTTAAACAATGAGACGGAAGAGAGAAATACATAGGACTTTCTAATAAAGTGATTTCTGCTGGGAGTACACTGCCCTGATGCTGGTGGTGCTGGCCCCACTTTGCCACCACTTACTTTGCAACATGTTGCAATTAACAGAACCTGCGGGCTTCATCTTTTGTGTGTGTGTGTCAGAAAAATAAAGGGAATTAATGTTTTGGGGTGAAGTCCCAACACTAGCACTGTTTTTTAAAGCCACTAAAATATACAGTCAGGGTAGAGAACCAGTGAGCAAAATAATCTCTAATCTCTAAGGTATCTGCTGGTTCTAAAATGTTATGGTTTTGTAGTTTAAGGTCTGAGTTTCTTTGTTTTTTTTTCTATTTAGATATAGCTGACATATAACCTTATATTAGTTTCAGGCATGTAATGCAATGACTCAATATTTGTATATATTATGAAATGACCACCATAATTAGTCTAGTAAACCTCCAACACCATCAAGTTTCTCCATTAATCCTTCTCTCACTTACCTAAAGACTTGATTCACGGCTCCTCACTGCCACCCATGTCTTTTTGAAATGCTGGAAAAAGAAATTCATGCAGGGAGCCCAGCCAGGCAATCTGTGATCATCTAGAGGAATGGGATGGTAGGAGGGGAGAGATGATCAAGAGAGAGGTGGTACGTGTATGTCATGGTTGATTTGCATTGTTGTATGGTAGAAACCATCATAACATCGCAAAGCAATTTTCCTTCAATTAAAACATAAATTAAAAAAAATTCAGCAAATGGCCACTACTACTTCTCCTCCCACTCTGGAACATCAGAGCAGGTGGTTGAGCATTTGCTCAGTCACCCAGAACCAAATTTTACAAGGCATGCAAGCTTAGAGGCTCTGGGAGAATAAAAGCAGGATTATATACATGAACTGAAGATACCCAAGAAAAAGAAAGAACTTCAATGAAATAGTAGCAGTGAGAAGAAGAGGACACAGCAGTAGAACAACACTACTAGGCAATTTAGACTCAAATCCATTTTTTGTCATGAACAAGGCTGCACTGAGCGAATACAGCCCTGCTAACCACCGACCGGGATCTTCCTCTACTTCCCTTGAGAAAACACTTGATCATCTTTGCAAGTCTCACTACTTTAGCTTTTTGCTTCCTAAATTGCAATCTAACTCATTCTTATAATACCTCTGTCTCCGTTGTGCCTCCTTGAATCCAGCCCCCAGGACCGACTTTCTAGAATCCATACTTCAGATTTGCCTAGGGAGGACCCACCACCCCAAAATAGTCTTGGGATTGGCTCTTTGCAACAACTGTTTAAGGCATTGCCAACAATTCTCAAGTGGTTTTAAAATCAAGTATGTGTGTGTGCATGTTAAGTCACTTTAGTCATGACCAACTCCTTGCAACCCTATGGACTGTAGCCAGCCAGGCTCCTCGGTCCATAGGCTTCTCCAGGCAAGAAAACTAGAGTGGGTTGCCATGCCCTCCTCCACGGATCTTCCCCATCCAGGGATCGAACCCACATCTCCTGCAACTCCTGCATTGCAGGAGGATTCTTTATGGCTAAGCCACCAGGGAAGTCCAAAATCCAGTATGTAGTTGCATAAATAGAACAATAACATGCAGCATAAAATTAAGTAAAATGCCAAATATCTCATATAAATGGAATAAGTAGACAATAAAAGCAAATAAATAAATATGGTTGTGTTAACTTAGATCTATAGAGCAAAATCCCAGGAATCTGAAAAGATTCTATTCACGACATAGGCCAACTCCAAAGGATGCTCTCCTCAGCATCCTTACCATATTGTCATACAGGATCTGACTATCCAATCCAGTGATGGAGTTCTCTCTCTCACAAGGCATCTCATTCCAGTTTTGCTCTATTTTAATTAAAATCCAATTGAAGTCAAATACTTGATTAGAAGCACTGTAATGGTGAAACCCTGAAGGAAACATCAGCCGAAGAAGAAAAGGAGAAGCACAAACTGGTAAGGAAGTTTATAGAATGGACCACAGTGGTCTGAGATATTTATATTTTCCCTTATAATTAATTTTAAAGCTGCATATTCACATGGTCTTTCCATGTTCCCACTTAAAGAATAAATATTCCTCTTCAGCAGCTTGTGCTGTTAGATTAAAAAATTGAGGCAAACCTTTTTTTAAAGTAAGTTTTTTTTTTTTTTTTTAATAAGAAGTTTGTTCTGTGCCAGCTACAACTATTTGGCAAGTACTTTTGCACTCTAGTAGTTTAAATGGCATGGATAAGCAGAGAGTATTATTATTATCTATCCCTACTCCTCCCAAATTCTGGACTTGTAGGAAAATGGATTCGAAATATATGTAGCAATTATACCAAAACCATTGGAGTCACAGAACATAATTTTAAATCTGATGCTTCAAAACAAAGTTTTCACCCTAGATACTTTAGGTAATGTAGATAAAGAAATGTAAGAACTCACTGAGGGATGAAATAAAAGCAATTTGCTCTCTGGAATTAATTCTACTTCCCAATGCATAGATTTTACATCCTCACTGTGAAAATATTGCTCTTGAACTTGTTGCATTAATTGAAAGAAAGATATTCCATGCACATACTGAGTTTTCAGTATAAATCAATAGATTTATTTTCAAGTTAGTTGGTAGGGTTCTGAAATGTTATAATTTTCAGAATGGGGAAGAAATAATAGTGATAATAGCAAATATTTACTGAGCACTCAATGATAGGCCTGGGACTGTACTAAGAATTGTATATACATTATCTATTTTCAAAGAAATAGTCTTGATTTGCTTTATCTGAAACCACTTCACAGGTAGTACAAAACTGAATCATCACCCACCTAGATCTCCAGAGGCATTACATTTCTGTGATGCTTAAAACTTCTCTGTTCTTCCCTAGCTATAATCTCTTAAAGATACTTCATAGATAAAGTACATACAGATAAAGGTAAGAAGATGTTAGATGGAATCGCCTAAAAACAACCAAATAAGGAACAGCAGAACTAAAAATAGAAGCTAAATCCTGCCTTGTCTTCTATCTTTATTTACAAAATGAGAAAAACTTGCAGGTTGTTTTCAAATTTCTTTTTGGTTTCAGAATCCCCACCCTATAAGTCTTTGCCCAAGGCCCAGAACATTTAGAAAATAGTGCTGTGTTTATTATCTTACAGTCAAATCTAAGCTTGTCTGCTGTCCGCCTCCTCTCCACCTTCACAGATGTCAAGATGGGTCCTAACTTTAGAAATGCACTTTAATCCAACAACTAGCAAGGTTGTTGATGCTCTGGGAGTTTGAAAGAAAAATAACTAGTTACTAAGAATCCTCAATATACTTTGGAAAGATGAAAGGAATGAGATAATTCCAACTGGGAGAAACAAGGAAGTTGTCAACAACTCCAGTAACCATGGGGCTGGTGATGAGCAGGATAAATAAAAGCCATTTTTACAGGGCTGAATCTGTGGGCAAGCTCTATGAGTTTGGGGAACTATAGCAGAGAAGCATATCCAAATGGAATGGCTTCATTTATTTGCTCTACATTATTCTTAGTATCTAATGTTCAGCCCCCAAAAGAAAGTCAGTGTGTTTCTGCGTTGTTGTTTTTTTAATGTTTACTGAACAAGTAATAAACTATTAAATCAATGGGCATCCCTGGTGGCTCAGGTGGTAAACAGTCTGCCTGCAATGTAGGAGACCTGGGTTTGACCCCTGGCTCAGGAAGATTTCCTGGAAAAGGAAATGGCAACCCACTCCACCATTCTTACCTAGGAAATCCCACGGATGGAGAAGCCTGGTGGGCTACACCCCATGGGGTTGCAAAGAGTTGGACACACATTAAATCAATAGTGTAATAAATGTATTTATTCACCTGCTGAACAAATATTTATTGAATATAACTCTGGACCTAGTGGCTACCCATGTAGCATTTATAATTTAATGAGGAGAGTTTGTAACTTAATACATTAAACAACGAATCACAATTAATTTGTTTTTTTCCATCCACCCTGAGATCACATCTCTCTCTCACATCTTCCTTCAAGTTATCCAGTTAACTACTTCTCCTTGAGCCAAAAACTCCTTCCTGCTCCACCATGGACCACCCGGCTGCCATTTACTGAGGTCACCTCAGTAATTCTGAGAATCACTTCAGAATTCTGCGTCCTCCTCAAGGGCCCATGGGGAAGACAGCAGAAGACAAGGCAGGTCTCTCCTTCACCTGCTGGCTCCATCACCTCACCACACAAACTTAAATGGACATGTAAATGTCACTTAATAGTTGTGCAAAATTAAGGGGAATCACAAAATATGAAGGGAGAAATATTAAACTCTGTTCTAAATGAGACATCAGAGATCGAGAAGGAATTATACACAAAGCGAAACCCTCTGTAAGGGAATACAGTAAACTTGTTCTGAACTATGTCCTCTAGACTCAGCTCATCCTCCCTTTCATCCCGAGAGCACCTGTTAAAATCACAGCTACCTTTTGGGAAATGCCAGCTAAGATTGGTAAAATGCTTTTATTAATACTACATCTTGAAAACAGCAATAGTCATACAAGAAAACAGTGCATATGAAAATGCATTGCCTTATCCACAGAGGCTTAGGGGAGAGAGCAGTGGAGACTGTAGGGCAGCTCAAGCCATCACCAGCCCCCAGCTGCCCTTGGAGCTGCCCCCACTGGGATCATTCCCCCTGGGGATGGGTGAGGGGGGAAACCTTTCAAGACTACTTCCACAGAGGAATATTACAGATGTCAGGCATCTCTAGGACAGTGGTCTTCTTGTTAACATGCTAGCCCCCAAACAGGGAGTGGGCAGAAGAGTTCCCTATCGCTCTCTCAGAATACTCCCTGGGCCCTTTCTGATGAAAAAGTAAGTGAAAGTTGCCAGTGGCCAAGAGAGGTCACCAGCGGGGAGCCAACATCAGAAGCCCAAGGACAGGAAGGTTCTACCTGGGAGCAAGAATGCAGTCAGGAAGTTCACTTCACTTCATGTCAGCAAGACTTTCCTAAGCACCTACTAAGTGCAGGCCTGTGCTGAGGTCATGGATCACCGAGGTGAGCAAGCAACAAGCAATGGTAAGAGCATGGTGCCTCTGGGAGAAGTTATGGGAATGCAGATGCAGGAGCCACGGAGGCATCCATCCCTGAGAAACCAGCTCCTGAAGCAGGAAGGATGGAGCAGGGGCGCCACATCAGTTAGTTAGAGAGGATACAAATTCCATCTTGTGCAAGAAGAGAACCACTGAGCAAGCACTTCCTGAGATCAGTGCCGACTTGGGACAGGAGCCGTCACTGGGCAGTGCTTATTTCCTGCTGCTACCTGGGGAGGTTTTCCAGGTGGGCTAGTGGTAAAGAACCCACCTGCCCATGCAGGAGACAGAAGAGACGAGGGTTCTATCCCTGGGTCAGGAAGATCCCCTGGAGGAGGGCATGGCAACCCATTCCAGTATTCTTGCCTGGAAAATCCCATGGACAAAGGAGCCTGGCGGGCTAGAGTCCATAAAGTCACAAACAGCTGGACACAACTGAAGAGACAGCACACACACATACACACGGGGAGGCAGAAACAAGAGGCAGTTTGCTCCTTACTCCCACTGGGACAGGGCTTCTCCAGTGGCTCAGCAGTAAAGAATCTGCCTGCAATGCAGGAGCTGCAGGAGACGAGGGTTCGATCCCTGGGTCGGAAAGATCCCCTGGAGGAAGGCATGACAACCCACTCCAGTACTCTTGCCTGGAGAATCCCATGGACCGAGGAGCCTGGCAGGCTGCAGTCCACAGGGTTGCAAGGAGTCCGACACGACTGAAATGACTTAGCACACACACCCCCCAGGGATGGGGTGAGCCCTTCACAGAGACTCCAAATCCTGGGGGTTAGTACGTTCTTAGATTTCCTTCTTGGCCTCTCTGCTCACCCCAGACCTCAGGAACCCCTGAAGGCCTGGTCACCGACTTGACGTGCCAAGGGTCCCTGATCCCGCTGCGCAGGGGGGACCCTGCCCTTGACCACCTTCTCCCCGGGGCCGGGTGGCTGCTTTCTCCTCTTCTACCTTTGTTTTTCCTAGTCTGTTCCTCCCTCCTGGGGCTTGTTTGTGTAAGAAAACCTCTCTCCCTGTTTCCTGTGTCTCTGTCATTTCCTCCCATTGCCATTCTACACCGCGGCACCGAGGGCCATTGTTTTTCTTTCTAACCGTATTCTCGTCTCTGGGAACCGGCCAGTAGGTACGGAACAACTTGGAGGAAGGCAGGTCTGCCGGGGCTATTTCGGAACCACTCTTAAGCACCAGAATATCACAGTAAACCAAACCGGTGGGGGGGTGGAGTGGTGTTTGCTTGTCAGCTAGGGAAGGAAGAAACTCAATATCAGGAGACAGCTCCTTGCCAATTAATCCTCGGCCACTATCTAAACGGAGGCGTGTTCCCAGGAGCAAGACTGGAGATGCCTGGCAGGGCTGATAACCATCTTTGCGAGAGGAAGCTGTGACTGTCCCACTTGTTTTCTGGGTTTTTGACATGTTCTTACTGCTTTTTAAATTAACTAAAAAAAAAGAAAAAATCAACTGAGCTGTATTGAGGGGAGCTAAACAGAGATCCGAAACCCAGCACAGGACGTAGGGATGCCAAGCGAAACCCGCTTAGGAGTGGATTTCCTTGTGGTTCTATTCAGCGCTTTATCTAGCCTGTTAACCTTTTTGATCAGCCCAGCGATTCACCCAACCCGTATTGGAGTGTAAGCTAAACTGCTTCATGCTTTCCTGGCAGAGTTTGAATCACACAGGTTCTCATAAGAGATCCTGGGTCGTTTTCCTGAGCACAGGAAGAAGATCTGGAAAAGCAGCTGGCTTGAAGAAAGAGAAATGTAATGCCTTTTTATTTACCATGGAAATGCCCGTGCTGGGCTCCTGTGTTGATTTCCAAACATAAATGGGAGGAAACTGTGGTCCATGTGCCACTGAAGGACTGAGCAATGCACTGGCTTAGGTTTGTAACCTTGGGCATTTCTTTAAGTGCAATTCCAATAAAGTGAACCGAGCAAAGTTTGACGTAGGAACCTCAGCTTGGTTTTCCTAAGAAATATATCGCAGCACATTTATTTTGACTGTCACCTAGCAGAAGTACATGGTTCTATTTTGGTAGCATTTGTTCCATAGAACTCTCACGGCTTTTGCCAGTTCCTTTCATTATACTTTTCTCACCAGTTATGACACTAAGGGTCACTCATCAAAGAGATTTTGTTTATTTCATGTTACAGGGCAACGTGGCTGCCAGGAACATGCAAACTTCCAGGTTTCTGTTAGAAGAGTAGAAAGTTTCAAAGTACAAATGTAATAGAAACATATCAAATTCCCGTATTTCAAATAAAGACGTGTTTTTCATTAAAGGATTAAGGCATGCCCTGTGCCACTCCCATGCTGCAAAGCTGCTAATCTTGGGACACATTTTAAATACCGAGCCAGTCTCCATTTATAACTCAAGAAAACAATAGTCCCTACTGCTTAGGACCAGAGGCAAATTTAAGTTGTAAAATCTTTTTCAGGGACCCCATTCTCCCCAAATCAGATTGGGTGCATGCTAAGTCACTTTAGTCATGTCTGACTCTTTGTGACCCTATGCACTGTAACCCTCCAGGCTCCTCTGTCCATGGGATTCTCCTGCAAGAATCCTGGAGTGGGTTGCCATGCCCTCCTCCAGAGAATCTTCCTGACCCAAGGATCGAACACACGTCTACTGTAGCTCCTGTATTGCAGATGGATTGTTTACTACTGAACCACAGGGGAAGGCCAAAATCAGATTAGCAGAAATCATTTTAGAAGATATATTCTGTTAAAAATAGAGGGACTTTTTTTTTTTAAAAATGGAGAGAGATTTCTTTTTCAGAAGGGTATTTTTCAAAGATTCTTATATTGCTGGGGTTAAATCATTGCTCTATACTTGGATTTTAAAAAGCTGTAGGACATATTGAAATATTTAAGGGTTAAATGAAATGAGTTTTGAGCTGTGCTTTAAGATAAAAACAGAGGTGAGTTGGAGAGGTTTATATGAAACAAGACTGATGAAGAGTTGTTGATATCTGGAGGTGATGGGTAAACCAAGTTTCCTTATAATAATCTGTCTATTTTTGCATGTTTCATCTGTAATAATAATGTACAAAATGAAAAAGAATAACAGAGGCAAAAATAAATGTATTTTTCAGTAAAGAAAATTAACTGCTATTATTTCTTCATTTAGTTTCTAATTAGATAACAGTTTACTAGCATGCCACTCTGAGGTTGTCTTCTCAAAGAGATCCAACATGTTAGAACTGTTGGAAATTCAGAAATCTGAGCAGGTACATCATTTCTCAGGTGTCCAGTGAAAGAAATGCAATTCACATATTAACTGCATGCAAATGACTTGACATTATTAACTCAGTTATAATAACTCAGTAATAATTAATCAGTCTACACAATTTCCAATCCAGACCCCCACATGCTCCATCTTAAGCCTAAGGTAGCATCTTCCTTCAAAAGTCTTCCTTAGAGGTCGCTCCATAATATTTGAGTAGTCAATTATTTTCATCACTTGATGTATTTCTAGATAAAATGAGATTTACAAGGAAAGTCTGAGAAATAGTATTACTGGTGAATAAATCTGAGAAATGGGTTTTTCCATGTCTGGTTCTACAACAAGTATACACCATAGCTTAACTAAAAGTGTTCCAGAATTTGCTTCACTGGGATGAGGTCCTTATATGAAAAGATGAAACTTTCCTTTGCCTATGAAAGAGAAAGAACCCTTTTACTTCCACTGATAATAATGCTTGATACATGCAAATCTGTATTTTCTAGGACTACATCTCAGGCTCATGCCAGTGTTCCTTCTCTGTGCTTCTGAGAACAGAGTCTTGTGTATCAAGATTTGTTTCCATCACAGTTTTGGCAATCAGATTTGGCAATCACAACATCTGCTTCCTGGAATATTTTATTTTCCTCAGTTTACCTATTTTACTCAGATTACATGTGTATGTAAATCTGCAACGAAAGGGGCTTATCAGGTGGCTCAGCAGTAAAGAATTCGCCTGCCAGGGCAGGAGATTCAGGAGAGGGGATTCCATCCCTGGGTCAGGAAGATCCCCTGGAGGAGGAAATGGCAACCCACTCCCGTATGCTTGCCTAGAGAATCCCATGGACAGAGAAGCCTGGTGGACTACGCAGTCCATGGGGTCACAGAAAGTCTGACATAACTGAGCTGATGGAGCTTGCACACACGCATGCCCACATGCAACAAAAGCATTAAATAACGAATCACTGAGATAATACTTTCATTGTCAAAGTATCCTGTGATGAGATTCTCAGAGCTGCCAGCAAATAGACTATCTACAAAAGGAAGTTAGAATCCGGGCCCAGAGATTCATATATGTGGCCCAGATGAGGAACAGATAACCGAGCCCAATATTTTCCTAACCAAGCGTTTATGGTATTTTGAGTCTGTGCTCCCAAAGGAGGGTCAGTAGCCAGGCTTTGGCACTGCCTGGGGAAACACCTCACTTTGGTGAGCACAGTGGTTATATTTCAGGCCATCAGAGAGATGGGCTCTCTGCTAAACTGGGCCGAAATAGAAAAGAATCCTTACCTCGGTGTGGGTTAAATAAAGATCACTAGTTACAACAGTCGGCCTCAAAGGGTTGAATAGGCCTCTCCCAGACACTCATTCTACTTATCTGGGGTCTTAATCCCAGTCTGCACCTTTTGATCAGGCAGCCCCCAGACCACGGATGACTTATCAAAGGGGTTGGAATTTGCACTGTGCCCATTGCACCCCATCTTACCGGCCACTTGTAGGCTGGATTGTGGGACTAACACTTCAACACTCGCAAGGGGAGCTCTGGGGGAGGGGGTGGCTCATGGTGTCCATCACAGGCGAGGTGCCATGAGTCAAGTGGCAGGTCAAGCAGAACACGCCAGAAGGCCTCCGGCAGCCTCTGAGCCTCTTCCCAGCTCTCCGCGATAACAGAAACATCCTTCCTCACTACGGCTGGCAACAGGGCTCGCTTTTTTTCTTTTGAATGTAGGAACAAAACCCCTTCCCTTTTACACATCCTTTCCTTTTCAGGGTGGTCCTGTTGTCTCACCAGCTTCCCATTTCACCCCAGGAGGCGGCTCCCACCTGTGCCACCAGCCGGCTGAAACTTTCTGATCTTCCTGTCTACAGATTTCTGTTATCAGCCTCCAGGCCTGCTGTCTCCCAGCATCTGCTTTTAAGGATAGCAATAGCCCTCAGGCCTTCAACTCCTCTCCAAGGGGAGCTGGACTATTACTAAGATTAATTACTACTCTCCTCCCCATCGGATTTCCCCATCACATGTGCCCCAAACCCCAATTCAGAGTCAGCCTTAGCTAAAAATTATAAACCAAGGAGGTACATTAACCCTTGGAAGCCCCTCTCCCGCCCTCGAACTAACTCCTGGACTAGCAGAAGCCACTCACTGTCATCCCCCACCTTGTCCTGACATCTTTGCATAGTTTCTTCTCCAACATTTTCTTTTCTACCTTCCAGAGTATCAAAATTTAGTTTCCTTGCATATCATTTTCTCCTGTCCCATTCCAGTGAATTACCCTCTGAGAATAAGTTTTGAACAAGTTAATTAGTATTAACACAAAGATGTTGATAGACAAAGAAAGCTGAATACCTTCTGAAAGCAGTTTAATATGACTTAAAAGAAATGTTTTTAATGCCAGAATTTTCAAGTACCAAGGGAAACAACTGGCCCAAGAAATATTTATTTAGGGGGAAAGGTCCTTTCCTAGCACCTCTTTTTATACAACATAGTCAGCCTTTCCTCTATAAGATTGATCGTGGTTCATTTCCTATCAAATTTTCCCAAGCTGGAACTCATACTTCCAGATAGCTTTTGAACATAAATGTAGCCTGACAACTGCAATAAATACCAGTTAATTTCCTCATCACTTAACGTTTTATTTTTCACTATTGACAGCTTCATTCAATCCTGCAGAACTAGCGTAACAGCCTACCTGTTGACTTTAGATACTAAAAACCTCAGGAAGACATTAAGATCATTTGAAATCCAATTTTTGGCTAATTCTAGACTACTTAGCGACATATCATGAGGAGCTTAAAAATAAATGGAAAAGATGTGGAAGGTGAAAGAACTGAATGTCTATTCTTCCTACTGAGGACAGGAACTGCCTTCAGTTTCAAATTTTGAATATAAAGTCTAGTAATATAGCTTCTAAACAATTCACACATTGGATTTTTTTTGTCCCTTGAGAATAGTCATTATAAAATTATAAGTCTCACAGTGAGGAGGAAGTCATCTCAAATAACAAACCTAAAATTTCCCTGCTTCTTGACAATTCCAGAGGATCTTAAAATATCCACGAATGCTTGATCTGGGGGAATGTCCTATTTCTATATGAAAATAGTTACCTAAATACACCTTAGGAAAAGATAACATTTCTTGACTCTTTAAGCACCTCAAGAAGGGAAATCTATATGACTAAAGTTGTAACTCTTACACTAACGACACTCTCTCTTCACAGTCTCTCACAACTTAACAGATTACTCTTTAAGTGGGTTTGTGCTTTTGATATGGAAAATGAAACTTTTCTGCTCCTGGGCTGGGAAAGGAGACGCCAATATCTTCCTTATTCCACTTTTAGTCACTGTTGTGAATCTGGAGCACATTAGCTTACTTGGTTGGAAATAACAGTTTTAAAAGGTGGCTCATACTTATTACCTGTGATTCAGAGTTGAAGCTTCAAAGGCTCCAGGAGATTTTGAATGTGCCCAAGGTCGCCTAGACATCAGTGGTAGAGTCCAGACTCAAGCCCAGGAGGCTCTCATATCACCTGATATGAAGGTCGGCAGCACAGGCTGGCCTGTGGGAGCCAGTCAGCTTTGGGTCGTTCGCTTCACCTGAAGCCCGGCCAGGTGTCCTTCCAGACCGTGCTGTTCTCACCAGGGGTACCAAGTGAAAGAGACGGGATAGCACACGCAGCCCCTGACACAATCAGCTTGCCAGAGGGGACACGCTCCAAGAGGCAATGTGGCTAGCTCTGTTTCTCTGTCCTTTTAGAACCCCAGCCTCCCCCTCTGTGCTTCAGTTGAAAAACTAACATGTAATTCAGAGTTTGCACGCACACATGCTCAATCATGTCCGATTCTTTGCAACCCCATGGACTGTAGCCCGCCAGGCTCCCTGTTCATGGAATTTTCCAGGCAAGATTACTGGAGTGGGTTGCCATTTTCTACTCCAGGGGATCTCCCCGGCCCAGGGATTGAACCCATTTCTCCCGCGTCTCCTGCGTTGGCAAGTGGATTCTTTATCATTGGGCCACCCAGGAAGTCCAAATTCAGAGGTTATCTTCCCCACATATCTAAACGGGCTTTCCAGGTGGCTCAGGGGATAAGGAAATCTACATGCAGTGCAAGAGACGCAGGAGCTACAGGTTCAATTCCTGGGTCGGGAATATCCCAGAGGCATCCCCTTCAGGCTTTTGTCTTCTTTGGTAAACCCGTCACGCCCCCTTTGGGACTTCTCTGATGGCTCGGCTGGTAAAGAATCTGCCTGCAATGTGGGAGACCCGGGTTCGATCCCTGGGTCAGGAAAATCCCCTGGAGAAAGGATGGCAACCCTCTCCAGTATTCTTGCCTGAAGAATTCCACGGACAGAGGAGCCTGGCAGGCTACAGTCCATGGGTGCAAAGAGTTGGACACGACTGAGCAATTAATACTAACACTGACTGGAAGGGAAAGCGAAACGTCCAGGCCTGAGAAAGGGCAGAAACCAGGGTAGCAAGAAGCTTCTACCCTGGAGTTGCTGGACTCCCTTGGACACTGCCGCCACTCCAGCGGCCTTCAGGGCTTGCTGTCTGTCCACCACAAGGTCCCAGTTCCCAGGAGACAGACACTGGCTGGCCTCGCCTCAGTCATCTGTGCCAGGCTGAGGTCAAGGCAGGGGCACGACAAAGCCACATGGAATGGAGAAACGGCATCTCCCCAAGGAGCACAACAGGGGAAAGAAGTCATAATTGACTGCACAATGCCCAGTAGCCTTCCCTTTGTATCTAATTGACCCCTTGATTTACCATTGACATTTCATCTAACTTTATAGTTGACAAAATGATTTTCACATTTTGTTATTTAATCCCATTAAAAAAAAAACCCTGAATTAAGTCTTATGTAATTAAGTCTTATGTAATTAAGTCTTATGTAAGTCTCTTTTAGAAATGAGGAAACGGGTGTCTAAGAAAAGATGTCACTTATACAGAACCGAATTCCAGACCTTCTAAGTACAAACTCCAAACTCTTTCCATTACATGCCACTATTTCCTCTAAAATAAATTTTAAAAAATAAAGGGACATTCTGGAATTAAGTCTGAATCAATTTGGACTTAGTGTAGGCAGTACTTTTATAAAACATGAAAGTTTTATAATATCAACAAAAAATAACTACTGGATACTAACTACTTCTAGATCCATCATATGCCAGATTTTATTCAATCGAAATTTATGCAGGTCAGGAAGCAACAGTTAGAACTGGATATGGAACAACAGACTGGTTCCAAATAGGAAAAGGAGTACGTCAAGGCTGTATATTGTCACCCTGCTTATTTAACTTATATGCTGAGTACATAATGAGAAATGCTGGGCTGGAAGAAGCACAAGCTGGAATCAAGGTTTGCTGGGAGAAATATCAATAACCTCAGATATGCAGATAACACCACCCTTATGGCAGAAAGTAAAGAAGAACTAAAGAGCCTCTTGATGAAAGTGAAAGAGGAGAGTGAAAAAGTTCACTTAAAGCTCAACATTCAGAAAACTAAGATCACGGCATCTGGTCCCATCACCTCATGGAAAATAGATGGGGAGACAGTGGAAACAGTGTCAGACTTTATTTTGGGGGGCTCCAAAATCACTGCAGATGGTGATTGCAGCCATGAAATAAAAAGACGCTTACTCCTTGGAAGGAAAGTTATGACCAACCTAGACAGCATATTAAAAAGCAGAGACATTACTTTGCCAATAAAGGTCCGTCTAGTCAAGGCTATGGTTTTTCCAGTGGTCATGTGTGGATGTAAGAGTTGGACCGTGAATAAAACTGAGTGCCGAAGAACTGATGTTTTTGAACTGTGGTGTTGGAGAAGACTCTTGAGGGTCCCTTGGACTGCAAGAAGATCCAACCAGTCCATCCTGAAGGAGATCAGTCCTGGGTGTTCATTGGAAGGACTGATGCTGAAGCTGAAACTCCAATACTTTGGCCACCTCATGTGAAGAGTTGACTCATTGGAAAAGACCCTGATGCTGGGAGGGATTGGGGACAGGAGGAGAAGGGAACGACAGAGGATGAGATGGCTGGATGGCGTCACCAACTCGATGGACATGAGTTTGAGTGGACTCCAGGAGTTGGTGATGGACAGGGAGGCCTGGCATGCTGCGGTTCATGGGGTCGCAAAGAGTCGGACATGACTGAGTGACTGAACTGAACTGAAAATAAATTCAACAAATTTTCTTAAGTGCATGGGACATATTCCAGATGCTAGGGAATCAAATATACATGAGTTGTGCTCAAGTAGTTCAAATTAGGTCATCTAAATAAATAGAGGCATCCATCTAAAAAAATAGATACAATAGAGGTGTTTTAGGAACATTGTATTTTGATTGTCTATTTGTTTATATTCTTTAAACACCAAGCTTCTTGGTGTAAGAAACCCTGTCTTTTTTGGATTCCCAGCACTAATCACAGAGTCTAGGAGAGGGTAGGTTCTTGATAAATAGTTAGAGAATAAATAAATTAATGAATTCATGAAAAAAAGATAATCTTAATGGAAACACAGTTGAAAGAGAATCTTTTGACTTCTGTGTTAAGAAAAGCTTCATTTTCTATAAATAAGAAATGTGGGAGAGGGTGCAGAGAAAAGGGAACCATCATACACTGTTGGTGGGAATGTAAATTGGTATAGTCATTATGAAAAACTGTAAAGATTCCTCAAGAAAACTAAAACTAGAGCTACCATATGATCCAGCAATTTCACTCTTAGGCATATACCCAGACAAAACTATAATTTGAAAAGGTACATGTACTCCTATGTCCATAGCAGCACTATTAACAATAGTTGAGACTTGGAAGTAACCTGAATATATACATATGTAGGCATGTATGTATGTATGTATATATATATATATATACTTATTTATGAATGTTACTCAGCCATTAAAAAGAATAAAATAATGCCATTTGCAGCAATATGGATGAACCTGGAGATTATGAAACTAAATGAAATAAGTCAGAAATAGAAAGACAAAAACCATATGATATCACTTACAGGTGGAATCTAACATACAACAAAAACAAACATATCTAAGAAACAAAACAGACTCACAGACATAGAAAACAGTCTTGTGATTGCTAAGGAGGAAGGGGGAAGGGGGAAGGAAGTATTGGGAGTTTGGGATTAGAAGGTGCAAACTATTATAAATAGGATAGTTAAATAATAAAATCATACTATATAGCACAGGGAACTATATTCAGTATCATGTGATAAATCATAACAGAAAAGAATAGGAAAAGAATATATATGTAGAAGTGAGTCACTTTACTGTACAGAAAAAGTAATACAACATTGTAAATCAACTATACTTTATAAGATTTAAAAATAAATTGGGACTCCCTGGCAGTCCAGAGGTTAAGAATCTGCCCTTCCACTGTAGGGAATATGGGTTCAAACCTTGGTGGGGAAATTAAGATTTCACATGCCACACAGTGTGGCCAAAAAAAAAAAAAAAAAGCAAAATTTTAAAAATAAGTAAACTTAAAAAAAAAAAAAAGAAAAGCTACATTTGAAAACTGGTAGGATGAGTTTAAAGAATGCATGAAAACAACTTATCTGCAGGCTGGAGTTTGCTGTGTTAAGTGAGCATTCCTTGTCCTGTTCGTGACTGGAAAGGCCTTTGCATCATCAGAAGAATGTCCTTTACCCTATAGAGAGTACTTTCACATTGTTATGCTGAAACAAACAGATATTTCTGTTCCAACAGATACTCCAAAAAGTGGGCTTAGTTTAGTTCCTTAGAGACCTGCTTCTGATTTCCTCACAACTGCTGCCTTTAAACTAATTCCACTCTAAACACTTATAGTCTTAATTTTCTAAAGTTGTCCATTTGTATCATGCAAATCGGGGCTTCCCTGGTGGCTCAGATGATAAAGAACCTGTCTTGAAAGCAGGCAACCCAGAGAGATCCCCTGGAGAAGGGACTAGCAACCCATTCCAGTATTCTTACCTGGAGAGAGAAGCCTAGAGAGCTACAGTCCATGGGGTGGCAAAGAGTTGGACACAATTTAGCAACTAACGCATACATACACACACCACTCACTTAAATTGACCATCTATTGTTGTATTATTGTTTTTCTCACGTACTATACACTTACTCATTTATTTATTCAATAACCTACTAAGCACAGAACCATCTACTAGGTTCATCCTGTGATTCTGGGACCTACATCCCTAACCTCTATCATTTCTCTCTAAGCTCACTCCCTGGAACTAACACACTGTTCATCAGACATTCAGCAAAATGCTTACCATCTGACAAACTCTGAAGTTAGAATTAGGATGGAGTCTAGCACAGACTCCAGATGATACATCCACTCTAATGCAGTTCAAATGTCAAAAGGATAAAACCCGGAGACCCTACAGGATGAGGCAGAGTCACCTGAAATACTCTGGCACCTTCTGTCAGGTCAACAGTTGGAAAAAGGGATTCTTGCAATACTGGACCTGGAAATCTTAGCAGTCCTGCCTATGGGGCTCAAAAAGGTGCCACTCAAAATTAAGCTGCTATCTTGGACCCACTTGGAAGTAAAGCAGTTTTCTTGGCCAATGTAAATTTTTTTTTTTTTTCCATTCAGAGCTCATGTTTGATCCTAGACCAAAATCTGTACCCCAACTGTAAACAAAGCTATTAAAATACCCAGAATGGCCACGGTGGGGTAGTCTTCAGAAACAGTTCCAAAGGCATATGAACAAGCAAAGCCCTGTGGCCACTTCACAGAACCTTTGAAGTATCACCATCAACTCGAAACATATGGCATCTCAGCATATGAAAAGGAGCCTTTCACTTCCTGGAGAGATGCCAGTCTTCCACTGGTAAGACTGGAAGGTTCTGCCACAAGAGAGACCATGGAGAAGATGCAGTGGCCTGTGTGAAATATTAACACACTAGTGGTCTGTCTACTTTTTCATTGCTTCGTGCATTAATGACACAACTTGTTCCTCCAGTTTGCTTGAGCTGGTATTTTACTTTGGCTACAGAAACTTGGAGACTACTTTATTCTCATCATTCAGATGTGGACCTTCTCATGTGGGAGACTGTTTGAGGCCAAGTGAGATCCACACATTAAATAATTATTAATAAAAATGGAGTTCTTTAAGTGAATAAAACTTGCAGCCACAAGATGGTAAGCCCCAGATTATCCATAAAGATGGGAGAAAAGCAGTTCTGCTAATTGGATCTTCTTCTTACAGAGTTGTGTAGATCCCATAGACCACCAACTTCAAAAAATAAGAAGACAATACACTCACCTAGTATTAAAACCATACAGAACAAATCCATTCCTGATTCTGAAGTGCCTCAGAATGTAATATGCCTTAGGGTCACCATTAATACATGTCATTTTTAAGAGCTGTGGAAGAATAAACTCACTCCCCACAGGCCTAATCTGGGATGGGCAATTCTAAACAAACTCTTCACTTTAACTTAGTTACTTCTGATTTATTTCTTTCCCACAAAATTGAGCTCAGTGTATTAAAAAAAAGAAATTCTATTGGTTTGAATATGGGAATCTAGATGTGGGAACTCTGATTCTGTGCATATTCTCTGACCTCTTTTCTGTGCATATTTCTACATGCTTGAGGTTACACAGCTTAGAAAACATATTCTTCTCATTTAACAGTCCCTCTGTCACGAGCATCTTTACATGTTACTGAAACCCTTTATTAATACATTATGATTGCAATGTCATATTACCTCAATTAAATCAGTTGTAATGTACCACTTTTCAGTTTGAGATGTGTATTGAAATTGTCTATAATTTAGCTATCATGAATATTGTGATAACTCTAATGTGTTAATCTTTGTCTAATCATTTGCTTAAAATAATTCCCTAGAAGTGAAGTTATGATCAAAGTGTTTGGTTCTTGAGTGTTAACTAAACTTAAAATGGTAAGCATTTCACAGTATATACATATATCAAATCATTATGTCGTACACGTTAAACAATGTGATATATCAATTATATCTCAATTAAATTGGGGAAAAAATTAAAGTGGTTCTTGATGCATATATCTATGTCTGCCTATCTATATATCTTGATGTATGTAATCTCCGCCAATTATTTTCCACACATATTATGTATGTAATATATATAATATCTATGAAATAAATATATGAAATATAGATAAATTATATAGAAACAAAATATATTAAATATACATAAAAATTTCCCCATAGGTTTACAAACTTATTTTCCATTAGCAACATTTTTAAGTATCTTATTCATTTTGTCATCATCAACAGCACTGAAAATTCATTTTAATTGACTTTTATTTTATTTATGTTTCAGTAATTCCTCTCAAACATCTCTCTTGGTAGTTTATCTTATCCAATCTGCAAGTTCTTCTGAATGCAAACAATTCTTAAAAAAAAATATTACAAATACACAGCCTATTTTGAAGTTACTTTGTCTTTCTGCAATAAAGAGGGTTACTTATAATTCTACATGACTAGGAAAGGAGGTTGTGGCATAGATGGAACGCAAAAGCTCTCAACTACTCTCTGATAAGTTTAACGTGACAAGTAGAGGCTCACACTTCACTATTTTCTACAGGAAAGATGTATTTCTGTCCTCATGATGCTTAGAACATTTAGCTGAAAAATCCACATTCTTTTCTTCCATATTCCTTTTTCAGTTATTGTATTAAAGTATTATGAGACAGAAAGAGGACATGAAAAGCCCAAGAAGAAAATTAATGTACCTATATTTTCTCTTTGTATTTGACTGGGGGTCTCTGGGAAGAGCCAACTCATTAGAAAAGACCCTGATGCTGGGAAAGATTGAGGGCAGGAGGAGAAGGGGACGACAGAGGACGAGATGGTTGGATGGCATTATTGACTCAATGGACATGAGTTTGTGCAAGCTCTGAGAGCAGGTGAAGGACAGGGAAGCCTGACGTGCTGCAGTCCATGGGGTCACAAAGGGTCAGACATGACTGGGTGACTGAACAACAACTAAGAAAGGGAAAAATGAAGAGACCGTGGCTCTGTATCTGCTTTGCAACCTCCTCAATCTCCAGGTTCCCCTCACAGGGCAGGGCTGGCTCCAAAAGCAACAGAGAGAAAGTTCTGGGGATGAATGATAGTGATAATTACACATCTCATATGCATGAAAATGGTTAAAATAGTACATTTTGCTTTATCTTTACCCCACCTCCTCACCCCCCGTAGGAAAAGCAGTAGAAGCTTTACTGATTTTTTCCTTGGCCTTTTGAGCCTGCTGCTGCTGTCTATGAATCTGCCACAGCTCGCTGGCTGCTGCCAGGGACTTCAAATCAATCAAGGAAGCTAACTGACTTAGAAACCCTGCCCCAGCCCTTCTTTCAAATTAGCAGCAATGAAAGTATAGCCATAAACATAACATATGTGAAGAAAGACTACTGAAATAGTAGAAGCTGCTACTTCACTCCTGCTAGGTGACTGGAGTAGAAGGTTTAAAATCACCGTCAGAGGCCCTGACTACAGAAGATGTCACTGTAAGTGTGTCTGGCCTTCCATAATGGGCAGATTTCTGGAAACGTTATATGATTCACTTGGAAATTAAGCACATACTGCTTAATGGTGCCAAGTATTGTTATTTGTCTCTTTTTAAAATGTTATTCCGTGCACTCAAATACATGTCTCATCTCACCAACTAGACTGTAAATTGATTCAGTACTATGTGATGAGCTTGTTGCGCATGTTTAAAGAGATGTAATATAACAAGGACCTAGTATAGTATTTAGCACATGGTACAGGTTTCTCTGGGCTTCCCTGCTGGCTCATTGGAAAAGAATCTGCCTGCAACAGAGGAGCTGCAGGAGACGTGGGTTTGATCCCTAGGTCGGGAAGATCCCCTGGAGGAGGGTATGGCTACCCACTCAAGTATTCTTGTCTAGAGAATCCCATGGACAGAGGAGTCTGGTGGGCTATAGTCCATAGGGTCACAAAGAATCAGACATGACTGAGTGACTTAGCATGCAAGCACAGGCTTCCCTGGTGGCTTGGTGGTGAAGAATCCACTTGCCAATGCAGGAGATGCAGGTTTGATCCCTGGGTCAGGAAGATCTCCTGGAGAACGGAATAGCAACCCACTCCAGTATTGTTGCCTGAGAAATCCCGTGGACAGAGGAGGCTAGGGGGCTACAGTCCATGCGGTTGTGAGTCGAACATGACTTGGTGACTAACAACAACAACAACATGAGTTCAGCAAGTAGAAGTTTTACTTTTTTTCCAAAGTTTGTAACATAGACCTCAGTACAGAATATGTACAAGTTATCAATTAACCATTGCATGTAAGAAACACCACACTGTGGGATATTGTTTGATGACTCCCTTAAGCAATCCTTACACAAGACTTAAAAAGAATACTCTGAGTCCATATCAAATGACATTACCAATAGAACAACAATATATCAGAGTTAAGAGGGAACAGTGATGATGAATATAGGCTTTGAAATTAGGCATATCCTGGTTTAAACGTCTACTCCAACTCTCACTAGATAGGTAGCCTTGGCCAAATTCCATCACTCAGTCAGCTCCATATGAGAACAATGATACCTGTTCCTGCCTTAAGACAAGATTTAAAGGAACCAATGTATGTCAAGAACTGACAATCAGATAGTATTAGTTACTCTAATTATGAAGAGTCCAAAAATTTTGTGTTCTGGGATTGAATATAGAAAAATGATTAATGTGTCCTTAAAAAGAGATAACTTGGTCTGACAGTCTCCTTGTCCACCAACCCAACCTTTATACTCTGAGAATTAAGTAGCATAGATCACATATATATGAACATGTTTAATGCATGTAATTTTCTGGCAAAAAAAATTGAAAATCTGGGAAAAGTATTTGGTTGTTGAAATACATGCCTTTGTGGTTTAGACTAAGATTGGATTAGTAGACATCAGGAAAATACAAGTCAAAACCACAATAAGATACCACTTTATACCTACTAGGATGGGTATAGTCAAAAATGCAGTCAGTAATAAATGTTGGTGAGGATGTAGAGGAAATTTTGGGACGTACATTCACTACTGGTGGGAATGTAATTGGAGCAACCACTTTGGAAAATAGACTGACAAGTCCTCAGAATTGTACATTATTGTTAGAGTTAGCATTAAAGTTGTCATGCATGCCTGCTAAGTCACTGCAATTGTGTCTGACTCTTTGTGATCTTAGGGACTGTAGCCCACCAGGCTCCTCTGTCCATGGGATTCTTCGGGCAAGAATAACAGAGTGGGTTGCCATGCCCTCCTCCAGGGGATCTTCCTGACCCAGGGATTGAACACGCCATCTCTTACATCTCCTGCATTGGCAAGGGGGTTCTTTACCACTAGTGCCACGTTGGAAGCACCTAAAATTATCTTGTGACCCAGCAATTCCACTTTATGAAATATACCCAAAAGAAATAAAAACATATGTCCACACAAAATTTTACATGCAGGTGTTCATAGCAGCAGTATTAACAATAGCCAAGAATGAAAGTGAAAGTGAAAGTCGCTCAGTCATGTCTGACTCTTTGTGATGCCATGGACTTAGTCCATGGAATTCTCCAGGCCAGAATACTGGAGTGGGTTGCCTTTCCTTCTCCAGTAGATCTTCCCAACCCAGGGATTGAACCCAGGTCTCCCACATTACAGGCAGATTCTTTACCAGCTGAGCCACAAGGGAAGTCCAAAAGAATGAAAATAACCCAAATATCCATCAACTGATAAATGGCTAAACAAAGCACGATATATCCATACATTAATTATTCCACAGTGAAAAGGAATGAAGTGCTGATAAATGCTACGGCTTGGGTGAATCTTGAAAATATTATGCCAAGTGAAAGAAAACAGTCACAAAAGGCCATAGATTATATGATTTAATTTATACGACATGTTCAGAATGAGAAAATTCCTAGAGACAGAAAGTAAATTAATAATTGCCGAGGACTAGGAAAAACGGGGGGAAACAGGGAGCGATTGCTAATGGGTATGGGAGAGATTGCAAAAAGATTCATTCACTTTTTGGAGTGATGAAAATATTTCAAAATTGATTGTGGTGATGGTTGTCAAACTGAATATACTTAAACCATTGACTTGGGCACTTTAAATGGATGAATTTTATGGTTTGTGAATTATTGCTAAATAGAGCTAATTTTAAAAACTTTTCATTATTTTCTATGTTAATTAGAAAGAGTTTATTAGCTCACAGAAAATGAAAAAAAAAAAAAAAAAAGAGCAAACCAGGGCATTCCCTGGCAGTCCAGTGATTAGGACTCTGTGCTTTCCACTGCAGGAGGCATGGGTTCGATCCCTGGTTGGGGAACTAATCTAGATGTCTTGAACACTATGGCTTCACAGTATAGTTTGAAATCAGGAAGCATGATACCTCTTTAATATTCTTTCTCAATATTGCTTTGGCTATTCAGGGTCTTTGGTGGTTCCACACAAATTTTAGGTTAATTGTTTCTAGTTCTGTGAAAAAAACTGCTGTTGGTATTTGACAGGGATTGCACTGAGTCTGTAGATCTTTTTTTTTTTTTTTTTAGTAGAATGGACATTTTAACAACATTAACTCTTCCAATCCCTGAGCATGGTGTATCTTTCTATTTATTTGTATCCTCTTGAATTTTTTAACCCAATGTCTTATAGTTCTTAGAGTATAGGTTTTTCACCACCTGAGTTAAATTTATTTCTGGGTGTTTATTCTTTTTGATGCAACTCTATCCATCTTAGAACATGAAATTTTTGGATTCTTCCTAATAGGAGGAATTAATACTTTTGGTTCTATGTCAGTTGTTCACATTCACTGGTTCCTTTCATTCTTATAACAGTGGTGGAGCAGGTAACAGCATTCTCATTTGGAGCTGACAGAGTGATGTAATTTGGTTATTTGTTTGTCTTTCTCTATTCCTTTCTTCTTTGCTCTATTACCTTGTGATTGATGATTTTCTTTAGTAGTCTTGTTTGTAGTCCTTTCTCTCCATTTTTCGTGTATCTATTATCAGTTCTTGGCTTATGGTTATCAGAAACATATTTTAATTGCTATTGAAATATCTTTAAGATTTACTTTATTTAATCACAGTGACCTTGTTTAGGATTTTTCTCTGTTAAATTTATATTTAGTGTAATTTTAGAAATGTTACATGCCCCTTAACTTTAAGATCTGATTCCTGTCTTTATAAAACATATCTATGGCTATAAAATATTTAGCAGCAGTTGAAACTACATCTAAAATCATTTAAAGTTGAAGGTAGATTTAAAATTAAAAGAGTTTATGTCAATCATACCTCAGTAAAATGTTTTAAAAATAATTTTTAAAGCAGAGGCTATAAACAATAAACAAAGAAAACTTCAAACTTAAAACTTTTATCATAATATAATACTTGTTTTAATAACCCCCAAATTAATTTTATTTCAAGTTGCTTCAAATTTTCACCTCATTCTGGTGTTCACCCTGCTATATTGTAGAAAACAAATTAGAGAAAAGATACCATTTAAGAACAGAATCAAATGATAGCCCTATATGCAGGACAGAAAAAGAGACACAGATGTATAGAACAGAATTTTGGACTCTGTGGGAGAAGGCAAGGGTGGGATGATCTGAGAGAATAGCACTGAAACATGTATATTATCAAGTGTGAAACAGATCGCCAGTACAGGTTGGATGCATGAGACAAGTGCTCAGGGCTGGTGCACTGGGATGACCCAGAGGGATGGGATGGGGAGGGAGGTGGGAGTGGGGTTCAGGATGGGGGACACATGTAAATCCATGGCTGATTCATGTCAATGTATGGCAAAAACCACTACAATATTGTAAAGTAATTAGCCTTCAACTAATAAAAATAAATGAAAAAAAAAAAAGAACAGGATCACACAATTATTATTGAGAACTATGTGTCTCATTCTATAACTTCATAAAAAATAAAGAATTCTATTTCAAAAAATTATCTAAGAATTTTGTAAATTGAACACATTGTTTATACATTAATTTTTTTTTTAATTAATTGTGTTATATTTTCTCACCTTGTTTAGAAAGTTGAGTTGGTACAAGGAAAATTCACATTTATATGTGAGGAATTCTCCTAACTCTCACTTCTAATTAAGGACCATGGATCACAGTGGATAAGCTAACATGGATTTACATGTTAGCTTTGGAAAATAGCTTGACTTTCAAAGAAGTGACACCTTCTTCAGATGAACCATAAAGCCGTTAAAAGTTAACAAAAAGATAGAAATTTCATATTTTTTTACCCACCATGGTAGTTCTACAAATTTAAAAATATTTTTGTAGTCAGAGTACTACAGAAATCTGGAAGTAATTCTGATTTTAAAAGGCAACATTTTCAGCATTTTGAAGTTTTGTTTTAAGTGAAAATTAAAAGCCATGGCTAATGTTTCATTTTACTTGGATCTGTTACCCTGAACGTGAATAAAGTAATGATACTGGGAAGTAACAAAATACATACTAGACATAACTTAATTTCAGATTACCGAATATGCACTGTATGTAATGAAAATGCTTTTTAGGTATGCAACATATTTAAAAATTACTATAATGCTATCCACACATTTTTCAAAAGCAGAAAACAAACTTTTCAAAACTCTAACTCGAACCTTTAATACATGTTAAGAGAAATCAAATTGAAGTTCTTAAATTATTTGAATAGATTGATTTATAATTGTTCAATAGAAATAAGTGAGTTTAGATC
This sequence comes from Odocoileus virginianus, assembly GCF_023699985.2. Taxonomy (NCBI): domain Eukaryota; kingdom Metazoa; phylum Chordata; class Mammalia; order Artiodactyla; family Cervidae; genus Odocoileus; species Odocoileus virginianus. The sequence goes on along the minus strand of NC_069692.1, from coordinate 12,121,541 downwards.
AATGTATTTCAAATGTGTAAAAAATGCCCACATGTTTGCGTGTGTGTGAATGTGTATAAATTTCTAGCAATTAATTTAGGGCCAAGCAATGTCATTGGAATGAATTCCTTGAACAGATGTAAAGGTCTTGATGACAGGTATTTTCCAGGTTGAGAGTTCCACAATCACATCTCTGAAAGATTTTCTACATGAAGTGTTTGAAGAAGTGGTGGACGTGTCACTGATCTCTGAGGTCCATTCTGGGTCTCCTTTAAGGTGGAGGTGGGGCAAATAGGAGAGGAAAAAAAAGGTAATGCTGATAAGGGAATCTGAACCAAATGTTGTCGTATGCTAGAAATGATTAGATGCCCTTGTCAAGGAGCTGTTACTGAGGTCCAGGGTGAAAGAGGGAAACAAGAGGTCAAGTGTGGGCACATGAGCCAAAAAAAAAAAAAAGAGTTGGTGCTGTATAGTGGAGGGAAAATGAATCCTTAATCTACTCCTAAATCTTCTCTCCTTTTCCTTTTTAAATGTTCTCTGGTCCCGGGATGGAAAGAATGGAGGTGGGTCTTGTTGCTATGTATTAACACATATCAGGTTTAGCTACACAATATGTTTGTAATTAAAAGCTTGAGCAAGAATATTCTGTTCCCTTCCTTTGAGGTTCCCAACGCATGGGCTTGGAGCACAGCTACTGAACTGACCTTCATTATGCAAAGCCTATTTTCATTTTTTAATTTATTTTTTGCAAAGCCTATATTTAAATGTCAATGTCTTATTGGTAAAGCATCTGCCTGCAATGCGGGAGACCTGGGTTTGATCTCTGGGTCGGGGAGTTACCCTGGAGAAGGAAATGGCAACCCACTTTAGTACTCTTGCCTGGAAAATTCCATGGACAGAGGAGCCTTGCAGCCTACAGTCCATGGGGTCATAAAGAGTCGGACACAACTGAGCGACTTCACTTAGCACCATAGTTGCTGTTTGGCAGGAGTTAGGTCTTAAACATTCATTCAATACTTAACGCCTTGAGGACCAGCGAGGGGCCAGGTTTCTAGACAATGATCAAATGCACCCAAAGCTCTGCTTGCATGTGGGTTCACATAATATGCATTTTAAGTGATGTTAACTTTTATTTTATTTGGTGATTTTTTTTTTTTATGGTAAGCCATAAAACTTCAGTGATAGCACTAAAGGTTCAACAAAGTACAGCAGAGTACTAGAGAGTAATAAATACTTTGAAAGAAGAAGTCTAGAGTGTGGAATATTGCAATTTTGAATTATGTGGTCAGAGATAGTCTCTCTGAGAAGATGCCATTGGGGCCCAGACCTAAAAGAGGAGGGAAGAAGCCACACAGAGCATTCCAGGTGGAGGAAACTGAAAACACTCAAGTCCTGAGACAGGAGGGTGCTTGGTCACGCTCCTGGGAATACAAGTCCGGTGTAGCAGGAACTGTATCGGGGCGAGAACAGCTGTGGTCAAAGGCGAAATCAGAGTAATAATAAGTATAATAATAATAATTAATACTAATAATCAGAATAATAAGGAAGCCAGACTCTGTAGGGCCTTGCAGACCATTGTAGGGACTTTGGCTTTTGCTTTATATGAAATGGGGACCCAGAGAAGTGTTTGGAGTAGTTATGATATATGATACGAATTATAGATAAAAGGTAAAAAAAAGTACTTCTAGCTGCTGTGTTGAGAATGGATGGACCAAAGGAGAGTAAGATGGACAAAGAAACCACTTGGGAATCTACTGCATTATTCCAAATAAAAGCTGATGGTGGCTATCACTAGCGTGTAAGCAGTAAAGGTGATGATTTGATGATTCAAATTCTATTCAGAATTTGAATAGATTTGGAAGAAAAAACCAACAAGATTTGTTAATTCTGAATGTGGGATTTGAGAGAGAGGTTTCATGGGTAACCCCAAGGTTTTTGGCCTGAAAAATTGGATCTGAGGTGTTATCATTAATTATTCTAACTGTAAATGAGGTTCCTCGTGCTAAATCAACAAGTTTCTAACTGAATTCGTTGTTGTTGTTGTTTACTTGCTCAGTCATGTCTGACTTTTTATGACCCCATGGACTGTAGCCCCCAAGGCTCCTCTGTCCTTGGAATTTTCCAGATAAGAATACCGGAGTACGTTGCCATTTCCTTCTCCAGGAAGTCCCTTCCCAACCCAGGGACTGAACCCACGTCCTACTCATTGGCAGGCAGATTCTTTACCACTGAGCCATAGAGGAAGCCCTTCTAACTGAATAGGGCCATATAGATTCCATATAGAACATTTCAAACAGTAATGACTGTGAGAGTTCTGTACTACAAGAATGCTATTCAACAAAGCAAGGGAAAGATGAAAGAGAGGGAAGAGTAGAGGAGAATTAACTTTACTGCACATGTACTGTTCATGTACATTGTCTCATTTAATCCCAACAACAGTCACACAAGGCTTGGTATTCAGTTCAGTTCAGTTAGGCAGTCATGTCCAACTCTCTTTGCGACCCCATGGACTGCAGCACACCAGGCTTCCCTGTCCATCACCAACTCCTGGAGCTTACTCACACTCATGTCCAATGAGTCGGTGATGCCATCCCGCCATCTCATCCTCTGTCATCCCCTTCTCCTCCTGCCTCCAATCCCTTCCAGCATCAGGGTCTTTTCAAATAAGTCAACTCTTCGCATCAGGTGGCCAAAGTATTGGAGTTTCAGCTTCAACATCAGTTCTTCTAGTGAATATTTAGGACTGATTTCCCTTAGGATTGACTGGTTTGATCTCCTTGCAGACCAAGGGACTCTCAAGAATCTTCTCCAACACCACCGTTCAAAAGCATCAATTCTTCAGCACTCAACTTTCTCTATAGTCCAACTCTCACATCCATACATGACTACTGGAAAAACCATTGTTTTGACTAGATGGACCTTTGTCAGCAAAGTAATGTCTCTGCTTTTTACTATGCTGTCTAGGTTGGTCATAACTTTTCTCTCAAGGAGTAAGCATCTTTTAATTCCATGGCTGCAGTCACCATCTGCAGTGATTTTGGAGGCCCCCAAAATAAACTCTCACTGTTTCCCAATCTATTTGTCGTGAAGTGATGGGACCAGATGCCATGATCTTAGTTTTCTGAATGTTGAGTTTTAAGGCAACTTTTTCACTCTCCTCTTTCACTTTCATCAAGAGGCTCTTTAATTCTTCTTCACTTTCTACCATAAGGGTGATGTCATCTGCATATCTGAGGTTATTGATATTTCTCCCAGCAATCTTGATTCCAGCTTGTGCTTCCTCCAGCCCAACGTTTCTCATGATGTACTCTACATATAAGTTAAATAAGCAGTGTAACAATATACAGCCTTGACGTACTCCTTTCCCTATTTGAAACCAGTCTGTTGTTCCATATCCAGTTCTAACTGTTGCTTCTTGCCCTGCATACAGATTTCTCAGGAGGCAGATCAGGTGATTTTGTATTCCCAGGTCTTTAAGAATTTTCCACAGTTTGTTGTGATCCACACAGTCAAAGGCTTTGGCGTAGTCAATAAAGTAGAGGTAGATGTTTTTCTGGAACTCTGTCTTGTTATTACTCTCCCCATTTTACAAGTAAGGACACTGGGCCTTAGGTTGGTTAACCTACTTACCAAGGTCACATAGCTGCAGTTGTCCCTAAGAGTTCTCTCCTTGGAATTGGCTGCAATTCTTTAAGCTTTCAAATCAGGCACCCCATTTTTCTTACTATTTCTAGCTCTCCTTCCTTCTCCCAAAGAATATCAGGGATTTTTTTTTCTGCAAATCAGTGGAAGAATATTTCAGTAGGTACTACAGTGTTTTTCCAAAATGCATCTTCCAGCTAACATACATCAGTGTCCCGGAAGTGTCTTAAATTTCACTGGCAGAGCCCCTGCCCACCCAGAGCACCAGCCTTTATTCAACATTCAACCCTCCTTACACACCTCTTTACTGTTTTTTCTGACTCTTCATCCTGGGAGTCTAACCTCAGAACCTACAGATTTTCTAACTCCTTTGCCATATTATCAGCAGATGCTCACACCTACATGACTCCATGCCCCCTGAGCAGTTTACACAAGAGGTTCTCATGCTGGGATTCTTGATCTTAGACGGTGCTGCTGCTGCTGCTAAGTTGCTTCAGTCGTGTCCGACTCTTCTCGACCCCATGGACTGCAGCCCACCACGCTCTTCCGTCCATGGGATTTTCCAGGCAAAAGTACTGGAGTGGGGTGCTATTGCCGCCTTCTCTTAGATGGTGAGCCTTCCCTAAATAGGTTTACCAAATCTAGTGCAGCATGAAGAATGAGGACATTGGTATCAGCTAACACTTGGTTCAGATCTGAGTTTCTGACACTTTCTGGCTCTGTGATTTGGGGCAAGACACCCAGTTTTTTGAACTTCATTTTTTTTTAATCCCTAAAAGGCAGAAAACTATAACTATGTTGTGAGAATTAAATGTGCCTGTGAACCATGGTAAATTGCATATGCATCTTGTGGTATAGAAAGCAACCACTAAGAACAGTATATACAAAGTTGTATATTCTCAGAAACTGTATGTCAATCAAGATGCCACAAATACATGAATGAATGAATGGAAATTGGTTCTTGGGAATATTTAACTTTTTAAAATCTTGCTTTCAACCAAAAAAATTGAGTATAAATTTTTGAAAATCATCTCCATTATACATGACAATGATTAAAAGATTTTTTTTTGGTAAAGTACTGAATTAGGAGATTAACATTTTTAATCATGAAAAAATGTAAAATCTGTGTAAAGACACAATCCCACAAACAAACAAACAACAGCAAAGATAAAAATGCAATCTAACAAAAGCAGGACGTGTGGTCATTTCACCCTCAAGACCCTGACCTGATCCCATCCTTTCATTCAGGTTAGTTTTGTTTTTTAATTTACTGCGTATAACTTGATGCAAAGCAGCTGTTTTCCCACAAAAGAATCTTATCTTTTGCAGCATGGAGAATAAAATAGGGTTTAAAATGCAACCAGATACAGCCATAGTCCATGAAGCTTCATGTCGGAAGAGGCTACAAGCAGTACCAGAAGCTCATAAAGTTGGTCTGAAGGTGGGATTAACTTGTTCTCTCAAGACAGAAGCCATTAGAACAAGGTGGAGGGCGGCAGCTCTCAGACAGCTCCGCAGGCAGCAAACTCCAGACCTCTTTCCTTGTCCTTGACAGAGACGAACTCTTCAAAGAGGGAGACATGTGGGCCCCGGGGCTGAGGTCATCTCCGCTCCTCCTCACCCAGTGACCTCTGGCCCAAGTGGATAGAAAAAGAGGCACTGCCTTGTGGGAGATCAAAGCCCTCGCCTTCCTCACTCCTCTCTTGACGCCCCCTCGGAGGGGGCTGAATGGGAGGCTAAGGAGGGAGCAGGCGGGAGAAAAAGGAAGGGCATTTTAGCACAATGTAAATCACCAAGGGGTCCACGGAAACACTTCGCCGCGGCATCACCGGCCAGGTGGCTAAAGCCTAGCCAGTCAGCTGCCTCGGCCACAGCTGCTTTTAGAGACCCCAACAGCTGGGAACGCGGGGCTGCTACAGGTAATGAGCAGAAATGAAGTCCGGAGAGCGGCTCTGACAGACAGGACTTCTCTCCGGGGTCTCCCATTTCAGCAGCAGCTCTGACTCACTCATCACAGCAGTCAAAGCAGAGGTCAGAAGGAGATGGGGCACCTCTGAGCCAACCCACCTTGTCCTGGACGGTTTCGTTTTCTCCTGCCTTGACGTCATGCCTCCAGCATGGGGATGTTGGTCATGCAGTCCCTTTGTTCTGCTGGAGGGTAACCAACCATCACGGTTTAGCCAGAATGCTCCTTCCTCTGGTTTTAGCACCGAAAGCGCCATTGCCAGGAAATCTCAGGCAGGGAAAACGAGGACAGTGAGCCAGCCTAACGGTGGAACTGCAAGTTTGTGCAGGTGACTCTGCTGACTGTGGAAAGGTAACCACAGGGGGTGGGATGGTGTCCCAGCCCAAAGACATATCCATACCCCTATCCCCCAAATCTATGAATGAGACCTTTTGGGGAAAAAAAGGTCTTTGCAGATGTAAAGAAAGATCTTGAGGTTATCTGGATTTACAGTGGGCCCTCAGTGCAATGTCAGCCGTCTTTATAAAAAACAGAAGACAGAGAACACGAACACGCTGGAGAGGGTGATGGGAACACAGAGGCAGAGATCACGGTGATGCTAACACTCACCAGAAGCTGCGAGACAAAAGGAACAGAATCTACCCAGGAGCCTTTGGAGGGAATACAGCCCTGCCAACACCTTGGCATTCAGACTTCCGCTCTGCACAATGATGAGAATAAATTGCTGTTGCTTTAAGCCGCCCAGTTTGCAGTCATTTGTTATGGCAACCAAGGAGACCAATGGAGAGAACCTGCTGCTTGGTGTCTCCCCTGAGGTTATGATAAATTAAGATTTTTCTGTGAGGACATGGAATGGCTGCAGATAGAATAAAGTCAATGTGGTCTTTAGAGGGAGAAAGAGCTTTAAGATGAATTCTCAGGAATCATCAATGAGTTTAGCAGATTGACTTTTTTTCATAAATACTGCTGCTGCTGCTGCTGCTGCTGCTGCTAAGTCACTTCAGTTGTGTCCGACTCTGTGCGACCCCATAGACGGCAGCCCATCCGGCTCCCCTGTCCCTGGGACTCTCCAGGCAAGAACACTGGAGTGGGTTGCCATTTCCTTCTCCAATGAAGGAAAGTGAAAAGTGAAAGTGAAGTCGCTCAGTCGTGTCCAACTCTTCGCGACCCCATGGACTGCAGCCCACCAGGCTCCTCCATCCATGGGATTCTCCAGGCAAGAGTACTGGAGTGGGGTGCCATTGCCTTCTCCTTTCATAAATACTAGTTACATGCAAATTTGCCTTAGGGGAAAAATACTGACCTCTCTCAGATGCGTATGGGGCTTCCAAGGTGGCGCTAGCAGTAAAGAACCCACCCCTCAATGCAGGAGAAGTAAGAGATGTGGGTTTGATCCCAGGGTCAGGAAGATCCCTGGAGGAGGGCATGGCAACCCACTCCAGTATTCTTGCCTGAAGAATCCCAAGGACAGAGGAACCTGGTGAATTCATAGGGTCGAAAAGAGTGAGACATCACTGAAGTGACTTAGCATGCATGCACACGTGCATACATGTTTTTCTTTCTATCTGTCTATCTGCTTAGAGCAACAACACATCCACAAGGTCTCATATTTTTGTCTAGTGTAGATATAGCCTCACTTTTCATTTTTGAATTTTTATTCATGGATTAAATTCCCAAGATAATTTCCCCCAAATAGAAATATTTTGTTGTGTCTGTTACTAGCAGATTCCGGTCTTCTAATAATGTGGCACATTTTGAAAGGGGCATTGACTATGATATTAGGTTCTTAGTTGGCTCCAGTATTAAATAAGTGATGATGTTATGCAAATTACTTTGCCACTCTGGTCCCCATTTTTATCAGAAATAAAATTGGGAGGTTCAACTAAATGATTTCAAAAAGTCTTTTTTACTGTAGCATTTAAGAGATATGGATCAAAAGTCAGATTTTAAATGTTAAAAAACACCATATTTCCACACTAAAAAAGTCACATCTCTATAAAAATCACATATGAACTTCTCTGGTTTTGAACTTTTGTTTCAAGATGAAGGCATCTCCTACTTTTGCTTCTTTTTGTATTATATATAAATAAATTCCTTTATGCATTTTTTCAATAGACTGTGGAGGGTCAGAACATTGCATTCAGCAAAACATTATCCTGAAGACATTACAGTTTATTATTATTACTGAAGTTCTTTAAAGGCTAAAAATGAGAAGGCAGAAAGTAAACGCATGAAATGAGTATGAAAGCCACAATAAAAAGAGATGCTACAACTAGCATCTTAGCTCACTTGAAATGAATCACTACAGAGCACATTTCCAAACAATGTGACAAGAAGGAAAAATACCTATCAATATCCCCAGAGATATGCTAAAGGAGGTCTCTGTGTTCTAACTCTCCGCAGACCATGCCAAATGGGATTATTATTGATCTCAGTGAATATCTGCTACCACCCACCAAGAACAGCTATGATAATTACAATTTGTCCATTTATCCAGCTTTCCTTTTCTTCATGATGCCCATCTAGCCCCTTAAGTGTGGAACATGTGCCCCCTCCTCCAGGTGTCCACGCACCCTCAACTCCTTTGTTGTTATTTCCTGTGTGGCTATCTTTTTCTCTCCCGTAGACCGAAGGGTCCTTGGCATCAATGGTACCTTCTGTCTTCATAATCACTGTATGCCCAGCATTTTGCAACCTTGGCTGAACCTATCACACCGCTTTACTCACTACCTGCCATGCCAATCAAATGAAAACAAACAACACCAAATGTTTTACTCTCTCTGTCAGACTCTCCTGTTTCCATATTGGTGCATGTGACTGCTACATAAACCGGAAGCATGGTAATGTTGATGAAAGAGGAAAAATGAACCAGTCACAATGGAACAGCAGAGGTCAACAGTTCCTCTGTTAGGAACCTTCTCAACACCGCAGAGTAACTGCTCTGATTTAATGCCAACTGTGTGTTGTGGAGTCTGAGGAAGTTTACACTAAGCAATCAAATGGAGGACCAAGAAAGAATCCTTTCCTCAGGTAACTGGCTGTCCACAATTACAGTCATCACTGAAGAGAGGAAATAAAACTGAAAATTACCACAGAAGTTGCCAAAAACCCATCCAGAATAAAACAAAGTCAGATGGCATGGAAGCCTTACATGCCTGAATGAAAAATGACTAAATGAAACCAAATTTTGTCCCACAAGAAAAATGGGTAAAACTTTTACCCAATTAGAGAAATGCCATCATGATCAAATATGAGCCACATAATTATTACATGGAACAGTAAACATTTTAATTATATAATTAGATGCAAATGTAAGGTTTTTGTTTTCTTCTTTTGTGTGCTTGTATTTTTCTGCTTTCATGGTCAGCAGCCTAATGTAGTGATTTAATTACCTCAGAGTCAGTCAGTTAAGCTCGCTGTCTGAACACTGCCTTTTCACAATGCCCTGAACTGACCTAAAGTGAAACTCAAACTCACTCTTTGTGTCCAGGGCTTTCCTGACAACAAAAGAGGTATTGGTTCTCCTTTCCCCAGATACCAGCCCTGGGCTCACTTCCCAGTCCTTTCTCCTCCTCCCCAGGTCTCTTTCCTCTCCTGTTCCTTGCCCTCCAGTTCATTCCCCACCCCCAGCCCCCTGAAATGGAAAGCAATGCCCAATCTGCCATCTTGTTTCTCTGGGTTATCACAGAAACAAGAGCGTCGGGATTCTCCTATGTTTCTAGGCACATAAAATCCCTCAGTCTCCAACAGCTCTGACCTTGGCTGCTATAGCCACGCAAGGGAATAGATCTCGTGATCTTGTTTTGGAGTCATGTGTAAGAAAAGGAATCAGAAAAACTCCCTAGTGAAAAGAGGTGGGCAATCACCTGACCTCTTAGAAGAACCTGGTTTAGATCAAGAAGACTTCGGATTCTGATCCTTGGGCTCCAGTTCTACTTAACTAAGGAGAAATACCTTCTACAGAAAAGGCTTCAGTGGATAGACGTGGATTCTCTAGTGTGTCTTCACCAGTTTTTTTCCTCTGCAAACCATACTGCCTAGGACACATGTGAGAGATGTCTGATATTCTGTAGGTAAGAACAATTCTCAGGACCCCTGGCTCCATTTCTCACACAGGACATACTGCTATGCCCTCACCTCACACTCAGCTACTGTGCTGGTACTTGCAAAATCTCTACCAGCAGCTCTGGGTACACGTCTCAAGTAATTTTCCTTCTCAAAAAGTAGCCTTATGTCATAATACTGAAAAGCCAATGAGAATGAGTACTGTGGAGGCATTGATACAGGGGAGAAAAAGACAGCACCAAGATATTTTCTTAAATTTTTTAATACTTGCTACAGGTTATGGGTTATTCATCTGAAAGATTTTTGTCAGTTCAATACATTTTCTGTTTCCATGGCCTAGAGTCTAAGAAAATATCTAACATAATGGGACTTTTGACATCTTCTCAGTTAAGATCCTTCTGCATTAAAAAAATGAATACACGGGGCCTAATAGTTCAAGGGCGTCCTTTGAGAACCCTAAAGCATGACTCCACAGTGGAAGCTTTTCCACAAATAATCCCCTGGAAACAGATTCTACAGCAGTTAGGCCCTGAGAGAGTTTTAAATCATGTTACCACTGACAGAATTTGAGAGTCTACTTCTACCACCGCTCCTTCTACAAGTTCTACAAATTCCTTCTACAACTTACTTCACAGAGAAAGCAGTCAGCAGGTGTGCCTGCTCAGTACCCCACAGTCTGTGATTCCCAGGAAGCACTAATGTGAGGGTCTGCATCTGTAAAGACAGAAACTTTTATTCTTCAGAGAGATTTGCAGGACTGGCTTGTGTTGTTTGATTTGCAGCAGAAACTCACTTTCTTCAGTTTTGAAAAGGATACTAGTGTATGTGTCGCTCTGACAGGGAGATGATGAGAAGTGAACATCATACTTAAGCACTTGGCCAGTATGACCTGGCCTTCTTTAACGTGGAGACAGGAAGGGTTGTAGTAACAGACAGACGTGGTATTCTTGTTATAGAGGATGCGGATCAACACACTCAGTCTCTCTTGCTACTGCTGCTAAGTCACATCTCTCTTACGAGCTGATAAAAAGAGGTAAGGGATTTAAGCTAGAGCAGAGCATAGTTGGGTGAAGTGAAGCAAAAGCCTGTATTTCTACAAATAGAAGTTGTAGAATCTATTTCTCTGTGCATTTTGATAAGTTCTTACTCCATTATTGTGGGTGTTACCAAATAACAGCAGGATGAATTCTTAGGGGCTCTTCCAATATAATTTTATTTTTTTCAGGGAAATGGTTTAAATGTTAAAAATAGTGTAAGACTATGTATTAAAATAATTTGAAACAAATATGGCTTTCCCACTTGCACTTGCTTTAGAATTGTTATTGTACTCCTAGAGAGCATTTATTTTGTACTTAATCAGCTATAAGCTGCTGTTAAACTGGAGGAGGAATAAACACATACATATTTATATGTGATAAATATATATATATATATACATGTGATTAAAAGTACCGAGCTTACTGCTTTTAATCATTATCCAGAAAAATACTGTTTTTCATATAGTTGCCATAAATATCAAAACATTACTGCTGTTACTAAAATTTTAACATTCTCTAATAATTAGAAATGCTATAAGTAAATAGTCAAGAGTAGTGAAAACAGCTATTTAAAAACACTGAAAAGAAAACAAACACAACTTTCAAGAAATAGAAAGAGAGAAGCAGGAATAAGTATTAATAGTAAACCTGGCTTGTAAGAAGTAAGTAAAATATCCACCCTTTTAAGTCAACCTGGCCAGACCATGATGCCCTGGTGTTTGATCAAACACCAATCAAGATGTCCTTGTAAAGGTTTTCTTAAATGAGATGAACATTTAAATCAGTAGACCCTAAGTAAGGTAGATTGCCCTCCAAGGGGTGGGGGCGGGTGGTGCTTCATCCCATCAGTCAAAGGCCTTAAAAGAAAAAGACTAACTTCTAAGGAAGACAGAATTCTGCCTTCAGATGGCCCTCAGACTTGAGCTATAACATCAGCGTTTTCCCGGGTTTCCAGCCTGCCACCCTGCCCTGCAAGTTTTGAATTTGCCAGCCCCTACAACTGTGCGAGTCAATTATAAAAAAAAAAAAAAATCCAATAACTCAATCCCTCTCAATCTTCTCATATGTGTGTGTGTGTGTGTATATATACATATGTATATATATATATATATATATATATATATATATATATGAGAGGTATGTGATATGCATAAATATATGTGTGTGTATATATACACACATAGTTTCTCTTTGTCTAGAGACCTTGATTCTGACTAATATGCCCACTCTAAAAACCATACATTTTTATATTTTTTTATTACGCTTGTCTTAGCAGCTGGGTTTATAATTATGGATGTGGCCATTAATGCTTGCTTTTGTAGGTACTCAAAAATGCAAGTTAATTCGAATTCAACAGAATGGAAAGAAAAAAGTCATATATTCAGTCATTTGATAACCTGATATTTCTGCTTTCTTGTACCCTAAGGGGTACAAACACAGCAAAATATGCTCTGTATTCAGACTGGTGCTATGAAGTGAAGTGAAAGTCACTCAGTCGTGTCCGACTCTTTGCGATCCCATGGACTATACAGTCCACGGAATTCTCCAGGCCAGAATACTGGAGTGGGTAGCCTTTCCCTTCTCCAGGGGATCTTCCCAACCCAGGGATTGAACCCAGGTCTCCCGCATTGCAGGCAGATTCTTTACCAGCAGAGCCACAAGGGAAGCCCATGGACATCTCTAATATCTGCGGCCTTCAAATAATTCTCTTTAAAATGAAGATATTGGAATGGAGTAATGGTTTTTAACTGTTTAGAAGGACCCTTACAGAAGGAGGATAATTAGAGCCAGGGCCGGACTTTCCAGACCCCTTTTTGCAAGACACCTTTTGGGAACAATAGGTATCTTTATTTTATTGTTGTTTTTATGCTACGTTTTTGCCTGCAATAAAACAGATTCATAAGCATTGTTATTTTAATCCCATGAATCTTCCTTAGTAATTGAAATGTGATTGTCTCTCTTATCACACCTGGGGACCAAATTTTAATAGGAGTTGAATCCAAAGATGGAAAAGAAAATGTAAAACAATCTGAAACCATGTCACATGATTAAAGACTTGAAAGAAGTAGGGAGGTATCATCTGGGAAAAAAGGTGTGAAGAATTGTAATATTTCATAGGATTTTGTCTATGTCTCTTTCAACTCTAAGATTGCACTATTAATTTTTTCATATATTTCTAGAAGGTAAAACAAAATAGTAGTATGATATATTACTCAGAGACATTTAAATGTAAGGGTAAATTTTCAACAATGTTGAGGCTGTTTTAGCTGGAATAGGCTTCTTTGTAAGGTTGAAAGCACCTTGTCTCCAGATGGTTTAAGAAACTAGAGGACAAGAAGTACGTATACATGGTACCATCGCCTTTCATTTCAAAATTATGATAATTTTTACATTCCCTTTCAACGCTAATATATTAAAATTCTAAGATTTTTATGGGTATAAACAAGAAGAGTCCCTATCACAATGACACCAAGAATAACTTTATTCACGGTATGTTTAAAATGTCTTCCTCTTGGGTATGTCTGACTTCATTATATGCTGTGTAGATTACACATCCCTTCCCCCTTCTTAGCAAAAGTGAGCATTCAAGTTTCCACTTAAAGTCTAAAGAAAAAAAAAAAGTCAAAGCTTATTTTCTCATAAATCTCCTTGTGACTAGAACAAGAAGGCAAAAAGGGAAACTGTAACTGAGAATTAGCACACCCTCGGAGCTGGCTGTCAAGAACTGGAAGGATGCATCCAGGAAACACATATAACTGAAAAGTGTTGGGCGCTGGGGGGAGGAACTGAGGTGGCTGCCAGGAAAAACAACAACGACAACAACAAAAGAACCTCATCTTTGTATTTCAAGCATCTCGGGCCCCGGCATACCCGTTTGATTTTGGGAGGAGCACCCCAGGGGGGAGGTAGCCCATTGGGTCCAAACACAGAGACACGGTTCAAAAAGCAAACAGCTTTGCTGCTGAGAGCGAGGCGAAGCATCCTCCCAGCGCCGTGGGCTGAGATGCTGCTGATGCGTGGCCGCCCGCGCTGCACACGGATCCGGACCCCGCGATTTCCCGGACGGTAGGTGGAGAAGACAACCGCAACCGGACTCTGTGAGTCACCGCCGACCAAGGACATTATGAGAGGCCGATTCCAAAGGAGACGCCAGAGGGGCTGATGAGACCTAAACCCAAGGCCAGGTTGGACAGGGGAAAGGAAAGCAGCCTTTTCTTGCGGACAAGGGCCGAGGGGCCGTGGGAGGCAGGGCTCAGGTGCCAAGCCATTTCCAGCAGCCAGCGCCCCCGTGTTCACCCCAGGGCAGTCCGAGAAGACGGCTTGGGCTTTTCTCCCCAAAACGACTGAATAAAATACAGTTGGTCCAACAGGTTTCCATTTCATCCCCAAACGTAGCGTCTTGTCCAGACACGTATTGGAAAAAGGCTCTCTGCCCAAGCCCCCCAGTGCAGGTGATATGTCTTTAAAGGCAGCCTGGGAAGGAGTGGACACCCCCATCCCCACCCCAACTCAGGCACCGCCATCCATCCTGGTCTAACACTTCATAAATTACCAAAAAGGAAAACTTTCCTCATCTCATTTAAAGGAGTGAGGTGTATATGGCTTTAGCAGATCCAGGACACTTATCTCAAGCTGGGAGTGTAATTTCACGGTAATGATTTGTTTCAAGTGTTGCTGATTGCTTCCTATTTCTACCCGCTAATGACTTTTGCACCTTTCCACTGTTCCTTTTATATGAGCTGCTCTGGCAATTCATCCACAGGAGGCTGTTTAGACAGCCCAGGGCCTTTCAACAAGCTGCTGGGAACTATACTGGACATTCCGAAGATCTGAAAGTCTCTTTCATATAGACTCTTCTCTTTTTTGTTCATTGCTTTGGTTCACCTGTACCCTGCAGTATGTGGGATCCTAGTTCCCTGACCAGGGATCAAACCAACACCCCTTGCACTGGAAGCATGGAGTCTTAACCACTGGACTGCCAGGGAAGTCCTGATTCTTTCTTTTTGGGGAAAGATTTTTTTACCTCTGTCAGTACTTTGCTCCCTCACAATTACCACTACTCCTGTAGTTTTAATGGCTATTTAGTAGTCAACTGAGCAAAGCTAATTTGTTGTTAATAAATTTCCTGTTGACCGAAATCAGCTTGAGGAACGTGGTGTGGAAGGGTTTGATTTGGACGTATCAAAGAACACATCCCAGGTAGGCTACAAGTCCAATGTGGAATATCTTGGAAAGTGTGTTAGGGGTTGTTGGGTCATTTGAAAGCCTTTCAATCTTCACATTTTTAAAGCAAGCCATGCTTGTAAATTTTGGCAAAGTATTTTCTTCTCCTATTGGCAGAGATTTCAAATCTGAATGATGAAGTAGCTTTTTTGGGTTTGGAAATTAAAAAATAGCATGTTTCTCATGTCACTGGGGAGCATAATGCATGAAAATGCCAGGGAGAAAGAGACACGGGCAACACATGAGCATCACCACACTCCCCCACCTCTGGGCTGCCTTCTCTCCAGGTTCCAATACATCTGTTCTTTCCATTTATTCACCTTTTTCCAGCCGCTGCTTTTCTCTGTTCCCTGCCCTTCTCACCGCACTTTAATTCTGGCAGAGGCAGGGCAGTCTTGGGATCAGAAAAGAGAACAGAACGACTGAAAACCCTAGCCACTTAGGTTCAGGCATTGGATTCTACTGACCAAGTTCACCATTTCAGCCCAAAGGTGAGTGTGAATGAGGAAAGGAATAGAGATCCAAGATACTGCACGTGCGTCAGCAGCGCTGACAGCCCAGGCTCTGAATCACAAGGCGCTTTAATCCCTCCATGGCAGACCCACCTAAGGAAAGGGATACCTGAAACCAGACCAGGAAATATTTGTGCAGGAGGCAGGGAACACGATCCACACTGCTTTTCTCAGTCACTCAGATTCTAATTAAATACAAGGACAAGTCCTAACTCCAAAAACAGTGTTCACAACCCCCGTGTCCCAAAATGTAACATGGGAAGCCTTTGCCAAGCCTGTCATCTCAAGATTCCTTTCTATACTTTTTGGGTGACTTTCAGGAAAGTCTTCTCCTCAGGGTCCAGGGCTTTTGTGCTGCCATAGCCATCTGTTAGAAAAGTAACATCTACAGCCTAGGTCTGTGAAGTTTATCACCTCAGTTTGTTTCGTATTCATCAGATAATCAACTTCATCCTGGATAACTATTCATATTCGTTCTTTCAGCAAACATATAAAGTGCCTATGATGTGTCACACATTGTTCTACACGCTTCAGGTACATCATTTCCTCCCTTCATAGAGCTTATAATCTAGTGGTAAATGGGAAGGACAAGAGACACAGTAAACAGGCAAGGAAGTGGCCTCATATGCTAGCAGGCGGTCATTTGTTGTTCAGTTGCTCAGTCGTGTCCGACTCTTTCCGACCCCATGGACTGCAGCACTCCAGGCTTCCTGTCCTTCACTATCTCCCAGAGTTTGCTCAAACTCATGTCCACGAATCAGTGATACCACCGTCTCATCCTCTGTTGGTCCCTTCTCTTCCTGCCTTCAATCTTTCCCAGCCTCTGGGTCTTTTGCAATGAGCTGACAATCAATGCTATCAAACAAACTGAATAGAGAAAGTGGAGGGGGAAGTGGCAATGCAAACAGGGTTGTCTCAGTAGATCCTATTGAAGAGGAGACATTTGAGCCAAGTATTAAAGAAAGTGAGGGAGTTGTCCAAGCAAATATTAGAAGAAAGGATTAAGGAGCAAATACCCTCTAACAAGAGCTGGACTAATGTGATCCAGGAGCAACAAGGAAGGCCCTGGGGTAGGCTCTGAGTTAGAGGGGAGGGTGGCAGACAGTGAGGTCAGAAAGGGAACAGGGGCTTTACAGGCCTTTGTGTGGACTTGGGGTTTTATTCAGAGCAGAGTAAAGAGACATCTGAAAGTTTTTGAGAAACAGAGTTGAATGACAGGGCTTCCACTTTAAAAGAGCCTCTCTGGCTGCCCCATTGAGAATAGATGGGGTGTGTGTGTGTGTGTGTGTGGAGTTAGGAGGCCACTTAATCCTTGCAAGAGATGTTGGTGACTCCCCCAGAGTGGCAGGAGTAGAGGTGGTACAAAGGAATTCGATGCTGGAAAATTCTGAAAGCAGAGCTGGCAGGATTTCTGATGGACTGGTTGTGAGATGAGAGTGAAAGAAGAGTCAAGGACAACAGAATTTTTGGACATAAGCAACCGTAAAGTTATGGCAAACCTAGACAGCATAGTAAAAAGCAGAGACATCACTTTTGCAACAAAGGTCTGTATAGTCAAAGCTATGGCTTTTCCAGTAGTCATGTATGGATGTGAGAGTTGGACCATAAAGAAGGCTGAGCGCCAAAGAATTGATGCTTTCGAATTGTGGTGCTGAAGACTCTTGAGAGTTCCTTGGACAGCAAGGAGGTCAAACCAGTCAACCCTAAAGGAAATCAATCCTGAATATTCACTGGAGGTACTGGCACTGAAGCTGAAGCTCTAATACTTTGGCTCCTTGATGCGAAGAGCCGACTCACTGGAAAAGAACTTGATGCTGGGAAATATTGAAGGCAGGAGGAGAAGTGGGTGATGCAGGATGAGATGGTTGGATGGCATCACTGCCGATGGACATGAGTTTGAACAACTCATGGAGATGGTGAAAGACAGGGAAATCTGGCATGGTGCAGTCCATGGGGTTGCAAAAAGTCAGACACGACTTAGTGACTGAACAACAACAGCTGTAAAGGTGGAGTTATCATCACCAGAGATGGAGAAGACAGCAGGTAGCAGAAGTCAGATGGTGGAGCTCAGAAGTATAGTTTAAAATACATTGAGTTTAATAGATTTCTGTCATTTAAAAGTGATTGCAAAATAATATTATATACTATCTTATTATGTGACAGATTGTGAACATTGAGATTTTCACTTTGTGCATGTCTGGAAAAGTTCAAAAGTCACAATTAGGAAGAATACAGCTGAAGGGCAGCCTAGGATCTGCAGACAGTGATTCTATACATTAATCTTATCAGTAAGTTGAGAAAGTACACTCTCCTTTTGGAGGAAATCACTGGATGCTAGACAAACTTCTTACTTGAGGAAATTGACCAGCTTGTTCTGATGAATGAGATTTCTTCATTCCCTCTGTCGCCCCGCCAGCCTCACACAGGATTTCCTGTGCAAAGAGCTCAGTGGAGATAATGATGAAGCGCCATGGCTCACAGTCATGGCTCTTTGGGAGAGCCTGTAGAAGCAGCCAGATCCAGAACACAAATCAGAGAAAGAGAGGCTTTACCCCAAAACTGATAGCGTCCGTACCAAAATAGTGCATACTTATGCTTGAAGTGGTAGGAGCAAAAAGTCATGGTTGGATGAAACACACAGTTTCTTATAGGAAGAGTCTGAAAGCTCAAGCCAAAAAAAAAAAACCAAAAAAACCCCCATCTTTTGTGTTGGTAGTTTTTGTGGGGCTACAACCAGGATTGAGCAAGAAAATATCTAGCTGTCTACCTCTTTAGCACAAGAGGCCAATCTTAACCAAACTGGAAATGAGGTCTGGGCTGATATTGCCAAAGGAGTGAACTCACTGAAAATTCTGTTGGTTACTCCTAGAGCAAAGGACCCATAGAGTAGATTTTTTTTCTCTGTTCCTCTCTTTGGAACCTTGACTCTAATAAAATAGATACTCGATTCTTGTCAAATTAAGAAGAAACAAATAACTGTTCAACTGTACAAATTAAACAGAATTTCAGAGCTGCAGTAAATAAAACAAGTGAATAAGTGGCTTTAAGAAGAGATCTAATAATCATGTGGGTCAGATAAAAGAAATGTATCCCTCTCTTACCTAACAACCCAAGGTCAGCATTTCAGCCAGCAGGCAGCTTGGATTCCTGTGGCCATTCAGGAAACCAGGCTGATGGCAGCTCTGCCATCTTCCAGGTGTCCAAGATCACAATGCCTGGAGGGAAGAGAAAAGAGCAGAAGGACAAAGCTAGAGAATTCCTCTTAAGCAAGTGAGGCAGAAGTTGTTCACTTCATTTCTGCTCATGTTCCATTGTTAAGAGCCAAACTACATGACCAACCTTTGCCACAAGGGGCGCTGGGGAATGCAGCCTGACTGGGCAGTCACTTGCCAATACAGCACTATTACTATGGAAGACTATTTCAGAATTGGGAAAGGAGTATGTCAAGGCTGTATATTGTCACCCTGCTTACTTAACTTATATGCAGAGTACATCATGCGAAATGCCGGGCTGGATGAAGTACAAGATTCATCCAGAAGAAGTATCAATATGCAGGGAGAAATATCAATAACCTCAGATATGCAGATGAAGAAACCACCCTTATGGCAGAAAGTGAAGAGGAACTAAAGAGTCTCTTGATGAAAGTGAAAGAGGAGAGTGAAAAAACTGGCTTAAAACTCAACATTCAAAAACTATGATCATGGCATACAGTCCCATCACTTCATGGCAAATAGATGGGGAAACAGTGAAAACAGTGACAGACTTTCTTTTCTTGGGCTCCAAAATCACTGTAGATGGGGACTGTAGCCATGAAATTAAAAGACACTTGCTCCTCAGAAGAAAAGCTATGACAAACCTAGACAGCATATTAAAAAGCAGAGACATTACTTTGCTGACAAAGAAAGCTAAGCAGCGAAGAATTGATGCTTTTGAATTGTGGTGTTGGAGAAGACTCTTGAGAGTCCCTTGGACTGCAAGGAGATCAAACCAGTCAATCCTAAAGGAAGTCAATCCTGAATATTCATTGGAAGGACTGATGCTGAAGCTGAAACTCCAATACTTTGGCCACCTGATGTGAAGAGCTGACTCATTAGAAAAGACCCTGATGTTGGGAAAGATTGAAGGCAGGAGAAGGGGATGGCAGAGGATGGATGGCAGAGGTGGATGAGATACTTTGAGTAAGGTCTAGGAGTTGGTGATAGACAGGGAAGCTGGGCATACTGCAGTCCATGGGGTCTCAAAGAGTCGGACATGATTGAGCGACTGAACTGAACTGAACTGTGGAAAAGAGCATAGCAACTCACTCCAATATTCTTGCCTTGAGCATCCCATGAACAGAGGAGCCTGGTGGGCTATGGTCCATAGGGTCACAAAGAGTAGGACACAACTAGAGCAACTTAGCACACACTATGGAAAAAGACATAAAAGCAGTTTGGAAAGAACTAGATGTTTTCATCCCAACTGCATTTATTATTGTAAGGTGGACTAGGAAATATGCATTGAGCTAAGAAGGAAGGGAAGATGTCTGTCTGAAGAAAACTTTACTCTGTATAGCTGGCCTTATGACATAACTACCAATCCAACTCTTCCTAAACCAGTAGAATTACACAGAAGGCAGATATTCCCTGAAATTCTTTAAGGAGAGATTTCAGATTATCAGGAAGTTTAAGAACTTGATCTTAAGTCATCTAAGTCATATACCTACCTAAGACCATAGTATCCCAGGATACCAGCTTGTTTGGACACTTGAGCTATATCAATGGATATAGCTTGGGCAGCCAAAATAAGGTGGTTAGATGTATCTGGAGAACCTACATACATGCATGTGCACACACACACAGAATAACCACACCAATAATAACACATATAACCACTGACATACGACTGAAAAACTTTCTCTTGTTGTACTACTTAAATGCACAAAAAGTCACTTGCCCATGTGCTATGGACTAGAGAAGGCTTTAGTTGAGTCAGGAGTCTGAGATGAACCTACTTAGGGTAGCAAAACATTTGTACCCTTCACCAGAGAAAAGATTAATTTATAATAACTGCTAATCTTTATTGAGTGCCTACTGTTTTATATCTATCATCTCATCCTAACCCTCAGAACTGTCCTGTAAAATCTTTGTGAAAATATGGAAACTTATGTTCAGAGAAGTCAGGTAACTTCACTAGGATCTCAGAAGTAGCAGATGATTGAGTTAGAATTTGAACAGACTTTCTGACTGTAGAATATATGTTCTTTCCTCTACACTACACTGCCTCCAACTATGCCAGGAATAATTTGTGTTTGAGTCACACTGGGAGACCAAAGTATACATGAAAAATTGGGATTATCTTGTGGAGCAGAGATTAGATTATTCTACTTCTAGCAGAGCCAGGGAGAAGGCAATGGCACCCCAATCCAGTAATTTTGCCTAGAAAATCCCATGGACGGAAGGGCCTGGTGGGCTGCAGTCCATGGAGTTGCTACGAGTCGGACACGACTGAGCAACTTCATTTTCACTTTTCACTTTCGTGCATTGGAGGAGGAAATGGCAACCCACTCCAGTGTTCTTGCCTGGAGAATCCCAGGGATCGGGGAGCCTGGTGGGCTTCTGTCTATGGCATCGCACAGAGTTGGACACGACTGAAGCGACTTAGCAGCAGCAGCAGAGCCAGAAAAAGTGGAAGGAAGACGATGGAAAGCAGATTTATGTGATGTAACAAGAAGACTTCCCTGGTGGCTCAGTGGTTAAGAACCCGCCTGCTGATGCAGAAGACGTGGGTTCGATCCCTGGTCTGGGAAGATTCCACATGCCTTGGAGCAGCTAAGCCCATGCATTGCAGCTACTGAAGCCTGTGTGCCTAGAGCCTGTGCTCTGCAACAAGAGAAGCCAGTGCAGTGAGAAGCCTGTGCCCCACAACCAGAGAGCAGCCCCTGCCTGCGGCAACCAGAGAAAGCCCACATGCAGCAACGGAGACCCAGCGCAGTCAATAATAAAAGAATAATAATAAAGAAGTTGCAAGCACTTTCCAGCTATCCCAGGTGTCTGACAGGAGTGTCAGCTTCTGCATGTGGTAGTGAGTTTCACACTGCTGGGCATATTCATGCAAAGGCTTGGCAAACAGTCTTCTGAGTTTCTTGCAATGGAAACCTAGTTCAGTGGCTCCAAAGACCCCTTCCAATTCTATTGTTCCTCTGCTCTAACTTCAAATGTCTAAGATGGCTTTTTCTATTCTTTGAGAATTTTTTCTTAGGATAATTGCAGTTTTGGTTATACAGACTTCAATAACTGATTATCTGCTTTCTGAACCCACTTTAAGTCCTGTCAATGATTGTAGAATATAAATGAGAAATGGTAGAGCATATCGGTTGAGAGTTCATTTTTAGAGTCAGATCTTTGGCCCGGTAATTTCAAAACTTACCAGCTGTGTCATTTAAGTCTGCAGGCTTTAGGCTTTTCAACTGCAAATGGGAGTAATCAAACCTCTTTTACAGTGTTATTGTGTTACATATGCTAAGTCACTTAAGTCATGTCTGACTCTTTGTGACCTTATGGACTGTAGCCCACCAGGCTTCTCTATCCATGGGATTCTCCAGGAAAGAATATTAGACTAGGTTGCCATGCCCTCCTCCAATTGTGTTACATACCATATTATTAATATTTATAAAATCCCTAGCATACCATCTGGGACATGATAAAGGCTCAAAACATGATTTTTTTCAAATAAAAAATAATAACATAGAATTCAGAGGCCAATGAAAAATCTTAATCATATCTCTAGTCCCAGAATTCTTACCCTTCTCTTGGTAGACAACTTACATTACTGTAAATGTAAGCTGACTACACACACAACATACAACCACACCTCACAAAGG
This sequence comes from Odocoileus virginianus, assembly GCF_023699985.2. Lineage (NCBI taxonomy): Eukaryota > Metazoa > Chordata > Mammalia > Artiodactyla > Cervidae > Odocoileus > Odocoileus virginianus. The sequence continues at coordinate 12,099,254 of NC_069692.1, read as the reverse complement.
GCTTGATTATTTGGTTGTTTATAACCCAAAGTTTACTTGGATCACTGTACTGCCTTCTCCTCGTGAAAAGAAGTGTGGCAGTGAGGATGGGAAAGGAGGAGGGCAGCCACCAAAGAAGAACTTTCTCATCATTTAATCATTTATCATGTCTCTCAGGGAAAAGATATGCAAAATCATCTGGCCAAGAGTAAATAGAACCTAAAGCTCACGTCTATGTATAACTGGAATAAGCCATGACCTATGGGCTCAGACAGTAAAGAATCTGCCTGAAATTCAGGAGACCCATGTTCGATCCCTGGGTGGGGAAGATCTGCTGGAGAAGGAGATGGCAACCCACTCCGGTATTCTTGCCTGGAAATGGCAACCCACTCCGGTATTCTTGCCTGGGGACTCACATGGACAGAGGAGCCTGGTGGGCTACAGTCCATGGGCCCGCAAAGAGACGGACACAACTGAGCAACTTTCTTTTCTTTCTTTCTTTTAAAATTCTGTGCAACCTGCTCTAGCTTTTCAGAGACAAACTGATATAAAAAGTCAAACAGAAATTTTTAATGCTGAGGAAGACTACTGGAACATAATAATTTTGTAATAAGTTTTGGAACATGCTCTTATGTGTAGACATGTTTAAAAGTTGTTCATATACTGTATCTTTGTTTTCTTTTGTTTCTTCAGGGTTTAGAACTTTACATGTATAATTTTTACAATAAACATATTTGTTCTGTTGGTGTAGATACATTTGAATTACTAGAAACCACAAAAAACAGAGTATTTCGTAGGTACCATGTCTGATGCATGATATGTCTCTAGCAATTGGTTTGTTGTTATTGTTTAGTCACTAAGTCATGTCTGACTCTTCTGAGACCCCATGGCCTGTAACTCACCAGGTTCCTCTATCCATGAGATTTCCAAGGCAAGGATACTGGAGTGGGTTGCCAATTCCTTCTCCACAGGATCTTCCTGACCCAGGGATCAGATCTGCATCTCCTACTGTGGCAGGGGAATTCTTTACCACTGAGCCACCAGGGAAACCCTAACAATTGGTAGAGAATAATATTTAACACCCCACGAAGGATTTGCTGTGTGTTAGGAACTGGAAATGTTAGTCACTCAGTCGTGTCCAAATTTTTGCAACCCCATGGACTGTAGCCTGCAAGGCTCCTCTGTCCATGGAATTCTTCAGAGAAGAATACTAGAGTGGGTTACATTTCCTTCTCCAGGAGATCTTCCCAACCCAGGTATCGAACCTGGGTCTCCTGCATTGCAAGCAGATTCTTTACCATCTGAGCCACCGGGGAAGACCCAGGAACTATTTCAGTACATTATGTGCATTGATTCATTTCATCTTCAAATCATTTATGGGCAAGGTGCTTTTTTTTATAATCCCCATTTTGTAGATGAGGAAGAATGCACAGGGAGGTTAAATAATTTGCCCTGAATCACACAGCTACAGTCAGAGACAGAATCTGAACCTAGCTATCTGGCTCCAGAGCCTACCTGCTGAGCACTGTTTCTGGTTATCTGACTCTGACCGAGTCCCAGGGGAATCTCAGCCAAAGTAGATCAGACTTCAAAGGAGCAGCTAGACAGAGGTCCCAGAGGACCACAGCTGCAGCCCTGGCTTTAGTCAGCATGCACTGACCGTGCCTCATAGCACCTCATGGATGACTCTTGATAAATTGACTCTAGTGTTTGTATGTTTAGCCTCTCCAGCTGCAAGTCACAGTTGCTCATCTGTCAGTTACATTACTGACATGTTCATAAATATCAGCCTCCATTACTGTCCAGAGTTCTAGGCCTGCCTCTCTCCTTGGTTATAATGCACTGTAGCAATAGAGGCCCTGGGTCCAAGTCCAGTTTCCACAACTGATCACCTGTGTGACTTTGGCCAAGGGACTCAACCTCCTAGAGCAGTCATACCTGGGCAATACTTACTGATAGGATTATGAAGGTTTAAGGTAGTAAATGGAAAGCATGCTACCAATTCCCATTCCCCCAATTTCTAACATTTGAACTCTATATAATTCCTGATTCCTGAACTGTATTTGTTTCTTGTCACATATGTGTGGCACAAAAAAACCCAGCAATTTAATTCTACCTTCAATATTATTTCTTGATATTAAAAGGCTAACATTCTTTGAGAATCATCCATTTTGAGTAAAGACATCCCATGATGCTAGAGTCTCTCCATGATGGATTAAAATTCTGTTTTTAAAGCTCTGTTAATAATCTCCCTCTCAAATTGAGGGTGGGATGTATGGAGAGATTAATGTGAAAACATGCATTATCATATGTAAAATGGATAGCCAATGGGAATTTGCTGCATGACACAGGGAACTCAATCCTGGGCTCTGTAACATCCTAGAGGGGTGGGATGGGGAGGCAGGTGGGAGGGACTTTCACATGGGAGGGGGCATGGGTAAACCTATGGCTGATTCATGTTGATGTTTGGTAAAAACCAACACAGGACAGTAAAGCAATTATCCTTCAATTAAAAATAGATAAATAAAAAATTTGCCTCTCAAATAAACTGATGTGTTGGTTTTTTTTAATTGTAGCAGAATACACATAACATGGGCTTCCCAGGTGGCTCAGTGGTAGAGAATCCACTTGCCAATGCAGGAGACACAGGAGACACAGGTTTGATCCCTAGGCTGGGAAAATCCCCCTGAAGGAAAAAATGGCAACCCGTTCCAGTATTCTTGCCTGGAAAATCCCCTGGACAGAGGAGTCTGGCAGGCTACAGTTCATGGGGTCACCAAGAGTCTAACACAACTGAGTGACCGAGTACACACACACATACAAGTCACCAATTTTATGTGAGGAACTACTGAAAAAAATTTGTAATTATTTTAAATGATTGCATGTTTCAAAAGTGTTAGTCTTGTTTTCTTGCTCAGGTAGCTTACATGAATCACATAGCTGTGTAGATACATTTAATTACCTGCACATAAAAAAATTTCGTAGACCGTCCTAGCCATGATTGTCTCTAGCCAATTTGGTTGGTTTATGAGCCAAGTCATGTGAGCTCTGAGCACCCCCAGCTGTCTACCAGGTTTTCATATGAGATTTACCAAGTCAAGGTACTGTCGTTGCCAATTTTCCCACGGATCTTCCCCAGGGCCCAAGTCTGCTCTCCTAGTGCTAGCTTTCCACTGAGCACCAGACCCTAACATTGTAGACCGATATATTTTAAACACCTATACGATATTGTTTTGCCTCTTTTAGGACTTAATGTTAGTCTCTCAGTGTAAATTTTTCAACCCCATGACTGTACCTCAAGTCCTTTCTGTTCCAGGTCTTGAGTAAGATATACTAGAGTGGTTAATTTCACTTTCCAGTAGATCTTCAAAATAACTTCCCTGATTGAAGTAGATTTTTATTATTGAGCTAGGGAAAAGTGTACTATTTCATTCATTAGTGTTGACCATTTTCTTCAAACATTTAAGAGGTGCTTTTTTCCTTGTATATCCTCCTTTGTTTGTAGATAGAATAATGCACAAAGTTACAATTTCCTGATCTACGGCTACTATCTGGCAAATTGACTACTATTCTGGTCTGCCAGAGCCATACTGTCTGATGACTGTTTGGCTTTGGTAGGGGAATTAGTCTAAAATCAAATTTCAAATGGAGTAAAGAGGTCCAGACAGCTGCAGCCAGATTATCTAAGCACCTGAGAGCACATAGCACCTCTGATGACATAAATTACAGCAGGATTCCTCTACCAAGCCCACATTCCAGAAGTTAATTAGACAAGCAAAATATCAAGTCCATACTGCAAATTAAGCTGCTTTCTGGACAATCAATGAGCAATAACCTGGTCAAGCAGTTATAAAGACACCTGTGATTGGAGGATAATAAAGAGCAAACGAGAAACATACATAAGGATTAAGTCTCAAAAAATAAAGCATACCAATCCTTCCACTCAATTTCTCATGAAACTATAAATTGACCGAACGTATGGAAATGGGCCAAAAAAAACCAGCACATTATTCTCCCAATGATACGAATAAAGGCTAACCCTGAAACACATGAGTAAAGAGCATCCCATCGATCTGATTCTCATGAGAAAATGCAAACTCAAAACCCCCCAAATTGAGGTACATTGAACGATTAATGTGAAAAATGCAATCAATGTAAAATGGATGCAATGGGATTTGTGAGAAACAGGGAACTCACCTGGTGTGTAATCAATTAGAAGGCGCTATGGAGACACGTGGGAGATTTCCTGTAAAGGGGCATGGGAAATAGTAATTGTGATGTTATCGCAAACCCACAGTCTGTGCATACCTTCAAGTAAAAATATGAAAGAACAGTGCCCCAATTACTGATGTTTGTTTTTTTTTAATTACCCAGAACACTGGGCTCCCAGGTGGCCCATGTAGAGATCCACGAATGGATGAGACAGCTGTGGACATATGATCCCACTGGAAAATCCCCTGAATGAAAAAAATGCAACCTTTGCAGATTCTTCTAAATGGAATGGAGTTGAAACATGGAGCCCAAGTCTAACACAAGCTAGTAAGACCAAAATACAAGCACATCTTATCATTAAAAATTACATTTAAATGAGCATTTCAAGATGCGGTTTCGATACACACCATGATAGCATAGAAAAAGACCACTCTGAATTACAATCAGACCTTGGTGTCAGGACCATGGTGAGAATGAGCTAAGTGAGCTCAAGAGCAAACCACTCGGAACATTTTTTCTATGGTGAGTAACATGTCAGCCCCTCAATTGTCATGAGCCATCCCGAGCCGTGCACAAGTCTCCCCATAGGGTTGCTTTCATGCTGATGTAGGCATTTCGACCCATATGATATACATAGTATAATATTTGGGTATTCCATTTCATGATACCCACTCATGATGTAAAGGTTAGTTATCCTCCTAACTAATAGACTCAGAATCTTTTCCACACAAAATATATAGCAAATGTACATTCATATGTTAAAAAATACATTCCCATTGTTGCACAATCCATCTCCAGAACTTTTTACCTTGTAAAACTGAAACTCTGTACATGCAAGAAAACTTCTTTTCCAGTCCCTGCCAGTCACCATTCTACTTTCTGTCTCTGTGAATAGGCTACTCTAAATACATCCCATGAGTAATCATACTGTGTTTGTCCTTTTTTTGACTGGCGTATTTCCCTTAGAATAATGTCCTTAACATGTTCATCCATGTTGTATCATGGGTCAGAATTTCCTTCTTTTTTAAGACCAAATAATATTCCATTGTGTGCATTTACCACATTTTGTTTGTTCATTTATTTGTCAGTGAATACTTGCATTGCTTCCTCTTTTGACTATTGTGAATGATATTGCTATGAAAATAGGCATAAAAATATTTCTTTGAGGACTATTTTCAATTCTTTGCAGTATATAACCCGAAATAGAATTACTGGTCATATGATCATTCTGTTTTTAATTTTTTGAGAAACTGCCATACTGTTTTCCATGCCATTAATATTTTACATTCCCAGCAAGAGCTCACAAGGGTTCAGATTTCTCTACATCGTCACTAACATTTGTTTTTATTTTCTGGTTTTGTTGATAGTAGCTGTCCTAATGAGTATGATTAGGATGGCTAATGAACCATTTCAGTGTGGTTTTGATTTTCATTTTCCTACTGATTAATGATGTTGAGCATCTTTTCATGTGCTTTTGGGCCATTTGTGCATCTTCTTCAAAGAAATGTCTTCTCAAGTCCTTTGTTCATTTTTAAATCAGATTTTTGGGGTTTCTTTTTTGGTTGAGTTGTAGAAGTTATGTATATATATTTTGATAGCTGCTTCTTATCAGATATATGTTTTAGAAATACTTTCTCCCACTCTCTGGATTGCCTTTGGGCTCCGTTGCTTGTGCCCTTTGATCCAAAGTCATTTTAGTTTTGATGAAGTCCAGTTTACTTAATTTTTTTTTATTTTGTTGCCTGTGCTCTTTGGTATCATCCTTGTATATATAAACTACCATTTTATGCAGGGGACTAATAAGGCAAGAATCACTATCTTTTTAGGGACTGTCTGGGAATCTAAAACCTTTGCCTCAGACATTCCCAAGGGAGCCTTGTGAGTAAATACACAGAACAAACCCTGTTGCAGGAATACGACCAAGGCTACGAGGCATAAAATTGGAAGCCCTTGTTTGCTTGTTCACAGCCTGTGCGTGGAAGCCAGAGGGTCCTGAGATGCCAGGATCAGGCTTGAGAAGCGCCTGCGGTTCAGCCGTGCCTGCTGTCACAAGCGGAACAGGCCGCTCGTGTGGAGGGTCATGTGTCAGTGAGTAATCACTAAGAAAAGCAACTCTCTGAAGGGCTGATCAACACGTCAGGGTCAGGACGCATCACATGGACATGTAGATGCCTTGGCGTGTGTGCGCGCATTTTAAGTACCTATTCAGACCTGTCAAACATGATCAAGTGTCTTTAATTAAGTGCCTGGGTCAGTCTGTATGCACACATATGCAACTGTTCTTTTCTACCCACTGTAGCTTAATAAACACTCTCTATGAAATTTCATGTTAACTTATTTACCTAAGTAAGTAAATAAAATACACATTGAAAGAATTTTTCCTCTTTTGCCCACTCTTGAGATTCCATAAACATTTCTATATGTCATACACACAGAACTCTCACCAACTATTTAGGCAGCCAAAATAGAATCTAGAGGTGGGTGGACAGTCACTTAACTGTCAAATATCTCTAGTGAATTTTTTTTTTGTCTAGTGATTCTGACTGCTCGCCAGAGCATTTGAAACAGTGCAGTGTGTCTAGCACTACCTCTCTTAATTTTTAATCCTGGGTGTATTTCAAGGGGAATTTAATCCATCTGGTTCTGATTCGCTTACTCTTAGCTCATCAAAGTGGTACTTTGTAATTGATGTTTGACGTCCAGAATGCCTTGTGGGTTTTCTGGTCATTAGAAAGATTCCCCCTTGCCTGCCCATCTGCCCCTCCACAGCCCTGGCCGTACTCAAGAAGTTATATTTTATTTACCTGACTAAGTTTTAAATGACCAGAAATGAGTACTTGACCAAATGTTAGAGCTTTCAGCCCTCCATAGTCACGATTTTGGAGTGTGATGAAGTGAGAGGCCTGGAGTGGCAGGTTGCTGGGGGCTGTGCGTGCACCGTGGGTCCGACCGCTCAGGAGGCCAGACCACACACTCTGCACTGTTCTCTGGCTTGAGGTCTGTGTCCACCATGGATGTCTCTAGGCGCCGGGAGCAGAGTTCTGAAACCTCTTTCATCTAGCACTCGCACACGATGCCACAGCCACCCACACACCCATAGCACATGCAGACATAAACGGGCACCCAGACAAGGTTTCTCATCGTGCGTGCGTGCAGTCTCTTTAGGATGACTTCAAAACAAGCTCTTGACTCAGGAAGCCCTGCTGTATCAGGAAAATAACATGCTCATGCCCTTCCAAATCCTACCAATAGGAAAGTTAATACTGTCTTCTCAAGGCTTGACCTCTCTCAAAGTCCTCCAAAGAAGACCCCAGAATGCTCAGCTCTCTCTCATGATGGGAAGAAAATGCAGTCTACTGTGTCCAAAAAACAATGCAGAATTTTAGCACCAGAAGTGGCCTTGAAGATCACATAATCTCGATTGTCTCCTATAGCTGCAAAGGGTAAACTGTGCATTTATTTCTGCATTTGCTCTTTCCTTTAACTATTAGTGATGTATGGTCATGGCCTTAGTCAGCTTTTCCATTCAACAGTCATTCAACAGATCTTTGCTGAGCACCTCCCTTGTGTCAAACACCTTGCTAGGCCCTGAGGCTTTCAGAGGGCAAGTAAGCTTATCCCTGCAAGAGGTATGCATCCATTCCCTTCTCTATCACTGCTCTGTCCTTATAAGCCAATGAGTGATGTCATCTGCAAATAAGCAAAGAGTTTCTGAGGTTGCCACTTTGTCACAGAAAACTTTGGAGAACTCGCTTTCATTTGTAAGGCTTCTATCAATAAATCTTGCCAATGGCCCTCTTGACTTGATTTGTCAACTATATAGCTCTATTAGTTTTCCTACCTGACCAAGATTCTCTGGATGGCATTTTGGATTTCCCAGGAAATAAATAAAACCTATATTGATCAATGTTAGTGGATAAACTCTATTCAGCTAACAAGTGTGCATCCTGCCAGCCAGCATAGAACCTTATGCTATCGAGAGCAGCGAAGGAACACCACAGAGAGAGAGAGGAGGCTGATGAAACACCTCTTAAAAAGAGGCTGATTGACAAAAAAAATTCTTTTTTCTTCCGTTTTTATTTTAAAAAGGACTGTATATTTAAGCTTCTGAAAACTAAAGAGTCTGAACAGAAATAGAGTCAGTGCTAACTTACAAAAAAGAGAAAAGCACATGGAGGCAAAGCAGACAAGAGGTGAAGGGCCAAGTGAGCATTGGTTACAAACCCTTCTTGCTTTCTCTTAAAAATAGTTTCCTTAGCTTAAAGTCATTTATCTTTTGCAGCATCGAAACCAAACGTATGAACATTTGTATAAAGTCTGGCACTGCAAATATCACAGTGCAGCATCCCATCTCAACCTTTTGCATGTTGAATATTTTCCTGGTGAATATGGAATTCTTAGAAGTGAGAAGGTAGTCATCCAGGCAACTTCGCCTTTGTGATACTTACTTTTATCAGTTTACAGAAATGGAAAGCTTCTTTTTGAACTGACTTTTGCTAGCTTTTCCATTTCCCTTGACAACTGCATTTTACTATCATACCACAAAGGAAAAGTTTTCAGGCGACTGATTCATGTGGCAGTGAGGTCATCTGAAGTTTTAGGACCTTAAATAGGAATGGTGTTGTGAAAAGAATGAGCCTGGCTCGTACCAGGCGAGCTAAGAGCTTATCTTACCAGGACATGGAGTCCCCAGTGGGTGGAGGAGATGGCCCGGCTGCCTTTCTTTTCTTCTCCATTAGAGTTAAGCAGATGTGGTTAGTCACTGTGTAAGGGAGCGGGTGGAAATGTAAGTATTCAAGCTTATGTGCGTTGCCAGGTCTCAGTCAGCCAGGCAGTCACTTCTCTGGAGCCTAGAGTAGGCACTAAATTTCACCCTCACCCACCAAATGGGCACACTTGCCCCTTAATCTGTCTTCCTGCAGGAGGGCTCCCCTGGCACCATCCCGCCTGAACTTGGGGCCAGCCTTTCCCTGGAGCCCCTTCTTGTGAATTACAGCCTGCAGCCTGGAGGCTGAATAGAAAACAGTCTCCAGAAACTCAACTGGAAGGCCTGACCGGAATTCAGCCTAATGGGGAGAATGGCAGGAAAGCTTCTATTATTCTACTTCATTCTATCTGCTGGGAGGCAGCGCGGCGCCTGGAGTCTGACTGAGCTTAACTCATTTCCCTGGATTTCCGAGTCACAGCCACCATGCCTACTAAAGCCAAATATCTCACTCCCGGGGCTCACTGCACTTCCTGATATAGGATGCACTTGCTTGTCTCCTGGTGACCTAAAACACTAATAAAGGAGTCATAATATGACCTAGACAAGACCTGGAAGCCAACCAGAATGCAGATGATTGACGGGAGTGCTTCCAGTTATCTACTGTTTGTTCTAATTTGGCGTGGTTCTTTTTATTATGATTGTGGGAGTAGGAAGCTTAAAAATACATACAGGCATTACTCTCCACATTGGTGAAGGTTAATCCTAAGGTGTGGCAAAAGAAACTCTGTGTTACAGATTGGAAACCCATAGGCACCAGCTACAATTTTTGCTGCCCCTTCCTTCCCATGGCTTTCTGCAAGGATGGCCATGGCACTTTGAAAACAATTCTTAAATGTGACTTTTGTCCAATTCTGGGTACAGGGTTAAAGGAGCAACTTCTTTTGTTGAGTTATTTTCCTCACTGATTGTTCTGATGATCTCTGCTTGCTATTTCTCAAATGTTATTAAAGTGATTAGCATTTCTGCAGAAAGGTCATGAATTCACTGTCTTATTCTTTCTTTTTTTAATCTTTTTTAATACAATCTTAATCTTTTCTTCCAAAATAAGATAAATATTTGATAAAACACAGATCCATGGTTAAAATAACCACTTGAGTTATGAATCAGGACTAGGGAGATTTTTTGGAGTCATCTCTTAGGTTTGCTGGTGGTCATGTTTCAGGGTCTTTAACCTCAAATTCCTCTTTTTTTTTTTTTTTTTTAGAGGAAGACTTTTTATATATCCACTGTTTCTTTTGCTTCTTCTTCATATATTTATATTCAAAAGGTCATCTTATATCCAAGCTAGATAGAGAGGTAGGCTGCCCAAATGTTAGTTGCCTTTCTGTACTTGGAAAGTATCCTCTGAAGTTAGCTTGCAAGGAGTTCTTGTAAAACCCAACCTGGAAGTTTCAGTCTCCCATCCTCGGAGGCCAATGTCCTAAGATGATATATCATAGCCTTGCCTGGGAACGGTCATCCTTCCTGTGGGAGGAAAATCAGATGGAGTCAGAGTCCGCCACCCAGGGTACCAGAGTCAGACTGGACTGGCACATTGTCCTAAATGACAACAGCCCCAGCAGGCAAGGGTATGCTATGAACCTCATTTTAATGCATTCCCTTTAATACCTACATTTCTGTGTTAAAGAATCCCTCCACTTTTAAAAATCTATTCTATTAGATTTGGATTTAACTAGTACTTCTGAGTTTCTACTATGTGCTGGGGGCATTGTGTTAGAGTCTTTCTATCCTGATGATAATAGTAATGCCTAATATTTATTATTATTATATTTATTGTCTAATATTTATCTGTCAGGCACTGTTGAAATACTTTCTGTGAATTAATTCACTTAATTCTTGCATCAATCCTATGAGAAGTTTTATCTCAATTACCAAGAAAAATTTCATGGATTAACATGGTGATTCTTACCATATAGATGATAATTCTAAGGTTCAGAGAATTTTGAGCACCTTGTTCAAGGCCAAGGATCAAGAACCAAGGTTCATACCTAGAACTTTATGTGTGTATAGCATCCTCCACCCTTCTTGGCTGTATTGCATAAATCATAGAAAACTAATTTTAGTTCTGTTGGATGTTGCTTCATCTAACTAATTCTTAGAGTTGGGTTGTTTCTAACATGTTATACAGATTTTTTAAAGTAAATTTCTGAATTATTTTCCTATTGGTCTGTTGTCAATTGATACTAACATATAGAGAAGTTAACCTGATACAGTATCTGAACACAATATAACTGTAGAAGAGAAGATCCAACTATCAGGTACCATGGTATAAACATACTTTAATGCTCATCAACTACAAGGTTGCAAATTCCATGTTATACACAAATAATTAATGCAAAACTATAGTTGGTACATCTGGAACTTACTTTAATTCATTTGCTGTGTTTGGTTATTCACACTTTGTTTGTAAAAGTATTGTAACAACATTAGTGATCTTCTATTGAACAGAAATTCTCTATAAAATAATCTGTAGAGAGGCCAAAATGAAGTCTTTCAACTTATTTAAATATGCTCAAGTTCAAAGGGCTTTTCCTTTCCTTTATTTTAATATTTTGTTTTTTCTTTGGCCACGCCCCAAGGCATGTGGGATCTTAGTCCCCCAACCAGGGATCGAACCCACACCCCCTGCACTGAAAGCTGAAGTCTTAACCACTGGACCGCCAGGGAAGTTCCTTTCCTTTCCTTCAAATTCATGACCATTTCCTTAATCTTTTTTTAAATGTTGATTTTCCATGCTTTAAATCACTTTTGAAAACCCTCCAAGTCTGTTTCTCTCAAGTTGCGAAGCCCAGAAATGGACACTTACCAAAACTGAGTAAGACATGGAGACAATTTAATAAGGATTCCTACCTTCCCTTCTTATATTCTAAATTCCACATATTATTCTCAGAAGGCACTTTATTCTAACACATTGCCTCTTTAGCACAAAAGATAATCTCCTGATTTTATTTATGTCTCTCTCTCTCTCTTTTTTTTTTTTTTTGCATACCCAGAATAAAATTGACAAATGCATGGTCTGGTTTTCTTCTTAAATTAACCACTTTGCCTTTTCCCCTTAATCTCAGACCTAGGTGGGTTTGGTTTTTGCCTGTCCCTCACTTTGGAGGCATCTGAATCCTTTGTGTTCGCTCTTTTCCTCTGTCTGATTTTAAACACAACGCCAGGATCATAACCTGTAGAATAAGCTGTCTCCCCAGGATACCACAGAGACTTGGTAATAATGCCCCTCTCTGAGTATGTCATAGCTCAGTCCAGAAGTGGAGCTGGTGCAAAATTTCATATAAAAATATCATTTGCAAATCACTGGGCCGGTTGTTTTCTAAATCAACAAGCTCCTAACATAAATATGTCATTTGCATGTGGGAAAACTGGGCTGGATAAGTTGATTTCTTCAGTGACATAACCAGTCCTGCCTCAACTCTGCTTTATCTAGAGGGAGGAAAGCAGAGATCCATAAACACACAGGGTTCCCACAGCTCATGTGGGGGTTGGAGGTGGGGTCAGACAGTCTGGGGTCCTTGGTTGTAATCAGGGCTTCTCTCCACTGCAGAATCAGGGACAATCGCCCCTGAATCGCCCAGAGTTGTCTTCTTCCAAGAGGCTGACTCAGACACAGAGTCTAGTCTTGTTTATCTTTTCTTTTTTAAAAATATGCATCCGCAAAAAAGCCCTAAGGTCTCTTGTAAAAATGTCACTGAGATATTTCCTAGTGATTTCTCACTAGCTATTTTTCCCTGAAATAGATTTTTTCACCAGCATTTCATCAGATATTAATGTAAATGCTGAGCTAAATTTTCAGCCACTGTGATATGCATTGATAATTAATAAACTGACTTCCACTCTGGTTTTATAAATCTCTATTTCTGCTCTTGGTTATATGAATTATGTAATGAGGGACTATTAAACCATGATAAAGTACAATAATTTTTTTCAATTTTGGCATAAAGATTATTCCAAGGATAGAGGTTTCTTATGGATTTCTGATCATTTATACATAATGAAATAAAAATACCCTTTTAGATTTTCAAAAATATTACTTAAGCCAAGATGGGATCTATCAATTATAGTTTTTATACTTGCTTGATTTTTGTTGCGTTTGTTTCAGACTGTGGTTCATGACAGGGTAAAGTTTTTTACAAGTAGGGAGGGGGTTTGATTACATTTGATGTTCTCTAAAGCTTATTAGTCCTGGGAATAAGAATTGTCTATTTTCCCAGAGAAAGATATATGATGTTTGACCGAAGAGAAGCTTCAGGGATTAATATTAGTATTGCTCAAAGGAGCTCTAGGGTTCCTCAGACACTCCTGAAGAGCAGGGGTAAAAAATCAGTTCAGGTTGGGCTGGGTGGAGACAACAGTGGAGTCTTCAGACCCTGAACCAGGGCAGCTCCACTTCTGATTAGGTTTACACACTGGACTCTTGTGTGAGGTTTCATTTGAAAAGGCTACATGTGCTATAGGAAAATTAATAACATTACTAACAGTAAGAAAGTCTTGAAATCCAAGTCCAATGCCTAAATTTTATAAGTGAGGGAACTGAAGTTCAGAGAGAATAAATGATTTGCTCAAAACAATGCAGCTAGTAAAACGTTAGCTGGATTAATGATTCTTAAATATTAAAAGGCGCAGACATGGAGAACACACTTATGGACACAATGGTGGAAGGAGAGGGTGGGATAAATTGAGAGAGTAGCATGGAAACATATATATTACCATATGCAAGATAGATACTTAACGGGAAGTTACTGATTAACACAGGGAGCTCAGCCTGGTGCTCTGTGACAACCTTGAGGGGTGGGATGGGAGAGGCGGGAAGTTCCAGACGGGGGTGATATACGTATACTTATGGCTGATTCATGTTGTATAGCAGAAACCTACATAACATTCTAAAGCAACTAATCTCCAATTTAAAATAAATTTTTAAAATGTAAAAGGCTATGTTCAATTTAATCAACATTTATCAAAGCCCTACCAAGTGTAAATTACTATGCTAGGCCTCGAAGGAATAAAGAAAATAGCATATAGCCCTAGTATAGAAACCTAGTACAAGATTCTTTAGCATCTTGTACTAAAGTTAGATCATCCCATCTAACTTCTTTTAGAGTTAGAAGCTTCCTGAAAGTCATACTGCAATTAAATATCAGAATCAGGACATGAGTCTTACTTTTAAAATCTTCATTATAATGCGCTTCCCACTGTACCATCACACTGTCAAATTTGGTTCATGAACACTGAGGGTCTCAAGAAAATCCTCCACTTGAAAAACCCAACTGAACATTCGCATTTTAAAAGTTCTGAAAAGTCCTAGAGTAAAGAACTGTGCTTAGCTACGGTTCCAAAACCTATGTCTTAGAATAATACTTATGCCTTACACATCTATGTCCCAAAGAACACACTTGAGAGATTCTGCATTATAACTTCTCCTCGTCTAGACTTTACTAGATATGATATTAAACTCTAGTAGGACCTTTTTTTAAAAACCACATTTCCATGGTTTATATATAAATAGGGTTTCAGCTATTTACTCTCACTGATGTGTTAGAGCAGATGGATCATTTACCAATACATATTGTGTTTGAATATCACAGAAAATATTATATACATACATCCAAATATGTGTGAATCAAATGCAATATACAAAATGCTAACAATGTATTGTTTCAGCTTCAATATCAGTTCACATCTGTTCCTATCTATATGAGAGGCTCAATGCTATCTATTTTCTTTCAAAGTATAATGTATGCATTATAAGTCACCAGAAATATTGAATTAATTTTAGTAAGATAAGAATTGGTAAATAACCTTTTGCCCAGTTTTCAGAGATAAAGTTACTGTCATGCAAAGTGAAGACCCATTTGTTTTTTCTTATAAAATACATATATCTTGGTGCATTTTGCTTTGGTCAGAATGCAAAACATAGAAAAGAAATAAATAGTAAAATTTCTCCAAAAAATACTATGCAAGGTACACCAAACCAAAATAATACTGTAAGCCTTGGGAGGGAACCTGTTCTTGCAAGATTTGCAGACCAATTTTTCAAGATCAAAAGTGTTTATATAAGCACACAAAATCTTGGACCTTTTCCCAGACTAAACCTCCAACACTTCTGAGGTTGGCCCATCACTAATATTTACAATATTTTGACATTTCATAGGATGGACTCCATAGGCCTTTATGATAGGCAGGCTTCCGACTATGGCAGAGTGCTGAAGCGGTTTGTGGTGCGTGAAAGGCGGTCAGACAGCACTGGCGTTTTGCAACAGGAAGGAAATGATTTGCAGGTCCCACCAGCTTGTCGTATCTTGTTGGCTTTGTTAGATGAGAAGCATCACTGGGCACTCATTAGTATAGGGAGGGCCACGCTGCTCACCTGACAAGCACTCCTTGCCAAGCGATTTGAGGCCTGTGTTTAGGTGATGTTCTTTCCTGTAGCATTACTATTTTTATAAAAAACTTTTAGAAACAGGACCTCCACTGTGCTAATTCTCTTAACTCCTTTATTTTAATTAAAAAAATTTTTTTGTTTTTTTCTTTTTGGCTGCACCACGCAGCATGCTGAATTTTCTAACCAGGGATCAAACCCATGGCCCCTGCAGTGGAAGCTTTTAATCTCAACCACTGGGACACCAGGGAAGTCCTCTTAACCCTTTTAAATAAGACTGAGCATAGCAACTTACACTTAGTAGGGCTTTAATAATAAGAGTCTTCAACAAATCCATGCACTTACCAAGTTGGAACATGTAAGATAAAATAAATCCTGTACTCTCTGGTAACATCTACCTCTAATGACCTACTTATCCACTGTGATTTATTATTTTTTTTCCATTTTGAAAAGTGAAAGTGTTAGTTGCTCAGTAGTGTCCAACTCTGTGACCCCCAAGGACTAGCCTACCAGGTTCCTCCGTCCATGGGATTTCCCAGGCCAGAACACTGGAGTGGGCTGCCATTTCCTTCTCCAGGGAATCCCCCCAACCCAGGGATCAAATCCCAGTCTACAGCAATGCAGGCAGATTCCTTACCTCCTGAACCACCAGGGAAGCCATGGTCATTCCTAACAAAGCTTCTAATAAATTGCACGATTATTGTATCTTCATTGCCAATAGCCGCAGTTGAATAAAGCCACAGGTGCTCTCTTACGTGCTAAATTAGGATTCTCCTCCATAATCATTGTTGTTCCTTCGCTGCTTTTAAGAGGTCCATTTCCCTTAGATGACGAGGGTCCACACTTGGAATATTTATGCTCAAGGATCTCCAATCTCAATAGTTTTCATGTGTGAACAGGTAGAAGACACTCTGTTAGAAAAGACAGAAATGTATGAGATATGAGTCCTGCTCTCAGAGAGTTACAGTCTCATTGTGGAATAAAGAAAAACACAAAACAGGCAGTAATACTTATCAGTGACGTTTGAAGGTGCTGCTCTAGAAGCAGGGATTCAGATACTTATCTTGACAACAAAAAAGGTTGATAATTGCATGTATTCATCTGTTCTTTAGGGGATGGGGGATATAAATGAGACTATCTCATTCATCGGGATTCCCTGGTGGCTTAGATGGTGAAGAATCCGCCTGCAGTGATGGAGACCTGGGTTTGATCCCTGGGTTGGGAAGATCCCCTGAAGAAGAAAATGGCAACCCACTCCAGTATTCTTGCGTGGAAAATTCCATGGACAGAGGAGCCTGGCGGGCTATCATTCATGAGGTCGAAAGAGTCAGACACAAGTTAGCAACTAAATAATAACAACTACCTCATTGGTCATATGATTTAAAACCAAAAATCAAGACTGCCATTCTTCCAGAGCCTTGGGTGTTTTCTCCTCCATCATCCCCAGGAGTGTCCAAGGCGTTACTCCTTCCTTTTCCTACCCTGGCTCAGCCTAAGTCTTTATGGGAGTTTGATCTTTCACTGTCAGAGCTCCACGGTGGGATTAGAAAGAGGCCAATCTAACAGGAGAGAAGTGGCCACACCTGTAGTGATAACTCCAACTGGGGTTCTCTTCTTCTAACTGGTCACCATGTCTATCCACATACTTGATAATTTAGAACTTGTGGTCCTGTGACATGGGCTTAGATTATTCACAAGGCAGTTCCCAGGCAACCTAGGGGTGGTATTCAGCAGTGAAACATTTAAGGTGGCAAGCAGATGGCACCTGTCCAGGAGTCCAGCCCTATTAGAATATGTCCTGTGAGGCAAGCCTGCCAGTTGAAGGGAATAATTATAAGAAGCTGTCTAACTGCCGTGGCAATAGAAACTTAACCCAAGTGTTTTCAGGTAAGTGCCAGCCCTGGGCCTGGCCCCCTTCCATAGGCCCCACCGCACACGGCCCTGTGTGAAGTGGGTGTTTTACGGCAAGTTACAGCAACGCAGCTGTTTGCACTAGAACTTAACCCAGGTATGCCAGGCAGCTGTGCCAAAGCACGTCTTACTGTTTCATTAATTCAAAAGCAACTCACATTTAAAAAAAACCAAAAAAACAAAACTGTGTGACCCTGACTGCTGGCTTCAGTTCTTTGTCAAGAACTGGTTATTTAGTTCAATTTCATAAAATGTTTCTATGTACCCAATATGTGTTTCAGGCTTCCCTGGTAGCTCAGATGGTAAAGAATCTGACTGCAATGCAGGAGACCCATGTTCAATTCCTGGGTCAGGAAGATCCCCTGGAGAAGGGAATGGCAACCCACTCCAGTATTCTTGCCTAGAGAATCCCATGGACAGAGAAGCCTGGCATGCTACAGAACATGGGGTTGCAAAGAGTTGGACACGACTGAGCAACTAACTACACACGCGTGCACACACACACACACACACACAGACACACACACAATATGTGTTTGACACCTGGAAATAAAGAAGGTACAGGCCCTGACCCAAAGACAAAACATCACGCCAACTGGTAAGCAACATCCTATCTAGTGGTAATAAACACACACACACATTACAATTCAATGACATGTGCAAAAATAGAAATAAACATGAACTAAGATGGACAGGGAGGCCTGGCGTGCTGCGATTCATGGGGTCGCAAAGAGTCGGACACGACAAAGCGACTGAACTGAAGTGGTGAAACAGAAGAAAGAATGGTTATTTCAGACTACTCCAGATAGTCAGAAATGGCCTCCCAAAGGTGATGCTATTTGAACTGAAATTTGTAGTATAAATGAAAATTCTCTAGGCAGATGAGAAAGGGAAAAGGTCTAACAAACAGAGGGACTATAATGAACCAGAGTATGAAAAGCAAAATCCAATGGGAGAAAAATGAGTAGATTAGATTTATGGAGGGTAACTCTTGAACAAATGAGCTAGGGTGTTGTATTGATAACTGAGCCAGCAAGTTGTGTTGATAAAGCCCAGGGTGTCATGCTTGGAACTGTAATTCATACAGTGCCCCTGGGGAGATTTAAAGGGTGTTTTCCAGGGTGTGACATGAGTCTGGCAGCCCCTGATGGAGGTCCATAGGAGGAGGAGACTCAAGGATGCTGAGAAGCTACTGCAATAGTCCAGGCAAGAGAAGGTGAGGGGCTGGAGTGAGTTCTTCACCGTGATGATACCGAAAGTGTTAGTCACTCGGTCATGTCTGACTCTTAGCTACCCCATGGACTGTAGCCCACCAGGCTCCTCTGTCCATGGGATTCTCCAGGCAAGAATACTGGAGTGGGTAGCCATTCCCTTCTCCAAGGGATCTTCCTGACCCAAGTATCAGATCCGGGAATCAAACCTGGGTCTCCTGCATTGCAGGTGAATTCTTTACCATCTGAGCCACCAGGAATTCTCCTGGATGGGCTCGAAGAGACTGCAAGTTTCCCGTTTCCTTCTGCAGCTGGACTTTGGGGCTTGTACACAGATTTGTTGGTGAGTGAAAAAGGAACCATCGTGGTTAGAAAGAATGGAAGAACACTAAAATGATAGAATTATAGAACATTCAAACTGAAAACTATCCAAAGAGGTCCATTCCAATTCCCTCATTTACCTACAGGTGAGTTGGCTAATTAATGGCAAATTCTAGCCTGGCAGCCAGGTCCACAGCCAGTGAAAAGCTGACTTATTTTGTGTTATGGGTTGAATTATGTACCCCAAACAAGAGATATTGAAGAAGTGTGAAGCCCCCAGTACCTATGAATGTGACCTTTTTCAGAAATAGCATCTTTGCAGGTATAATCAAGATGAATTCACTGGAGTGGGCCCTAATCCAATAGGACCAGTAAATTTTAAGAAGGAGAATGCCATGGGAAGATGGCAAGAATGTCTTGGGAAGACGGAAACAGAGACAAGAGCTACTCAGCTGCAAGCCCAGGAAGGCCAAGGATTATGGTCACTACCAGAAGTCAGAAAGAGACAAGACTCCACCCAGAATCTCAGAGGGAGCAGAGCCCTGCCGACACCTTGATTTCAAACTTTAGGCCTTAACAACTAAGAGTAAGCTTCTGCTATTTTAAGATACCTATTACAGTAGCTTAAAACAGCCCTAGGTACCAAAGGGGAAGGGGAGTGGAATTAATTAGGAGTTTGGGCTTAACATGTATGCACTAC
This sequence comes from Odocoileus virginianus, assembly GCF_023699985.2. Classification (NCBI taxonomy): domain Eukaryota; kingdom Metazoa; phylum Chordata; class Mammalia; order Artiodactyla; family Cervidae; genus Odocoileus; species Odocoileus virginianus. Next base: position 12,079,770 of record NC_069692.1, on the reverse strand, counting down.
TGTGTATAAAATAGATAGCCAACAAGGACCTACTGTATAGCAGAGGGAATTCTACTTAATATCTTGTAATAACCTATTATGGAAAACAATCTTAAATTTGCATATATTTATATATATATATGTCTAGCTGAATCACTTCAGCTGAAACTTACACAACAATAAAAATTTTAAAAAACAGCCCTAGGAAACTAGATAAGCCTAAGAAACTAATTCAGATATTGCTAAGATTTGAATGTTGTGTTTGTGTGTGGGGGTAAACGTAAATAACTTCAAAGATAATGCATAATGCAGAGCTACCTTTAAAAAAAAAGATGACTATAAATTTTACACATTGTAAATCAGTTTGGTTTGACAGTAAATCTCATTATCACAGTTTTCACAGAATGAAAAGATTTTAGAAAGTAAAAGCTGAGTATACTTTATAAAGTATTTCCATCCATTATCTCATGTAATCCCCATACCAGTTCTGGGAGGTGGTAATCATGAAAAAAACCACTGATTGTTCCAAAGTTACCCTGTGATGGAATGAAAGTCAAATCCCGAGCTGGTGCCTTCATGCTGCCCCAGGGGTGACTAACGGCTTACGCCTGCTGAGAATCACGCAGGATAAACTGAGGTTACAGGAGAAGAAGATCTCTGCCCTGCAATTGCCTACGGATGTATTCAAGAAGAGTGAACTTGTACTAGCTCAAGTGCCAGCAAGCAGGTCTACTTCCAGGAAAGAAACGCTAGTGATACAATGTAATATTATAACTAGTCTAATTCATTCCAACAAATATTTATATTCAGGGACTTGAGCAGAAAAAAGAGCCCATGAAATGACATGTTGTTACATCTCCTCCCTAACTGTCTCTCTAAGTATGAAAAAATAAGCTTTCTTTTTATAAAAAGGGATATTTATAGCCTTGGAAACCAGAACCAATTCAGCTTCTCTTAGACAAGCGGGGGTCTCCTCTTGCTTCACCCATCATCCTATAATCTACTATCTCCCTTCTTACTGTGGGATTTTTATGGTTGCTAAGAAAAGTCATGCCTTAGGCAAGTGACACAATTCAGTTTTTGTTGCTTTTGATTTGGAGTTTTTATTTATTTACTTTATTTTTGAGGCCCTAAAAAGCTCATGTAGGTAGTTGCAAGGAATCAAAGAGTTGACTGACAATTAAACAGAAGAGGAGGAATTAGATTCTTGAAATAGCATGATATAGGGCCCCAAACCCCATGTATCAGAAATTGGCTAATGATATTATGTTAATTACAGCTGTGCCACGCATGGAAGAAGGAGGAAGGAGAGGGGAGAGAAGGAAGAGGAAGGAAGCCTCTCGATTTGCACAGATCAATCAATAAATGACAGTGGTTCCTTGTACAGATCAATGAATGACAGTGGTTTCTACTAGCAATCTTATGGAACTTTATTAAAGAGGCAAGAGAGTAATATCCAGTCTCAATCAGGAGGAGTCCTTGGCACTGCAGCAGTGAGACATTGCATTTCTAAGAGCTAACAAACCTGAGGGTCATTCTCTGTTTTATCTCCTAAAAGTACTTACAAGTTAAGGATAGTGGCTCAAAGGAGAACCTCAGCCTTTCATCTTTCCGACTGGGCTGAAGGCAAATTCATGACCAAACCTCCATCCAGGTCATAAATGTATGTCATGTTTGGTCTCAAGACAGACACCAGAAACACAGCAAATAAAGTCTGTCTCTCCACCTGCATTAAAGACCTCCATTAGAGCTGTGACTCCGAGTGTGTCGAAGAGTTCTCCAGACTAAGGATGTTTGCCCAGTTGATGAAGAGTCAGTTGTTGCTTTTAAAGTACTGACCCATGGTCACATAGCCATCTCCACCTTTCATCCACTCGTGCATGCTTACATGCGTGCTAAGTCACTTCAGTCATGTCCAGCTTTTTGTGACCCTATGGACTGTATTCCACCGGGCTCCTCATCCACTCATACCCTTAAATAAAAGTCAGGCCAATTATGTTACACTGTAATCCAGAGGATATCCAAATTCTTGACTGGTATGTCATAAATTGTCCATTATTTTAAATAAAGAAGTCACAAGTTACATGTTAGAAGGTTTTCTTTTTTTTTTTTTTTTTTGACGGTGTGTGTGTTGTGTGTGTGCGTGTGTGTGCAAAGTCGCTTCAGTGGTATCCAACTCTTTGCAACCTTATGCACTGTAGCTTGCCAGGCTCCTCTGGCCATGGGATTCTTCAGGCAAGAATACTGGAGTGGGTAGCCATTCCCTTTTCCAGGGGATCTTTCCTACCCAGGTATCAAACCTGTATCTCTTACGTCTTGGGCGTTGGCAAGCAGGTTCTTTACTATTAACCAATTTTTTTTTTTTTTTTTTGGTAAAAGGACTTGGATTTGCCCTATGGCTTTTAAAGTAAAAATTGCTTAATCTTGCAAATGTTCAATATCTTCACATACTTGCAAATGTTTACAAAGATTTTATTCAGAAGTTGCAAAGAAGGCTGAGAAACGTTTCATATGGATAATTGAGACTCAACAGCTAAAGTCAACAGATTTAACACAGACAGATTTTTGTGGCTTTCAGAATTAAAACACCAGGACCCCCACTCACATCTTTACATCTGTCCCCACATTTGCTTACGAGAAACTCAGCGCTTAGCCAACCCCAAGCCTGTGAAGGGCCGTCCTGGAATAGGAGCCCCCAGCCAACACAGGGCACCACACACAGCTTTTGACTTTTCGCCCGTTAGTCAGTTACTCTGCCCAGATTTCCAGGAGAAGGACAAGCCGGCCGATCCCCCACTGCCCCCAGAGCTGCGGGTGACCTCCCAGAAGCACAGAGGAGCTCGTGGGGGCAGCTGCTGTGAGGTCTGAGACTCCCCCCAGCACTGAAGCGGTTAACTTGGAGGAAGACCCAGAGAAAGAAAAACAGACTGAGGACTGCCTTGTGCTGGGAGGAGGGCTAGAAAAGGAGGCTGTTGCTGTTGTTTTCATTGTGTGCACTCTAATCAGGGAGAGTAAGAACAATGATGCATGTGATGCTGATTTTGGAACGCGTCCATGCAGCTTTTCCCAGGCTAGACAGCCTTGGGAACCACTGATAGAGTGGCACACCAGGAGCAGAGCCTCAATCACCAAGCCCAGGGCAGGGCAGCCTTTTCTGCGGATAAAATATGTGAGGGATGACAAGAATCTTCCCAGCATGGGAAGTGGTGGTAACAAAAAAATACACAACGGGGTGGGGGCGGGGGGAGGAGGGAAACTGGGAGGGTTTTGCAAATCCCAGCCCAGGCCCTGGGGGACATGTTATTTGAAAGATAGGGGACCTTCTCCTTCTGCCCACCCAACCCATTTTACTTTTTTGTTTGTTTGTTTCTCTTTTTGCATTCAACCGGCCCTCCCTTTTCTTCCCTGCTCCCCTCCCCCCAAACTCCCTCCACCACACTTTGAAGCAGAGATGAAAGCCCTGTGTTGTGGCTGCAGGCCCCAGTCAAGCAGAGGGACCGCTGAAGTGTGCTTTAGTTTAAGACGCTGTATTTTTCTCCCAAGGAAAAGGGGGGAAAAATCAGCTTGAAACAATACATTGCATTTTGCTGGAGAGCATCCTTTATGTATCTAAGGTTCAAACATGGTCCTAATTTTTCAAAGCTTTTGTCTCCAAAGGATAAGAGAAGAGCTTAAAATGTGGTGTCCCCTCTCAAAGTGAATGCCTATAACTAGGAGGGCTTGGGAGTTCAATTGTTTAATAAAATAGAACAAAAAAGAGGCAAGAATCAGCCACATGAGCTCTTTGGTATTGACACAACAGCAGTCACAACTTTCTCAACTTTTTTTGACACAGCTCACTTATTTTGAAATGATTCTGAAGGAATGACTTCCTTACATTCACTTAGTTATTTGGCTACCATGTTTAGCAAACAAAAATTCAGGACACCCAGCTAAACCTGCATTTCAGGTAAACAATGATAAATCTTCAGTGTAAGTATGTGCCAGGCAATATTTGGGATAAACATATGCTAAAAGTTTACTTATTTACTTATTTATCTGAAATTAAAATTTAACTAAATGCCCTATGGCTACTGTAGTAGTTAGGATAGTTTTTAAATCAACTTTTTCTTTTGCAAAAATTTATGTGAAAACATTTGTAAAGCCTTGTTATAATGTGAATTTATTTGCAATTCATCAAATTTGAACATAGGAATATTCAACATATCATTTTTGCAACAACACAGACCATCTGTAGTAAGGCCCTTTTGTGCCCCTGTCAACCCATCCCTTAAACATAACACACGTATATAGAACTACACACACACCTGACCCCCCAGCATGAATATCCCACAGGGATTTTAAAAGGATTCTATGTATGTAACTTTTCCATCAAAGAAAAGGCTGGTTAATGTGTCGCCTCGAGCAATAGGTCAATATTTATAATCAACTCCTACCATGGAAAGTGCACATGGCTCCCACTTGGCCATTCTTAAAACTGCGGCTGCTTTGTCCAATAGTAATAGCTCATGCAATCTAAATGAAGCATAATTATTTTGGGTTAAAAAATTTTCCCCAATATATCTACTTAATGCCCTGAAACCTGGTTTTATTATTTTATGTTTACTTAAAATAAATGTGCTTATAGACACAAAATCAACACGAAGGAGCCATCTGGAAAGCTCAGCTGATGTGATTCTGCATGTCGTGTCTGCAAATCTCCCATGTACACTCTTGTTCGTGTGAACTGGGGTTCCCTTGAACTTGGACAAAGTGGAAGGCCTGGTATTTTTGCCCCTCACAGCTGCCAATCATGGGCACTGAAGAAGGTGCTAAAAGAAAAACTAAGAATAAAGGAGAAGATTTCTGAGTCATCTTTGAACTCTCAGGGTGCATGAAATTCAGACAGTGCTTAGATAAGTGGTGAAGGCTGCATTTAATCCCGTAGTTGGAAGATTGTTGAGTATCATCTGAGGAGTCATGTCTCCCTTGGACTGCTGCTTTCCTCCCTACCAATACTATTTTTTTTTTGATTAGGCAAAAGATTACTTTATCATAAAAATGATTATTAATCAAAATTTCAGTGGAAGTTCCCTGATGCTTCCTCTTTCACTGGTACTAGGAAAGGAATTATAAGAAAATTTCCTGAACATCAGTATACTGTTAAGGAAAACTAACAGGATTTCAACTGGAGGATTGACTTAAACTTGGATGTTTTTACACAAAGCTAGATAGATAATATTACATGATCTTAAATCATACAGTTTTCTAAATGTAGTCAAGAAAACCTCCTTAAATGAATTCAAAAATTTACTTTGTAAAAAAAAAAAAAAAAAGGAGGATAGATATACTCACCTCCTCATCCCACTATTAAAATACTATCTATACTTATCCCCATCTCCACCTCAATGCTTATACAAAATGATAGCATGTTTATCTAATTAATCTATGCACGTGTTTAGCTGGTGAAGTAGCATGATGATTGACTCTGGAGAATTCTACTTTCAGTTCTGATGCTAATAACTATACAATTTGGACAAATCTAGTCTTCATTGCTAGTCAAAAGACTGAGAAATAACAAAGCACTTAGTGTCTTTGAAAAATAATGTAAAACCAGATGTTCAAAAACTCTTTCTGATATTAGATGAGTTTCCACCAGTAGGTCTTCTTTCTACTCTAAGTATCCAAAGGCAATACTGTATAAATTGATTTCACTTAATTCAACTTTTTCTATGGTAATGGTTTATTTGGGGGAAACTTATGCCCAAGCAGAATTATGAAGAAGTACATATAGAGGAGTGAAATTGTCAACTATTAGGTCTATAAGTCCTCTCCTTTGGGAAATTAGAATTTGTGGATATTGCATCTTGGACACAGAATTTTCAAATAAGGACAACACATGGATATACATGAGTATCTATTTGCTCAGATAGTGTGCCAGTTTGTGGGTATCGCAAATTCAAGGATTCCAGCTGTGCCGGAGTGCAGACAGACACCCAAGGAAAACATATAATTTCTTAAAGACAGCAAATGACACTCTCATTGCTTTCAGCAGTATCATCAAATAGAAAAGGACTTGGATCACTTATAGGATTGATATGGCATATGGCAAATGCTGTTCTTTTAGGGGGAAAAAATGCAAAATATGGAGACTGGGAACCAGGAACCAATCAAGGGAATATCTAAAAAATGAAACAAGCATCTAGCTTGCTGATCAGAACCAGGCCCCAAGGATTATTGTGGAGAAGTCATTGAAATCATCAATTGGGTCGAGGGAGAGTAAAAATGACAACCTGGATAAAGGGATAGAGAGAGAAACTGCACAACAAAAGTCTCACAAGGGAACTGTTAGAACCCAGAAGTCCTTTCTTCAGAACTTCAAGCCTCTGGGGTCAGTTTTCTTCTCTCTGCAGCTCCCTGGCACATGAAATCAGCCAGGTTCCTGCTCATTCTTCCCAGATTCAGACTTCAATGATCTGAGGCAGAGTATTCTCCAAAAAGGGAATTCATTGCTTTCTCTGTTCTTAGAGATCTCTTCTTTTCCTTGACATATCATTCCAAGGGTCTTTTAATAAGGAGATCATGTAAAAGTGAAATCACATACCAAGTTATCATGTATGACTTTGCCACTGCCAGCACTTGATTGCAGTGAAAGCTTTTTACTTACTTAAATATATGTTCTGGGAAAAGAAAACAAAACAGGGTTTTGCTATAGCTCACATGGTCTATTTTATGTTTGTTTTATTATTTTTCTCTTTATTTTAAGAATTAATCAAGTCCTTCAAAGGATAGATACAAACTGATATATATATAAAGAGTTTCTCTCTCCAATACAAAGTTTTCTATACTATTTTTCACACATCCTACTTTAATTGGGCCACATTTTTCAAGCTGGCTTCCTGTTACCAACTGTCTCTCAAAATACAGAAAATTCGCTCAATATTTCACATAAGATGGCTAGAAAAAGTTCATATGTGGCACCCACTTCCCTTCTGATTTCTATGTTCACCTTAGAACTCGGTTTCCTCCCTTTTAAAGGGAACAAAAGGGAATCCCTAACAGCTTGCCCAGCACCTCCTTAGCTGGTTAGAGGAGCCTCACGTCTCCTCTCCTAATTAGGTACTAAATACCCTGGACTTGGAAGATTGACCCCAATTCAGATGAAAAATTTCCTGTTTTGTCTAAGATGGTAAGTCACTTTTCCTTGTGTCCATATGTGGACATTCTAGATGCTCTGCCCCAGCCTCCTTGGGGCACAGGAGCCACCAGCTCCGTCCTCTTCCCTCTCTGTGAGACACAGGTGTCATGTCTAACTTGTTTCCTCCTCAAACTGCAGTCCCAGAACAAGAATTTGCTCATTCATTTAAAATCCTGTAACAAACAGTATACTAGGGAGCAGATGTTATGTGCCAGAAACCTTGCCAGGCAGATACAAAGGTCAGCAAAGCAGATGTGGTTCCAGCCATCAGAGGTCCAGTGAGAGAGATGACCATTGGCTGACTGCTCACTAAAATGCATGAATAATTTAAAACTGGTAAGTGTTGTGAAGTATGGGCCTCCTCAACAGCTCAGCAGATAAAGAATCTGCCGGAAATGCAGGTGAGGCAGGAGACATGAGTTTGATCACTGAGTGGGAAAGATCCCCTAGAGGAGGAAATGGCAACTCACGTCAGTATTCTTGCTGAAAAATCCCAGGGACAGAAGAGACTAGCTGGTTACAGTCCATGGGGTCACAGAGTCAGACATGACTGAGCGAAGAGAAGTTACAGAATATCATGAGGGTATAAGGATTTCTCAACAAATTTCTCACAAGTGCCCTCATACAGTGTCAAAGCACTGATTAATTTTTTTTAGGGGAGGAGGGATGGAGAGCATAACTTGAATGCTTAATGCATATCAATTAGTTCAAAAGAGGCTTTCCCAATGCTATGTCCTTGAATTTGGTAAAGCTTATATATTCACTGCTTATAAACTTTTATTACAATCCAGTAACACAATGTTAGTTTTCTTCATTTCTACATGCAAGCAGAATTGACAGATTTTGTATGGTATCAATTTCTAACTGGTTTGAAGTTGCCAACTCCTGCAAACAATCATATCCATGTTATAACAACTTTGTCTTTTCCCAAATTCTGAAATATACTTCACTAAAAGGTTATCTTCTGCTTTAAGAATTTGCCTTCTTTTTGTATCTGGATGAAAGTGTTAGTAATTAGTCAATCAGTCATGTCCGACTCGCTGCGATCCCTGGACTGCATTGTAATACATCAGGCTCCTCTGTCCATGGGATTCTCTAGGCAAGACTACCAGAGTGGGCTGCAATTTCCTCCTCCAAGGGATCTTCCCAGCCCAGGAATCAAACCTGGGTCTCCTGTGTTACAGGAAGATTCTTTACCATCTGAGCCAGCAAGGAAGCCCTGTATCTGAATGGAATGACTGTAAATGTTCTCAGTGACTGTTTTCCAAGACTTATACAGAAAATAATACATGCTTATGAAACTTGTAAGATTGAAATTAAAAAAAAAACAATAATAAAAAAATTTCATTCCATCCAGAAGAAAAAAGATCCAAAGTAAAAAGCTTTGGAATGCCATGTATGTTAGTAAACCAACATTTTCTCTCTTTGCCAAGTAGAAAAGTTGGCAATGATAGATGTCAAAATACTTGATTCTTCAAGAGATTTGTAGAAGCTTCCAGTGACCTTAAAACCTTTAATCTCCAATTTCTTGCCTTTAAAACATGTAAGTGATTTCAGTTATACCATTTTCTCAACTGTATCATAAAGTTTTTTCAAAATGAATTAAAGATGGCAGTACTTCCACCATTTATTTTTTCCAAATTCTAGCACAAAACTTTAACAGCAAAAAAAAAAAAAAAAAAAAGAAGAAGAAGAAACCCACTGCTGCTACTGGTAATAACAATAATAAACTCTGCCACTTGCTGTCTGTGTAATCTGGGGCAAGTAAATTATTTCTCTCATCTGTAAAATGAGTGAATTAAGACCCGTCAAGATTAAAGATAACATGTGAAAAGTGTCTGGGACTTACAAAAACTCCATGAATTGCCATGGGACAGTGGTGATTATTTTAAGATGCTGGTGGTTTAATTTATCTTCCAAACAACAGAAAACAAATACAGAATCCCATATGTAAATCATATTATGAAAATAAGAAAACTTCAACAAAATAATTCCTTTTTATAAACTGGATTGAGCATTCAATCATGTAGTTAACAAAGTTAACAAGTTCCTACATGAAGCTATGCTGTTCAGGTAGAATGAAGCAGCTGGGCTCTGAGAATGAGACCAAACGGGGAAAAAAATTGACCTAAAATTGCAACCAGAAAGATCTCTGGTTATGAGACATCAGAGTCAGAGGATAAAACAAAACTGGCAGCTCCTTGGGTGGTTCAGTGAGTGGAAGTTCTGGGTTTGGTTAGCTGACAGCCCACCAGAAGAGTGAAGAAGAGTTAGGAAATCCATCATGGTGCCAATGACCCACTGGAAATTGTCCATTACATTTAAAAATGAAATCAAACTTAAACTAAAAGGACTAGTGTTGTATGCTGCAATACTGTATGCGGTATCATTTGATGCAATAGAATAATCTTTTCTCACAACTTACAGGAATTGCTGTTACCAACTTGCACATGATTGAGTCAACCAGAGGTGAGGGCAGAGTTACCATGACCGGTTTAATATATTATCCTTGTTCATTTTTCACGTGGTGTTTATCCCAAAGGACATCATGCTCCGTAAGATAGTGCAGTTTGCGTTGCCAATTGGTCTGAACTTCTTAAAGCTATTTTCAGAAACCATGATTCTGCTCTTTGGCAATACAACCAACTCATACATTCTACATTTGGTAAGCAGACACTAGTTCCTGTAAAATTGTTTATTACTTAAAATTATCTACAAAGACAGTCCACTGGAAATACTAAACTGGGACTCCAAGCAGACTGCTAATAATTTAGAAGCAAATGCTTCCTGATTTAACCACTTAGGGGAAACTACCAAATTTCCATTCTCTAAAAAAAGAAAAAACTTTAAAAGTACTTCTGTTGCAATTTGTATAACATATGCTACACATACAGAGCTCTTTAAATAGGATTAGGTTAATCCACAGTCTTAACCTTAAAAAGTGTTTGTGTAGCATGGTCTCCAAATGTGTGAGAGTGACCCGTGGACTGGTCCTTGCCACCATGAGATACTTAGCAAGAATTCATCAAGCACTTGAATCTCAACTGAATGCCTTGGATTTACAGTTATAGTGTGTCTTCTGTTCCTAAGGAACTCTCTTGTCCAGAGGAATTTACAAGTTGGCAAGAAGATATCAAAATTCAAATAAGGTATATGTATATAAAAGGTATATACGTGTGTGTATATGTATGTGTCTCAACACTCAATGCTAAGAAAGCAAGCAACCCAATTTAAAGAACGGGAAAGAGATTGGAACAGACACTTCACCAAAAAATCATGAATAGCAAATAAACACATGAAATGATGCTAAATATTATTGGTCATTAGGGAAATGCAACTGAAAACCATAGTAAGATACCACTACACACCCATTAGAAGGGCTAAAATTAGGAAAACTGGCCATAGCCAGGATGGGTGAGAATGTGGAAGAACTGAAACTCTAATGTGTATGTGCTGGTAAGAATGTAAAATGGTACCACCACTTTGGAAAACAGTATCTCTTTCTTTTTTAAAATGGTTCTTCATTCATAAATTTGATGCAAGTTTACAACATTTATTGTACATTGCCAAATAAATTTGAAATGAAAATAAACTTTTTTAAAAACCCAAGAACCAAAAAGTAAAGCATGCCAAATGTGCAGCTGTCAATATGCTAGCCATCTTGATAAATCTATAAGAAGGCGTCTGAGAGGCATGTTAAAAGATACAATTACAGACTAGTATGGACAAACTTCTAGGGATCACTATTGACCTCCTAGTCTATGTACATAGTTTGTCCTTGGATATGTAAAAAGCATAATCTGGGTGGCCTTACGTGGCAAATCTTACTAAGGAAGCTGTTTTGAGGTGAGGAATAGGATGTGGCTGGGGGTGGGGTTAGGGGCAGACTGAAAGCTGGAAAGTAAGCTCATTCTTGATGGGTAAGAAACCAGTTTTGTTTGTTGACCGCTGTGTGAGTGTGTGGGTGTTAGTTGCTCAGTCACGTCTTACTCTTTGTGGCCCCAGGGACTACAGTTCACCAGGTTTCTCTGTCCATGGGATTCTTCAGGCAATAATACTGGAGTGGGTTGCCATGGAAGGCATGTGTGATTCAGTAGGCAGGTCCCAGTGGTGTGCGTCCCCAAAGCTGGTGATAAGGAATGGAAAAAAAATTATTCAATACAAACCAATATTGGGTTTTCGATAGAGGAAAATGAGGTTAATTAAATGAAATTGCTATTATGGACAGTTTTCCATTAAGAAATATTGACTTTCAGAATCAAAATTGAGAGCTGTAAGAAAACAGCAGAAATTTAGTAGGGTAGGGGGAAGGACTGGTGCACATGGAGAGAGATATTGTTTCTAATTTCTTAAGGAGAACTCAGTTGTGGAGTAGGACTAGGAGAAACTAAGATTGTTGGGCATCTGTCTGCTGTATGTTGATTTATTGTAATGGGAAAGCTAACAACTAATAAGAAAGTTATAATAGCTGCTACTTATTGAGACTTCATTAAATCCAAGCTCCAACTTGTTCAAAAATCTTTATATATAATCCAGTTTAATCTTCACAACAACTAAATGAGATAATTATTATTGTTAAGACTAGAGACTTAGGGAAACTGCCCATTGACCACACAACATGGAAGAGGAAGAGTTAGGACTTTAACTTGGGTGTTACTTAATCTTTCATTTATCCAAAAGTGAGACCAAGAATATAAAATTCTATTCTAAAAAATAGCAAATAATATAATTACAGGAACTTCTACTTAGTAATTATTTTCACTAATTAACAGAGAGACCAAGAGTATATGAGAGGCAGAGAAGAGTAAAAAGCGAAGAAGAATTTGTTAACAGTCACCACTTCAAGGCTTGTCCTACCTTGAAGTTCTCCAGGGTCATTCTAAGACAGCATGGTAAATCATCACCCATTTTAATCTGCCCTCCAAAAGGACTTGTGAAATATGAAAGCAGTTTGTTTTCTTTCTAAACAAATTACACTTCTAAACTGAAGTTTGATTTTCCTAGAAATCCTGGAAATTTTGCACAGATGCGATAGAATGACAAACATAAATTTTTAAGTTGCTCCCTCCCCCAAAAAAATGTTTACTTTCCAATGCTCCTTGGCACAGGTCTCACGTTAGAATCATCTGAGATGCCAGGGCCTCACCTCACATCAGTGAACTCGGTCCCTGTAAGGTAGGCCTGGGCATCACCATAGACTTTTACATATATATTAATTTATATAATTTTAAAAATTTATTTATTTTTGGCTGTGCTGGGTCTTTGTTGCTGCACAGACGTTGCTCTAGTTGCAGCAAGGAGGGTCTACCCTCTAGTTAAGGGGTTCGGGCTTTTCGTTGAGGCGGTTTCTCTTTTCGCAGAGCACGGGTTCTCGGGCACTGGGGCTTCAGTAGTTGCAGCATCTGGGATCAGTAGTTGCAGTTCCCAGGCTCTAGAGCACAGGCTCAATAGTTGTGGCACATGGGTTTTCCACAGCATGTGGGATCTTCCCAGATCAGGGATTGAACCTGTGTTTCCTGCACTTGCAGGCAGATTCTTTACCACTGAGCTCCCAGGGAAACCCCCACCATAGTCTTTAACCAGCAGCTCCATCAGGTATTTCTAACATAAAGTTTGAGCACAGAGTTTGGACACTTCTGGGTCACAGCTAATTCATTTAACTAGTAGCCCACAAGTCATGTGACTTTAAAAGCTATGTGGTAGCCTCATCTATGCAAAATGGAATTTCATCATCTGTGCCTCCTTGTCTCACTCAAGAGGAAGCGAACATCTCCAGTTCTTGCAAACAGCCTACCCTACCCAAAGATCAGAAGAGGCCCTGGATCCCAGTTCAAGTTCCCTGTCTTGGGTATGGATCACAGGGGCCTCAGGAAGCAGTGAGAGATGGTAGGCTCTGCCAAGAGCAGGCCAAGGGGCAGTCTCTGCTGTTTGGTTCTTACGCTCGTGTCTTTTGTAAAAGTTTGGGAAGGAAACACACATACGTAAGTATCTACATCAACATAATATGTATAATTTTTCAAGTTTTCAGAGATAAACATCAAAGGACTGAAAGGTCGTTCCACTTACAGTTTATCAGGAAAGGAAGAAAAATATACATCTGGAAATACCTGATGTCATTCATTGCAGAATGATCTAAGACCTTGCTTTCTCCATCTCTTGCACCCCAAGCACCCTCATTGCATGTACTTCACAGGCAATGTCTGATGCAAAGTGATTAGATAACAATCAGAAAACTCTGGATCAAATCCAGGCTCACTCCCTAGAAACTCTGTGACCAGGTCACTGATGATCATGACCTGTAGAATAGGGGAGAGATACTACCTCTGGATACCAAGTCAAAGAAGAGGTAACACATATGAAAGCATTTTATATGGAAGCCCTGTATATAAACTGTTTTGATTATTCATTTCATTTGCATTACATGAGTTTTAGCGCCCTGCCTCTGGGCAGGGATGAGGCTAACCTCAGACTAATTGGAACCAACGCTTGACAGCTTCCCATTCGCCTGCTTCCATGTGCTGTGGAGGCCTCAGCCTTGCCTCCTGGGCCCCCAGGCCAGTGGAATGGCTAAAAGGAAGTGCAGGTGATCTTATCCTCCACTTGGTACACTGGATTGATTGAACACTGGCAATCATTGGGGAGCATCATGTCCTTGATGACAGGGGGGGGCTCCATCACAAGGATCACCACCATCACCACCATCACACCTGTACCTTACCCCCCACCTCCAGCAGGTGGCCGGTGACTGATGGGGAGATAAAAAGCCTGGCTCCTTGGCCTCAAGTAGGGCAACTCTGCAGAGAGATTTAAATTTTCCACAATCAGATCAAGGATCACACCCTTGCCTGGCTCCTTTCCCTTCCTTATCTTGCTTCCCTCCCTCCCTTACAAGGGTTTCCTGAGAAACGCTGATCAATAAACCACATACCTTGTTGACAAAGGTCACAACTGAATCCTTGTCTGAGGACCTGTCTTTAGGCAACCTCACTAAGACAATTATATTAAAGTTACCTGCTCTATGTTTTATCTACTGAATATTTTAAAATAGACCTTAGCCTCATTATTCAACCATTTGCAGAACACTTCTCCCTGTCGTCTAGCACTGATTAGAAAAGAATGTAAAATAATTTAGTAGTACCCCAAACGATACACATATAACAGGGTAAATCCGTATGAATTCAGCATTCCCACGTCAATGTCATCTAAGTAGCCAGTGAGAGGGAGCTAACATTAGATCTCCCAAAGAAGCCGAAGAGAGTTACGATCATCTCCTGAGCTTAGAATAATGGCTATTCCTAGAAGTTTGATGAAAGTTAGGAAATCTAAGAATTTGATGGGAGTTAGGGATCCTCTCCCCTCAATAGGCACAAACCACAAATGTATAATATTTTGCATGAATTTTCAGAAATTCATTTCATAAATGTTGTTAGCTTCTGAAGTAAATTCTAGATCTCAAGTAAAGAATGTGGGGCTATAGCAATATGACCTCATCATTTGAAGGATTAAAAATTGCTTATATTTATTACTGCTAAGTTAGTGCTAATAATAAGTTTAATTCCCATTTCATCTTCCATATTTAGCATATGGGGGAAAATCTATTAACACTCTACCCAAATGGAGACTCTCAGTCCCCTCTCCTGGGAACTGTGGACCCACATTTCCTGAGAAGCTGCCTGCAGATTGTCCTGAAGCTGCCAGCTTGACACCAGGAGGCCCAGACCTCTGGTTCACAGACAAGTCAGCCCACCCCAGCCCCGAACAAGGCTGACTCAGAAGGAACGAGGCCCAGATTTAACACCATTTGGAATTAGTACCATCCTTTCCCTCTGCCTACCCCCATCATGCCTCATTATCACTCCAAACTTAACACCCTCCAGAAGTCTCTTCTCTTCCAACTATCTCCGTACTGCTTTCCACTTCCTCTCCTCTCCTCTCTCTTCTCTCTGATCTTCCAGATCTTTCAATCTTCCCTCTGGATCCTCCACGCCAAGATAAACAAAACTCTATATACCCTCTACCTCTTTATTGAATGTTCATTTCCTTCATTTCTTTGCCTTAATTAAAACTGGGCTTTTCCACTATAGAAGACAGCATAGAGATTTCTTTAAAAACTAGGAATAAAACCACCTAGCAGTCCCACTCCTAGGCACTTTACCCTGAGGAAACCAAAATTGAAAAAGATACATGTACCCCAATGTTCATTGCAGCACTGTTTACAAAAGCTAGAACATGGAAGCAACCTAGATGTCCATCAACAGATGACTGTATAAAGAAGTTGTGGTATATAAACACAATGGAATATTACTCAGCCATAAAAAGGAACACATTTGAGTCAGTTCTAATGAGGTGGATGAACCTAGAGCCTATTATACACGGTAAAGTAAGTCAGAAAGAGAAAGATAAATATCATATACTAACACATATATATGGAATCAAGAAAGATGTACCAAAGAATTTATTTGCAGGGCCGCAGTGAAGAAACAGACATAGAGAACAGCCTTATGGACATGGGGCAAGAGTAGGAGAGGGTGAGATGTGTGGAGAAAGTAACATGGAAACTTACAACACCATATGTAAAGTAGATAGCCAACGGGAATTTGCTGTAGGTCTCAGGAAACTCAAACAGGGGCTTTGGATCAACCTAGAGGGGTGGGGTGGGGAGGGAAGTGGGAAGGAGGTTCAAGAGAGGGGGTATATGTATACCTATGGCTGATTCATCTTGAGGTTTGACAGAAAACAGCAAAATTCTGTAAAGCAATTATCCTTCAATTAAAAAAATAAATTTTTAAAAATAGAAGAAACAAAACAAAACAAAACAAAAAAACTGGGCTTTTCCTCCAGACCCAGCTGGAGCAGATGCTTCTATCCGGTCTTCCATGCTCCACAGACCAGGAAAAATGATCAGTAAGAGAACTGAAATATTTTGTTTGCCTGGAGCAGAGCCACTCTCATCTGTTGGTATATTTCTCCTCCTAACAGATCCCTACCTGTACTGCTCAAAAGTAGGCTGCATGTTCCTTATTTATTTTGAGAAATTTCATTATGTACCAGCTTATCAGGGGCTTCCTTGGTGGCTCAGATGGTAAAGAATCTGCCTGCAATGCAGGAGACCTTGGTTCGATCCCTGGGTTGGGAAGATCCCCTGGAGAAGGGAATGGCAACCCACTCCAGTATTCTTGCCCAGAGAATTCCATGAACAGAGGAGCCTGGCAGACCACAGTCCATGGGGTCACAAAGAGTCAGACA
The DNA here is from genome assembly GCF_023699985.2 of Odocoileus virginianus. Classification (NCBI taxonomy): domain Eukaryota; kingdom Metazoa; phylum Chordata; class Mammalia; order Artiodactyla; family Cervidae; genus Odocoileus; species Odocoileus virginianus. The sequence continues at coordinate 12,063,368 of NC_069692.1, read as the reverse complement.
CGACTGAGTGACTAACACTTTCACTTTCTTCCACCAACTTATCAAGAAGACTTTATTTCAAAAATTTCAGTCACTAACATACAAAATAGGAGCCTGGTGAGCCACAGTCCAGGGGGTCACACAGAATCAGACATGACTGAGCGACTAACACAACATGCAAACCAGGTAACTTTGATATAAATGTATTAAAGTCAGGGTTCCTGGAAGCAGATCCTAAACAGGGAGTCAGTTATATGTGATTTATTGTGAAGATGGTCTCGGCAAACTCTTGAAAGGGAGGGAATGAAGTAGGGAAGAGGGTGACCAGGATCCTTGCCTGATTGCAGCCAGACAAGCTCTACAATTGAAACCTCCTGGCAGACTTCTCCCATCCTGGGCCAGAGGGGGCCAGGTGCCATTCAAGATCCTGAATATACAGAAATAAACCAAAGAGACAAAACCCCTTCTTCCATGGGACTGCAATTCTGCTGGGGGAGGCGAGATAAATACATAATGTGTCAGGAGGTAGCCCTTGTTATAAAAAAACAGGTAGAGGAGGCTAGAGATGAGATGGTTCAGGAGTTTTGTTTTGGATGCAGTGGTCAAGGAAGTCCTCTCCAGGAGGTGATACATGAGTAGAGAATCTGAATGAAGTGAGGAACTGAATCATACAGGTATTTGGAGAGAAAGTATTTCTGTGGGACAGCAGAGGCAGAGATCCTGATCCAGAAGCACATTTGACACATTTAAGGAAATGCAGGGAGATCTGTGTGGCAGGAATGGAGACATAGCTGAAGAGTTGGCAAGGAATCTGCTGGTACTACCACCTACAGGCCAAGGTCAGAGGTTGGGCACTTATTATGAAAGAAGTCTTATGGGTCCCACCTCCCTAGGCACAGTGGTTGGTCCATGGCTGGACTCGTGATCCTAAATGGACCAATCATAGCCTTCTCACTTTACTGGCCACAGTATTAGACACAGCAGTGGACACCCAACTGAGCTATGCCAGCGTTCTCTCCCCCAAATCTTCACGTTAGAGCTAAGAGAAGAGGGAGAGTTCTTCTTACGTAGCAAAGCTGAAAAATATGAGACTAGAAGCCAAAGGTGAAGAGATACAAAATGAGTGGTAGAGAAAGACAGCACCATTGGTGGGGACATCCTTGATTCTGATCACCCAGGAGCAACTCCATCTACTCACATCCTCAGTTTGGCCACATGTAATAAATTCTCCTTAACCTGAACTAATCAGACTTGGATTTCTCCCACTTGAAAGTTATCATTCTCCTAACTCCTAGCACTCCTTCAAACTTAATCCTTTTCCTCTTTGGGGAAAAAATAGCCATCTGCTTATACTTCCCTGCTAGCTCAGATGGTAAGAATCTGCCTGCAATGCAGGAGACCTGGGTTAGATCCCAGCATTGGGAAGATCCCCTGGAGAAGGGAATGGCTACCCACTCCAGTATCCTTGCCTGGAGAATTCCATGGACAGGCCGTGCGATAGCAAAGAGTCAAACACGGCTGAGCAGCTGACACTTTTACTTCCTTATGCCATCGGTTTATGGCATGTACCGTCTTTTCTTGTTCCTGTCATCTAGCAATTTCCCAGTCACTCCTTTTCATTCAAGTATTTCAAAGTGGTCCTTCCTACCTCAACTCCAGCATCATCCTGAATGTGTCCTTGTGAGGTTTCCTGATCCCAGCCTCACACTTCCTTGACTTCCTCAGTTCACCCTACTTCCCTCTCTACCTTAATTTACTTATCTGCTTGGCCAAACTCTGAAATATGTTACTCATGAGAAGAGGTCCATGTCAGAAATCTTAAGTACACTCTGTCATCTCAAAATCAATCCACATCCTTCTAAACAGAATGAAAGTCTGTAATAGAGGACCACCTGCTTTAGAGTTAGAACAACTCAGACAGGAGCAGAGACTGAAAATTACTGGGAACACTGTTTCCCATCTAATCATTTTCTGATTTTTCCTTAATACTTGACAGACTTTTTGTCACTTGCAATAGGAAGAGTCATGGCTAATGACTAATTCAAGGTCTTCTGCCTGTGCTGGGCCAGTTGCCTGTTATTTCCCTGAGCAAATATCACATATATGTTTTACTACATTTCGATATATATTTACTACTCACTATTCTCCTCAAGCTTTCTCACCTTTCAAGCATGCTCATATTTATAATTGTTGACTAACCACATCATCTACTACTTCTTGAGAAAATTAAGGTGGACATGCTCGTACATACATATGCACTCATTTTAAAATTCTTCTTCCTTCCTCACTCTCATCTTCTTCCTTCTGGTCTCAGAGAATATGCTCTCTCTCCCACATGCCAAAACTCCACCTAGTCTAGACCCAGTTCTCCACCCTGTCCCTACCATTTTCCCCTGAGAAATCCCATCTCAACCCTCTTCAGTTCCTCCTTTCTCAAAGCAAGCTCCTTTTCCTCAGTTTAAAAACAGGCTCCCTGATTTCTTAAAAAACTGGAAGTAGAACTGCCATATGGCCCAGCAATCCCACTTCTGGGCACACACACCGAGGAAACCAGATCTGAAAGCGACTAGTGCACCCCAATGTTCATCGCAGCACTGTTTATAATAGCCAGGACATGGAAGCAACCTAGATGCCCATCAGCAGACGAATGGATAAGGAAGCTGTGGTACATATACACCATGGAATATTACTCAGCCATTAGAAAGAATTCATTTGAATCAGTTCTAATGAGATGGATGAAACTGGAGCCCATTATACAGAGTGAAGTAAGCCAGAAAGATAAAGATCATTACAGTATACTAACACATATATATGGAATTTAGAAAGATGGTAATGATAACCCTATATGCAAAACAGAAAAAGAGACACAGATGTACAGAACAGACTTATGGACTCTGTGGGAGAAGGCGAGGGTGGCATGTTTCTAGAGAACAGCATCGAAACATGTATATTATCTAGGGTAAAACAGATCACCAGCCCAGGTTGGATGCATGAGACAAGTGCTCGGGCCTGGTGCACTGGGAAGACCCAGAGGGATCGGGTAGAGAGGGAGGCGGGAGGGGGGATCGGGATGGGGAATACATGTAAATCCATGGCTGATTTATGTCAATGTATGACAAAAACCACTACAATATTATAAAGTAATTAGCCTCCAACTAATAAAAATAAATTAAAAAAAAAAAAAAAAAAAAAACAGGCTCCCTTTCCTGTGCGTGTCCTCCTCTATCTCTCTGTCTCCACAATTACAAACTTGATCTGCTAACCTTCCCAGGTAAGTTCACCCACTTCTCACTTGACTACCTGGCTATAAGCTGGTATCTGACAAACTTTTATCCAGCCCAAATCTCCCCCCATAGCTTCAGAATCCTAAGTTCAATACCTCCTTACTTTTCAATGTTTCAGTTGATATGTCTGTAATTGAGTTCACTATCTCTCTGCCATCCTAAACCTCCTCTTCTTCCTATTATCACTGCCATCCACCTACTCACACAACCTAGCCAGTCATTCTCCAGTCCTGGTAATTGACATTATAAATGTCCCTTGAATCTCTGTCTGCCTTTCCACCTCACCATCTAGACGACTGCATTTAAATGAGGCATCCACGTGGACCTACAGACTCTCATAGAGTGAAACAGGTCAGAAAGAGAAAATATCTTATAATATCACTGATATGTGGAATCTAGAAAAATGGTACTGATGAACTTATTTACCAAGCAGAAATAGGCACAGATGTAGAGATCAACATAAGGTTACCAAGGGGAGAAGTGGGGAGGTGGGATGAACTGGGAGATTGGGATTAACATAAATACACAACCATGTATAGAACAGACAGCTGATAAGAATCTGCAGTATAGCACAAGGAACTTGACTCAGTGCTGTGGTGACTTCCTCTTTTGGAAGGAAATCCAAGAGAGGGGACAAATGGATACGTATATTATACATGTACTTTTCTGTAGAGCAGAAACTAATACAGTATTGTACACCATCTATACTCCAATAAAAATTAACTTAAAAAACAAAAAACCCATTCACGGATCCATCCTTCACTACTGCAACAAATTCCTGTCCAAAATGCAAACATGACCATGCCACCCTCTACCAAAAAATGGTCAGTATTTTATAGGTGTAACAAACTAAACAAATGTTTCTAGGACTATTGATTTTCATCAATTAGTAGAGACACTAGTCATTCTCAAACCACATGAATTTTTTTCTCTTTTTGGCCAGTTTGAATTGTCCATGGCACTTTTATTCCTCATTACAACGTCATCAAAAACTGATTATGTTAAGCTTTGGTCCATCAAGTTTCAATTATTTGTCCCTCTCTCTGTAGAGTTTAATGAATGACATAAATTTAGAAATGGAGAAATGGGTTGGCACAGTCATGGAGCACCTATGAGTATAAGGTATGGCATTTAAATCAACATGAAATATTTGGAGTGTAAGCAGCTTTTGGTATCCAGTATGCCTGATCTTAGCCAAACAGTTTCCAGAGAAAACCTTGAAAAGTTTCCATAAAATGGATTGAAAAGGCTCTGCAGACTTCAAAGCACTGTTTAAAATATTTTGATGAGTTACATGTAAATGAACATGCAGATTAAATTTCCATCTAAGGCCACATGCTCTTAAAACATTGAGGAAAAGTGCTTTGCCAAACATGCTCTGGGTCATTCTGAACTCAAAGCAGTTTGCAATATTCAACAAACCTAAATGTGGCAGGGCTCACCCATCTCTTCATTAGTCTCCTCACTACTTCAAAGCATAGGCACTAACTAGTAAGTGTCAATAAGAAAGGAAAATGTACACAGAGGATTGAACTAAATGGAAACTAAATCCTAAAGGAAATCAACCCTGAATAGTCATTGGAAGGACTAATGCTGAAGCTGAAGCTCCAATATTCTGGCCACCTGATGTGAAGAGCCAACTCATTAAAAAAGACCCTGATGCTGGGAAACATTGAAGGCAGGAGGAAAAGGGCGGGGAGGGGTGACAGAGGATGAGATGGTTGGATGTCATCACTGACTTAGTGGACATTGTATTGAGCAAACTCCAGGAGACCGTGAAGGACAGGGAGGCCTGCTGTCTTGCAGTTCATGGGGTCGCAAAGAGTCAGACACGACTGAGTGACTGGACAACAACAAAGGAGAGGATGATGATATCTTTGAGCTATGAAAGAGCAACATGGATAGGCCCAGAGATTATCATACTAAGTAATATACTAAGTCAGAGACAGAAAGGCAAATATCACATAGTATCACTTATATGTGGAATCTAAAAAGATGATACAGATGAACTTATTTACAGAACAGAAACAGACTCACAGACTTCGAAACAAATTTATGGTTACCAAAGAGGAAAGATGAATGGGGAAGGGATAAATTAAGAGTCCGGGATTAACATACAAACACTACTATATTTAAAATAGATAATCAACAAGGAAATGCTGTATAACACAGGAAACACTACTTAATATTCTATAATGACCTATATGGGAAAAGAAACTGAAAAGAAAGAACAAATGCATATGTGTAGCTGAATCATTTTGCTGCATACCTGAAATTAACACAATGTTGAAAATCAACTACATCCCAATGCAAAATAAAGATTAAATTGAAAAAGATAAAACAAGGTTATTTTCTTTTTCCCGACTTTATTCGTCTGATTACTGCTTTAATCGACAAGCGTATTTTTGAGCATCTCCTACATGCCAAGCACCATGAAGAAATCTAAGAGTTATATGGATTGCCCTTGACTTTCCTGGAGACAGAAAAAAGATTTCGTCTGTTAACCCAAAGGACAGTGTCCAAATGCACATAAGCCATGGGAAAAATGGAGTGGAAGGTGCACTGTGTGGAAGATGTTCCCATACATACATTCTCCAGCCTGAAAGTGTTAGTCACTCAGTTGTGTCCAAATCTTTGCAGCCCCATGGTGTGTCCATAGAATTCTCCAGGCAAGAATACTGGAGTGGGTTGCCATTCCCTTCTCCGGGGGATCTTCCCGACTCAGGGATCGAACTCAGATCTCCTTCTTTACAGGCAGATTCTTTACCATCTGAGCTACCAGGGAAGCCCGTTTTCCAGACTACAGAGCAAGAAAGGGGCATACTGTGGCTTCTGTTCTCCTGAGATAGTTGAAGGGCTGGGAGCCACACCCTGAACCTCGTGCCCTGCTCAGCACCAGCAGGTCCTGCATGTCTTGGATCTTAGTATCCCAGCCTCCTGCCTGGAGTAGTCAGCTTGTCACTGGAGTTCTGGAAAGTCCAGATTGCTAAACATTTTTGACCGCCCCAAATGGAGAACCACCTAACTCAGAAATCCACTGTGTCAGCATAAAGTCTGGTGACAAAACCACGGAATGCCTAATTTGGAGTTTTCTGGCTTAAAAAATGTTACCAGCTCCCCGTGTTGACCATGCTGCTCAAAATTCCCTGCCATCCAAGTTTTCAGTCCCAAAGTTTTGAGAGTCTGCCTGATTCAAATGTAGCTGCTGGTAAGTAACATTTTTCTAAAATTTCAGAATTATTTCACTTTCTCTTGATGAGAAATAAGATGTGATCATCTTACTGTCCCCCAGAAGACCCACAAAAGAGAGAAGGATAGTTGAGTGACTATCCTTAAAGTGTTCAAGAGAGAAAGGGAAAATATTACAGGGTACAGACCTCTTTGATTATAGGCATTCTAAGAGTAGGGATCTCACATTCTTTTTTTCTTTTTCATGCTTCCCTATAACACCTAATTCAAAAAACACCATCCATTAACTAACAAAAAAAAAAACCCAACACTAAAATCAAGGCTAAATGAGGGAAGGACAGAGTCGTGGAGGAGATTGAGGGAAAAGGGGTCCCTGAGAAATGATTCTCTGGTGACAAACTACAACTTTTTCCTCTCCTCCTGTTTTGTACTTTGTCGGTCACTTTTGGCGAAGTAAGAAATGAGAACATTTCTCACCTAAGACACGATACACATTTATCTGCACATCTTTAACATCCCCTGGACAGGTTGAAAACAAACACAAGAGGACGAATGAAAGGAAAGGGCCCATGCTGTAGAAGTAAGAGCATTCTGGTGTGGGTCGTTGCTATCAGTCTTTTCTGTAGCAACTGTCACACGGCGATTAAGTTACATTAGATATTGTGGGAATGAATTGCTAAGCTGGCAGTGGCCTCATGTTGGAGAAACTCTTCCTTAGATCAAGAGGTGCAAAATTGAACAAGAAAAATGCACCCCCAAATCCCTTCCAGAATGTGGAGGCTTTATTATTTCCATTTTGAGTGGTGCTGCGCCCTTGCCACAAATTCCAAGGTCATGCAGTGAATTCTCAATTTTGACCTGCTTCTGAGCTTCACTGAACAAAGACTCAGCAAATCAGATTTTCCCAGTACATAAATTACATCCAGGGAGTAAATCAGGCACCTCTGGAAGCAGCGATGACTTTTTTAGGCCACCAGGACAACTATAACTGAATTACTGCTTCTGTGAAATAAGTGGACTCTTGTCTTGATCTGAAAGAGCTAATTCAGTTTCTTAAAGGGCCAAATGCAGTATTTTTGGAAGACATGGGAAGACTGTGGGTTGAACAGTGTGGGTCAGAGTGCTAGATGTTGGATTCCACAGGTTTACGATGGATCAAAGCCGGATAATCTGGTGGTCAGAGAATGTGACAAAGACCTGTAGTAGAGGGTGAATGATGTCATTGATGGATATACTCCTGAAAGACTAGTCCTGTCTATCTCCTCATGCCCACTGCTTATCTGTTAAACATGGTGATCCTAGATTGGACAAGAAGAGGTTAGACAAGCAAGCTGCAGTGGCCCCAGACCTCCAGCCATCATGCAGCAAGGCTATTACCCGTGGTAAAAGCAGCAGGAGGAGACTGCTGATGCATGGGCCCAGTGCTAGGGGCTGTCTCTTCCTACCTGAGCCCCACCTGGATCACAGAAGTGCTGTGCGAGATTGCTGGTTGAATGAAGCATACATGTGCTCAGCTAGATATTAAACAAAGCAAGAAAGAATGATTCATGTAAGTATACATTTAATTATTAAAGTTTTTAGAGAAAATTTTTAATTTCACTAATACTTTCAAATTAATGAACATCTTCAAACATCATCATAATAAAAAAGAATATAAGAAACAATAGAATGCAGTAAATGATACAATTAAATTTTTGGATAAGATTTACACATTGTGAGTGCTTAAAGTATTCCAGGAATTATTTTAAGCACTGCAGATTTAAAAATTTTTATTTGTTCCTCATATGGAAATACCTATTCTCAGAATAAGAAAATTTGAAAGTATCTAGAGAATATTTAACCTGACCCCTTTGTTTTTACCAGTTGGCTTCATATTATACTATATATTTGTAAATGTTTTTACTTGAAAATATGAAAAAAAAAAAAAAGACACATTCCACCACTCAGAAACAGCTTGGGGCCTTTTCTTTCTTTTTCCTATATTTATCCAGCTATCACTACATTGAAAGAGAAAGAGAGAGGAGACATCTTTTTTTTAAAATCCTGTTCTACCTTTTCATTTAGAAAATGCATTTTCAATTTATAGCAAATCATTGACATTATTCAGGATAAGCAAACATAGAGACTCATCATTGTTTTTAGAGGCTGCATAGTACTTTATTACTTTATGCACTGTAATCTAATCCATTTTTCCTATATTGATGGACAATTAAATACTTTTCATTGTTTTTACTACAACCTGAACTAAAATGAAGAATCTTACATATATCTATCTATACCTATATCTGTACCTATACCTATATCTATATCTATACCTATGTGTGTGCTAAGTCTCTTTAGTTGTGTCCTTCTCTTTGCAACCCCATGGACTATAGCCTGCCAGGCTCCTCTGTCCTTGGGATTCTCCAGAGAAGAATACTGGAGTGGGTTGCATGCCCTTCTCCAGGGGATCTTCCCAACCCAAGTATCGAACCTGTATCTCCTGCATTGACAGGTGGGTTCTTTACCACTAGCACTACCTGGGAAGCCCATATACATATAGATAGATAGATAGATAATTGTTCTAGGCTCTGAATGAGATGTTGATAAGGGGAGATGCTAGACCAAAGATCTCCCATTTTGTCCCACACAGCTCCTTGGAGATTAGCTTATATAAACTTGGGGGTTCAGCACCTCCATCTCCCAGAAATGGAGAAAGAAAACTGAACAGAGGAAACGTCAAAGGAATAGTCAGATATCAAGGACTCCTGTTTCACTCTGAGAGTTAGGAACCTGCTGGGAGTGACGTATGTTGCTTTCAGAGCCTCACTACACGAGGGACTTTGAACAGAGTGAAGGGACTAATTAGAGTCTCCTAATCCCATGGAGGACCAGCCATGGTGGAAGCAGGGAACCTTGGCCAACTGCTTGACGGCAGCCCCCGAGGATGGTGTGAGGATGGACTACAGTTCAGAGCGGGAACAGGAAACAGAAGAGAACATGACAAGAACTCAAAGCAGAAGAGGCCCAGCTGTACGGCCGCTGGCGAAGACCGCAGGCAAGGACACACTCCGAGGGGCTTCAAGTCATCAGCTCTTCTGCAGTCGTTCTCCTTCATCCCCAGACCTTCAACAAAAGCTCTTGTGCACCAGAGCACGGTAGTAGCAGAACCTTGGGGAACAAATAAAGAGAAAGACTGTCCCAAGTTCAAGAGTGTCGAGGACAGCGGAGGCTGGGCTTACGTGGGGAGATGGAGGCGACGGCAGAAAAGCAGGCTGGTGCCTGGCCTGACTCTGAGCAGAAGAGCCCAGACTTTTATCCAAATGTACTGGGGGCAGGTGGCCTGGCAGGGGCGGGCAGAGTCCAGATTCTTCTGTTTCACTATAAAAAGCTCCGTCCATGTAGCAGACACATGGGCCACAAATAAACAGCCCTGTAATAATCTTAACTCTTTTTCTCTCCAGCAAATGTTCCAGAAACACATTCATTTCAGAATCCAACAGCAGTTTCGAGAGGATTTTTAGCCACTCATTCCTTGCCACACAGATCCTAAACTTCAGTTACCAAAAATCTCTGTGCTGGATGCAACAGTTTGCTTCCAGTCCTTCCAGCTTCTGCCAGCCCCTCACCCACACAGCCGGCCTCCCGCTGGCCCCGAGCCACGGCTCCCCCACTGCTGTCGCTGACGGTGCAGGTCTGCCAGATGCTCCTAGCAGCAGTGCAGACCCAGTGGGCAGGGAGGGGGAGAGGCAAGGAGTTTTGTTGTTTTTTTTTTTTTTTTCAATTTGGGGCTGCACCCCCACGGCCTGTTGAATCTTCATTCCCTGACCAGGGATCAAACCTGCGTCCCCACATTGGAAGGCAAAGTCTTAATGACTGGACCACTGAGGAAAGTACTGGCAAGGACTTATTTTTTTCCCTCCACCAGTTCTCTCTTTCTCTCCCCTCCCTCTCTTCTGTTGGTCTCTTGGCAAAAGAAACCTGGAGAGACCAGATGTCAGCCATAGTTTCAAGTTTGCTGCACTCCCACTGTTCCTTCTAGAGACATTGGCCCTCTGAGGACCCAGGACATCTCCATCCCACAGAGCCTAAAGCTGAGATCGCATGATTCACTTTGGAGGACAATACCCCATCCTCAGATGGTATTATCTCCAAGCTGGCATCTCACTTGTGTATTTAAAAGGCCATGACACCACTCTCTCAGGTCAGCAGCTTCCACGTATGATGGGCCCAATGGATCCATAATCATGAACTCAGTGGTGCATATCCTTTGCTGTAAATTAGGCCCATTGGTCCAAGACAATGTTACACAGTATTCCATGTTGGTGAATCTAACCCTCTGTAAGTGCTCTGATAGTGGCGCTGGCAGAGTTTCTGCTGGCAGGAAAAGCAAGTTTATACCTCAGAATACATAAAGATTCCAGTAAAGAAGAATTGCTGCATCTTCCAGAGTGAAAGAGATCTGGAGTAATCAACTTGCTACTATTATTGAACCTATATTGGCCCACCTTAATAACAAAAGTCCATAGTTTAGCTTAGGCTTTACTCTTGGTATTGTATATTCTATGGTTTTGTGCAAAATATTTCTCTGCTCTAAAAATCCTCTGTTCTCTGCCTATTCATTCTAACTACCCCTTCTCACCAACCCCTGGCACCAGGCAAGCGATGAGCTTTTTATTGCCACCATAGTTTTCTCTTTCCCAGAACGTCATACAGTTGGGATCATATAGGATATTCTGGTTCTCAGACTGGTTTCTTTCACTCAGTCATAGCCATTTAAGATTCCTCCATGTCTTTCCATAACTTGATGGCTAGGCTACCCACTCCAGTATTCTGGCCTGGAGAATTCCATGTACATTTCTTTTTAGTGCTGAATAATAATCCATTGACTGGACGTATCATTATTTATTTAGCCACTTAACTAGGACATCTTGGTTTCTTCCAAGTCTGGCAATTGTGAACAAAGTTTCTACATACATCTGATACAAATTTTTGTGTGGGCATAAGTTTTCAACTTCTTTTGGTAAATACCAGGGAACGTGGTTGCTGGAATGTGTGGTAAGAGCTGTTGTCATTTGTTGGATCACCAGGAAGGAAAGGGAGGGTAGATACTGGGGGAGGGGCAAGCATTTTCCTCATTGTTGAGTCTTCCGCAAAATCCTCAAGCAAAGCAGAGGCACCATCTTCTAATAAAGGAAGATGCATCATTTCTGCAAGCCCAGCAAATTTAAGGGAACTAGAGATTTCAAAGTTTACAACTGCATTTACCCAGGTATCCTCAGCCCAAGTCTCAGGATTCCACTCCTCTCCTAGTTCAGCCCCAACACTGGCTCCAGAGAGTCACCAGAATGGGAGTTCAACCTTCTCTGAAGCTCCAGTACTCTGAAGATTAAGTCCTCAACTTGGTTCTCCTGTCTGCCCTCCACCTGCAAGAGATTAGGATTTCCCTAAATGCTGCCAAAAAGGCCCTCTAATTTTTACACTCTGCCTTGAATTGGTAAGTAATCACCCTAAGCTTGTCATTATCCCTCTTCGATGCTAAGCAACAGTCATCCAGTTCCAAAGTCCTTATAGTTACATTTCTTTCACACTTCTCAATACCAGTCAATATGTGATACCAGCCAGTATATCTTCATCCACTAATATCCCAATCCAGTTTACACCAAAGAAGTTTTAACAGTAACACCAGAACAACATGGCAGGGACTATATACATTCTACCTGTATGTAGTAATGGGATCCTCATTGCCACTGAGCCAGCAAATAATTTTTCTTTTAGAGTCTATTTCCTGTGACCATTCTTGGTACCAATCGTCTTCAACTGGGTTCACTGACAATTTAAAAGATGTCTAAAAATGGAATGTTGCCTGCAGAATGTTCTCAGAAGACACACCTATCAGGAAGTTAAAAAAATAAAAGGTAGGATCAGTCATCGGGAGATGGTGATCTGTGTGAAGTGATAAGTAAACTTCACAGATTTCAAGTTGAGCTCTAGAGCTTCATGACCCTTTGGAGTTGTTCCAAAATGAAGCAAAGGGGACAGGCCTATGTATCCCTAGAGAAGGCAAGCATTGGTTTTAATTCATTCTTTGGGAGGAGATGAAACCTTGGGTGGGACAATTCTCTACTAAGGAGGTCAGTTCCCAAAGGGGACAGTGGCTTTGAGCCTGGCTGTTATCCCCAGGAGCAAGGGTCGGGTACATCAGCCTTGAGAATGTGATCTTGGAAGAACTTGACAGTTTTGTTTGTTGTTGTTATTCATTGGCTCAGTCATGTCCAACTCTCTATGACCCCATGGACTGCAGAACGTCAGGCTTCCCTGTCCTTCACCATCTCTGGGAGCTTGCTCAAACTCATGTCCATTGAATCAGTGATGCCATCCAACCATTTCATCCTCTGTCATCCCCTTCTCCTCCTGCCTTCAATCTTTCCCAATACCAGGGTCTTTTCTAAAGAATTGACTCTTCGCATCAAGTGGCCAAAGTATTGGAGCTTCAGCTTCAGCATCAGTCCTTCCAATGAAAATTCAGAATTGATTTAGAATTTAGAAAATTTAGATTTAGATTTATAATTTAGAAAATTCAGGATCAATTCTTTAGAATTGACTGGTTTGATCTCCTTGCAGTTGAAGGGACTCTCAAGAGTCTTCTCCAACACCACAGTTTAAAAGCATCAATCCTTCAGCACTCAGCCTTCTTTATGGTCCAACTCTCACATCATGGAAAAACCAGAGCTTTCACTAGACAGACTTTTGTCAGCAAAGTCACTGCTTTTTAATATGCTGTCTAGATTTGTTGCAACTTTTCTTCCAAAGAGCAAGAGCAAGCATCTTTTAATTTCAAGTCTACAATCACCATCTTCAGTAATTTTGGAGTCCAAGAAAATAAAGTCTGTTACTGTTTCCATTGCTTCCCCATCTATTTGCCATGAAGTAATGTGACCAGATGCTATGATCTTAGTTTTTTGAATATTGAGTATTTAAGCCAACTTTTTCACTCTCCTCTTTCACTTTCATCAAGGGGCTCTTTAGTTCTTTTTCACTTTCTTCCGTAAGGGTGGCGTCATCTGCATATCTGAGGTTATTTATATTTCTCCCAGCAATCTTGATTCCAGTTTGTGCTTCATCCAGCCCATGTTTCTCATAATGTACTCTGCATATAAGTTAAATAAACACGCTGACAGTATACAGCCTTGACGTACTTCTTTTTCTATTTGGAACCAATCAGTTGTTCCATATCCAGTTCTAACTGTTGCTTCTTGGCTTGCATACAGGTTTCACAGGAGGCAAGTAAGGTGGTCTAGTATTAACATCTCTTGAAGAATTTTCCACAGTTTGTTGTGATTCACACAGTCAAAGGCTTTAGCATAGTCAATGAAGCTGAAGTAGATGTTCTTCTGGAATTCTCTTGCTTTTTCTATGATCCAATGGATGTTGGCAATTTGATCTCTGGTTCCTCTGCTTTTTCTAAATCCAATTTGAACATCTGGAAGTTCTCAATTCATGTACCATTGAAGCCTGGATTGGAGAATTTTGAGCATAACTTTGCTCGCATGTGAAATGAGTGCAATTGTGTGGTAGTTTGAGCATTCTTTGCCTTTGCCTTTCTTTGGGATTGGAATGAAAACTGAACTTTTCCAGTCCTGTGGCCACCGCTGAGTTTTCCAGATTTGCTAGCATGCTGTGTGCAGCACTTGAACAGCATCGTCTTCTAGGATTTGAAATAGCTCAACTGGAATTCCATCACCTCCACTAGCTTTGTTATAGTGATGCTTCTTCCTAAGGCCCACTTGACTTCACACTCTAAGATGTCAAGAATAATACTTTTGTTATTCAGTCGCTAAGTCATGTCCAACTCTTTGCAACTCCATCATGCCAGGACTGCATCATGCCAGGCTTTCCTTCAACATCTCCCAGAGTTTGCTCAAGCTCATGTCCATTGAGTCAGTGATGCCATCCAATCATCTTCTGTTGCCCTCTCCACCCCCTGCCCTCAATATTTCCCAGCATCAGTGTCTTTTCTAAGGAGTCAGCCCTTCACATCAGGTGGCCAAAGTATTGGAGCTTCAGCTTAAGCATCAGTCCACTATACATATTTAATCTACACTACCACTGTGTACAATTGAGCCTGCAACCTTCTTTTTTTTCCCCTGCCTCCATGACAGTGGTCAAAGGGGTGTGAATGACAGAGACAGTAGGATCAATCAAGTAAGCTGGTTAAGTCACTATGAGCATCAAGCAAGTGGTGGAATCACAGTCTTCATTTGAAGGATCTGAGCTACATACAGGAAGTCTCTAGAAGAGCTTAAGCATTTGGAAGATTTTGAGTTCCAAAATCTTATGGAACTCATTGTCATAGCATCAGTAGACAGACTTTTGCCCAATTTCTCATTGTTGTTGTTCAATCACCAAGCCATGTTTGACTCTTCATGATCCCATGGACTGCAGCACGCTAGGCTTCCATGTCCCTTACCATCTCCCGGAGTTTGCTCAAACTCATGTCCATTGAGTGGATAATGCCATCCAACCATGTCATCCTCTGCCACCTCCTTTTCCTTTTGCCTTCAGTTTTTCCAGCAGCAGGGTCTTTTTCAGCGAGTAGACTCTTCACATCAGGTCGCCAAAATACTGGAGCTTGAACTTCAGCATCAGTCCTTCCAGTGAGGATTCAGGGTTGATTTTCTTTAAGATTGATTGGTTAGCCCAATTTCTCAGATTTTAGCAAAAATGCTTCTGCTTGCTTTTAAAGGGAAACAGCTAAGGCCAAGCTACCCAACCCACGCTTCCAGAGCAGATTTACATCATTAGAGGGGCCTGACTGAGCCCTGTCTAGAACTCTCCACTGCCTGTCTTCTGACAACCTAATGTTGCCTTGCAGCTTTTAGGGCACCGAGAGAGTGCCATGTATCTAGCAGTCTCTAGTCTCAGAAGCCACCTTGTTTTCTCCTCATTTTCTCAGCATGGGGCAGAATCATGGTCAGTCTCTAAGTCAGTGACTTAAGCCACAGTTCTGACTCTAGGAAAATGTGTTGCAGCATTACTTTGCAGTTGTCTAGTGAGACGCATTCAGAAGATTCACAGATATTGCCACAACTTCTACCAGACACTCCTTCAAAGTGCAGAAAAATGTGAATTCGTCCCAAAGTTTACCAGAGGTCAAGTTCAGTGACCAGGGTCCACTTCCAAATCATTGTAGTTACTTCACATAGTTGGTGCTAACAAATCTGAGAATCACTGATTTTGTTGCAAAGTCAATATTGTTCTCTGACCACGGGCCACACTTTCAAACGCAGGCAGCTTGATCCCAGCTGCCGACAGGGTCTGGAGAAGCAGCCTGGGCATGTGAATGGACCACAAAGAAAGATCACAGCCCAGAGGTTACCCTCGTGATAGCAGGCCAACTATCTTAACCTCCGCAGGGAAATAAAATCACTGTGAGGGATCTATGAGTGCTGAATAGCTATTTATAAAATTAATGGACAAACTTCTTTAAGGGAGTAATTGTTGTCTGCATTTCACATGTCTGCCCATGGCTTGTCTGTTTCCGTATGGAACCAGAAATTAATGCTGAGCAGAGATTTCCCTCCACTTCATCCACTGGCAGAAAGCATATCATGTCTCAGCACACCAGGGGATACCCGGTAACCTGCTGGGGAGCGTGAGCTGGAGCCGTTCCTATGACAGCATGTGCCACTTTGCCTTAATAAAAATTACCAAACTGAAAACAGATGACAGCCACAGATGCTGAGAAACTGAAATGTATAAACAGTCTCCTTTCTTTGCTATAGTTTTCTTTTTTTTTCAATTTGGTCAGTTTTTTTCTTAATCAGTTGTGTGTGTGTGTGGGTGTGTGTGTGCGTGTGTGTATGTGTGTGTGTGTGTATGCATAATGTGTATGTGCATGTGTGCATGTGTGTGCATGTGTGTATGTGTAATGTGTGTGCATGTGTGTGTAATGTGTGTGTGCGTGCATGTGTGTGTGCGTGCATGTGTGTGTAATGTGTGTGCGCGCGTGTGCATGTGTGTATGTGTGTGTGTAATGTGTGTGCATGTGTATGTGTGTGTGCGCATGTGCGTGTGTGTGCATGTGTGTGTGGTGTGTGTATGTGTGTGTGTTTGTGTGTGTGTAATGTGTGTGTGCATGTGTGTGTATGTGTGTGTAATGTGTGTGTGTTTGTGTGTGTAATGTGTGTGCATGTGTGTGTTTGTGTGTGTAATGTGTGTGTATGCATGTGTGTGTAATGTGTGTGTGCATGTGCGTGTGATGTGTGTATGTGTGTGTATGTGTGTGTGTAATGTGTGTGCATGTGTATGTGTGTGTGTAATGTGTGTGTGTGCATGTGTGTGTGATGTGTGTATGTGTGTGTGTTTGTGTGTGTGTAATGTATGTGTGTGTTTGTGTGTGTAATGTGTGTGTGTGCCTGTGTGTGTGCATGTGTGTGTAATGTGTGTGTGTGCATGTGTGTGTGCATGTGTGTGTAATGTGTGTATGTGTGTGCATGTGTGTGAATGTGTGTGTGCATGTGCGTGTGATGTGTGTATGTGTGTGCATGTGTGTGTGTGTGTAATGTGTGTGTGCGTGCATGTGTGTGCGTGCGTGTGTGCATGTGTGTATGTGTGTGTGTAATGTGTGTGCATGTGTATGTGTGTGTGCGCATGTGCGTGTGTGTGCATGTGTGTGTGGTGTGTGTATGTGTGTGTGTTTGTGTGTGTGTAATGTGTGTGTGTGTAATGTGTGTGTGCATGTGTGTGTATGTGTGTGTAATGTGTGTGTGTTTGTGTGTGTAATGTGTGTGCATGTGTGTGTAATGTGTGTGTGCGCGTGTGTGTAATGTGTGTGTATGCATATGTGTGTAATGTGTGTGTGCATGTGCGTGTGATGTGTGTGTGTGTGTGTGTGTGTGTGTAATGTGTGTGCATGTGTATGTGTGTGTGTAATGTGTGTGTGTGCATGTGTGTGTAATGTGTGTGTGCATATGTGTGTGATGTGTGTATGTGTGTGCATGTGTGTGTGTAATGTGTGTGTGTGCATGTGTGTGTGTAATGTGTGTATGTGTGCATGTGTGTGTCCCGTGTGTTAATGAAGACTGTGGGAGGCCCTTGGCCCGGTGTTGTGCAGCAGGTTGTACCCTGAAGAGAAGGCTCCCTGGGACACTGACCGGACATGACGAAACGACAGGGTGGTCTGCTCCGGAAGACTTCACTTCACACAGGGGGTCTCCTTTGATTATTTCTACTTTTGTTACCAGAAAAAAAACACGGGAATCCAGTCGATTTTCCTGAATCTTCCTGCACTGTACCAGTTCCCCTCGTCTTACACTCTCTTTCCCTGCTAGGTCACCCTATCAGTCAGCAATATTTATTAAAACTCTGTTGTAGGCCGAACAGCAGCATTAGATTCCATGAAATACAAAGAAATAAGCAAAATAATCCCTGCCTTTGAGGAGCACATAGACTATTGTAGGAACAACCACGCACCAGCATGAGCAACATGGCATTTTGTGAAAGCAACAGCATTCCAGAGTGTAAAATGTCATTATAAGTTGGAAAGCAATATGGCACAAGTGAAAAAGAGTGAAGTGACATGTAAACAGCCCTCCTAGAAGAGCTAAGTTCTGAAAAAAATCATTGATAACACTACCATGTACTATACACCAAGTTGCAAATAACTCAAATCATCAAGTTTCTTTGAATCTACCTTCCAGTTTCCTTCAGTCTTTTTTTCAACCCTGGCTTTTTCTTCTTACCACCACCAGGCCATAAAGCACTTTGTTCCAATAACATTTTAACTGGTCTTCCTGTGTCCAGGCTCTCTTCCGTTTCATCTCTTTCATGTGCAAGTATCAGATTTTCTTTGCAAAATATAATGATTTCCATTAAATAATTGGCCTGCTCAAAAATGAATAATGGCCCCACACTGCTTCTCAGGAAAGAGGAGAGGGACTGTATGTATAGAATCTGGGTATAATCTACATATAAGTCAGCATGTAATAGCTAAACAGTATGCAATAGATTATTAAATTATTCTTATTAATATTTGGGTAAATGCTTAGCAAACTGTATGTACTCCTTTTCATAGCATTGGTTTCATCATTCACAGAGAATTGAGTCTTGAAATAAAAGAATCCTTCCAAAGCCATAAACCTAAATCATTTATTTGTAAGCAAAAATTTAGGATAATTAGCCTAATATGCAAAGTGTGGAAAAAAAGAAAGACATACTATTGAAATTTAGATGGACCATCCTTTGCCAAGATACTCACCACCTAGATGGCAAACTGATGAGGCAACAAGAAGGAACGATCTCAGGTTGAAAAGGGCTGATGTTTAAATCAATATTATATTCCATAATTTCTCCAGCAAAGTAAGTGACACTATCTTCCTTTCACCATGGAAACTTTTACTCACTTGATTTTTTTCATCCTCCCAAGAACTCCTGGTATCAAATGAACTCATCAAATCAGGAAGAATGGATAAAATAATGAGTTGAAAACATTTTCTAAAATTATAATACATAGGATGCTAAAATAATTAAAACAACATGGTATGGGTTTCTAAACAGACAATCAGATAAAATAGACAATAATGAAACAAAATGCATAATGTCAAAAACTAGATATTAATTACCTATAAGAAATTAGTATATATGACATTTTTAACCAATGATGAAAAGACAGTGCTCAGATAACTAGGTAGCCACCTTGGGGGGAAAAATTACTTGTTGTTTTACTTCACCTCTGATTTTAAAACAAAGCTCAAGATAAAGATAAGATTTAAATATATTTTTAAAGAAGCAATGAAAGTCCAAGTAGAAAACGTGCCAAAAATATTTTATGAAACAGAAAGGCAGGGTAGCTGTTTTGGGAAACCATTTGCTATTTCCTCAAAAACTTAAACATAGATACCACATGACTCAGCAATTCCACTCCTAGGGATACATCCAAGAGAATTAAAAATATATGCTCATACAAAGACATTCATGTATGTGAATATGCATTGCAGCATTATTCATAATAGGCAAAAGATAGATAAAATCCCAGTGTCCTTCAACTGGTGAATGTATAAACAAAATGCGGTATAGCCAAACAATGGAGTATTATTCAGTCATAAAAAGTCATGAAGTACCCATACATGCTACCACATGGATAAACCTTAAGAACCATATGCTAAGTGAAAGGAACAGGCACAACAGGTCACACACATGTTATATGATTCTATTTATATGAACTATGCAGAATAGACAGATGTGTAGAGACAGAACGTAGATTAGAGGTTGTCAGGGGCCAGAGGGAGTGGGGATGAGGAATGACTGCCTATGCGTAGAGGGTTTCTTTTTCGGATGATGAAAATAGTCTCAGGTTATGTACTGATGATATTCATTTTGGAATCATAATAGAAACAGCAAGCAAGACCTCACAAGGTGAGAGCAAATCTCTTTCCCATATCAGCTGAATCTCAAAGAACAACTTTTGGATTCTGAGAAATAAGTGTATTTTTGATTTTACGATTTGTTTTCATTAATATCATAATATTAACTTCCTCCTTTAATTATATGATCTTATACATATGTTAAGCTACTGAAAGTTATTTTTATTGTAAAATGAGGCCAAAGCTGGTTATATAGTCATATATATCATATAGTGGTGGTATCTATGGGTTTCTGTTATTTTGGGGAACTAAAGTAACCCATAGGAAAATATGGTTTATATTGAAAAATTCATTTTATATTTAACTGTTCAGGAAGATGAAAGACATGAGGAATAAATATCTGTAAATAAAACAAATATACAGTGTTACTGTGAACTATTGATTTTTTTAAAAGTCTATTTAAATTTTGTATAAATCTATATAACGGATTCAATGGAAGTTCAAAGAGCTATATTATATTATAATATATTATTATATTATGTTATATTATATAATACTATATTTATAGTCCCTCAGCTGAAATCCATGTGGCCATGTGGATTTCAAATTTCAGAATCTGGGGATTTTACAAAGGTAACACAGCATATCTACTGCATGTTGCATATCAAGTCAGCCAAGGCTGGCGCCATTCTCTGTAATCAAACCCATTAATATTTCTGCAGAAAAATTCATACTAACTGAAGTAAATAAGACTATAAATAAACTCACATAAGTTCAAGTCAGGTTTTCTTCTGAATTTGTTCAGGTCACCTTAAGTTTTGCCATCATATAAAGTGAAGGAACCTAGTTTTCCTAACCTTTTGCATTTCAGAACTGCGTCTAAGAGATTATGGATCTGTGTGTGTGCACACACGCTCAGTCATGTCCAGCTCTTTGCAACCCATGAACTGCAGCCCACCAGGCTCCTCTGTCCATGGGATTTTCCAGGCAAGAATGCTGGAGTGGGCTGCCATTTCCTTCTCCAGGGCATCTTCCCGCCCAGGGATCAAACCCACATCTCTTGCATCTTCTGCACTGGCAGGCAGATTCTTTACCAGCTGAGCTATGGGCAAAGCTCTTATGGACCTAATATACTGCTTTTTTAAAATAATTTGTCTTGAAACTCTCCATATAATTAATTTACTAAGCAATTCTATATTTTAGCATTTCTGAGTTTTGACGGTGTTCATTTTTTTTGATGCCTGGGAGTTTTGTTTGTTCAATCTGAGGGTTCTTCAAGAAAAGATT
This sequence comes from Odocoileus virginianus, assembly GCF_023699985.2. Classification (NCBI taxonomy): domain Eukaryota; kingdom Metazoa; phylum Chordata; class Mammalia; order Artiodactyla; family Cervidae; genus Odocoileus; species Odocoileus virginianus. The sequence continues at coordinate 12,042,286 of NC_069692.1, read as the reverse complement.
ACACTTCACTTTAAACAGTAAATGTGCTTGACGATCAAATCATACTATGTGCAAAGCTAGATGTTTATTTAAAGTAACATTGCAAAGAAATGATCATTCCAGAAGTGATATGTTTTGTAAGTAGGGATTTTTACAGATCAGAATTTGTTAAAATAGCCCTATTAGTACCATAAAAATCAGCAAAAGGCAAATCAGTTTTTAATCTGTAATACAAAGACATAACTGTAAAACTATGAAGTTACAGGCATAATTTATCAACTCTCTCTTTGGTTTGTGGGGAGGAGCAGTCTCACACACACACACACACACACACACACACACACCCCTCCAGTCTCAAGTTCTCAAAATGTCACTACTGTAATTATTGTTCTGCTACCTCTCATGGGAGCTTCTGACTCCTCTGACTCGTTTGCATTTTTAAATTCCCTTCCTTTCTCCAGGGTTGTGATAACATGCACCTTGTTTTATTTGTGTCAGTATTATATTAATAGCTTATTCAATCATTATAGCTATGCCTTATAAATATTTCATACTCTGGCATTTAAAAAGCAATGTTGTTTTCAAATAGAATGACTCAGGACTTGAATGCCAGCATGAGCTAAAAATATAAGTCCAAAGAGTTTCTCGTATTTTAGAGTAAAGATTACTAAAAACTTTAGGATCCTGACCTTCTTTAACTTTCAAAATCTCAGAAATAATTCCTTATATTGTATAAAACTAGTAATTTTTAAAAATTATTCCACTATATAACAAATTTCTAACAAAGTCTTCACTGCTTGAGAGATTGAATTTGATAATGTCACTACTGAAAACACATTTTTGAGTTAGAAGGGAATCTGATCAACCCCTCATTGCACAAATAAGAGAACTGAGATTAGTAAAGGTTGTCACCTGCAATGCAGGAGTCGCAGGAGACACAGGTTCAATCCCTGGGTTGGGAAGATCCCCTGGAGAAGATCATGGCAACCCACTCCCATATTCTTGCTTGGAGAACCCCATGGACAGAGGAGCCTGGCAGGCTACAGTTCATGGGCTCACAAAGGGTCAGACATGACAGAAGCGACTTAGCACGTACACACTCATCAGGACTCAAGCCAAGATCTCTAGGACTAGTGCCCCTCATCCCACCAATTCGGTTACTGTTGCCTTGGTCTGTTTATCTCATATCCCCATTAGAACCACAAGCAACCTAACCAGAGGAATCAGGCATCATTCTCCCCTTTCATTTCCTTCATACAATAGATTTTTATTTCATACATATGGAGCTATCAGCAATCTCATAAATGCTTGAAATTGCCACTCATTTGTCTTTCACTGTGATTTTAACAGCTTCCGAGACTGCTCTAATTTTTCCAGCCATTTACATATATTTTCAAAGGATTCCCAGCTGCAAGTCCTTAGGCATAATGATATTAAAGTAAGAGCCCAATGCACAGCAACAAGTCACAATGTTTATGTCAAGTAAAAATTGTTTTACTCTCACAATATATCTTCCCAAAGATGAGAAGATCAGGTAATTAGACCATTCTGGGAATCCTTCTTGATCTAGAGCGTCAGATGTGGGTGGAAATTGACACGAGAAGCTTTGCTGTTGGAAAAAGTGGTGGAGGGTAAAGGCAACCCTTTGCCTCTGCGGGGCACAAACATCACAATGAACTTAGGTGAGGATATGGCTTGTTGTTTCTAGAAGTGTTACCACGACAGTGTGTTCCATGGGAGAGGCGGCACTAGAATGATTCATTTTAACTTTTCAACTCTATGATCTGTAAAATGAGGACAATCCTTGTAACTGGTTTAAATGATTATGAGGTTACCATTAAGAGCTCACTGGGCCTTGAAACACCAGAAATCTGACACATCCTGCATCCTTTTTCCATGTTCCATTCCCAATTTAAGATTACTATTGAACGCCAGAGTGTTCTATGTTAATAGGCATTTTCCCTTGCCTTTGGACAGAGGGGCAAATCTTTAATAGTGATTATGTGTCGGGGTGGGAGGTGGGGAGGGAATACTTTCTGGGTTGAAACATCACTGCTAAAAATATCTCACATTTTAAGCAAAAAGTTCTATTGTTACTTTTTTGTTATTTTAGTCACAAAGTCATATCTGACTCTTCTCAACTCTACAGACTGTAGCCTGCCAGGCTCCTCTGTCCATGAAATTCACGAGGCAAGAATACTGAAGTGAATTGCCATTGCCTCCTCCAGGAGATTTTCCCAACTCTGGGATCCAACCCCTGTCTCCTGTGTTTCCTTCATAGGCAGGTGGAGTTGCTTTTTAGAACTTTCTATTTTGATCTAATTTTAAATATACAGAAAAGCTGTAAGAATGAGTAGTACAAGGAATCTTCATATACCCTTTACCCAGATTATATGAATTGTTCATATATTTTTCCCATTCTTTGTCTCTCTCTCTCTTGACCATTTGAGAGGAAACTGGAAGCATCATGTCCTTTTACCCCTAAACTCTTCAGTATGCATTTCTTAAGAGTACTGACATGATTATCACTTATCAAAATCAGGAAATTTAGCATTCATAACATGTACTAATTGTAATTATTAATGTTTTTTCTCCTTTTAACTTGAATTTAGTTGATGTAAAATATTATATAAGCTACAGATGTTCAATACAGTAATTCACAATTTTTAGAAGTTATCCTCTATTGGAAGTTATTATAAAATATTAGCTATATTCCCCATGTTGTATACTATATCCTTGTAGCTTACTTTATACCTAATAGTTTGCATATCTTAATCCTCTACCCTCAACTTGTCCTTCCCTCTGCCCTCTCCACACTGGTGATCACTAGTCTGTTCTCTGAATTTGCTTCTTTTTTGTCGTATTCACTAGTTTGTTTTATTTTTTAATCCACATGTAAGTGATATCTTACAGTATTTATTTTTCTCTGCCTGACTTACTTCACTTAAGCATAATACCTTCCAAACCCATCTGTGTTGCTGCAAATGGCAAAATTTCTTTCATTTTTATGACTGAGTAGCAGTCCATTGTGTGTACACACAGACACACACACACATATATATACTACATATTCTTTATCCTTTCATCTACTGATGGACACCTAGGCTGCATCCGTATCTTGGCTATTGTGTTATAAATAATGCTGCTATGAATATTAGGGTGTATGTATCCTACAGCTAATATCTTCTATATGGTGTAGACCTCATAGTAATGGCAACAGTTGTACAATAATATGTGGCTCATATATTGTTAACTATCTAGAGATCTGTTGCTATAATGACATACTTGGCTTCCCTGCTCACATTTTTTAAAGCTGGCCACATTAAATAAAGATCAAAATTATGTAAGAAGTGTAGAATACATGAAAAGAGTGATTTATGTTAAGGAGAAATGAATGCCAACTAATAGAGAAATTTAAATTTAGAAACTAAGCTATTTTCTTTCTCAAATTTCAGCATTCATTAACTCCAGTTTCTCCCACTTCTGTGTTTTCTGAGTTTTCAATTGTATAGTTGTCAGGGGTGCTCCATTATCAAATATTTTAACTCATCAAAATATTACTTATAATATGCCTATAATTCAGTTCAGTTCAGTCGCTCAGTCGTGTCTGACTCTGAGACCCCATGAATCGCAGCACTCCAGGCCTCCCTGTCCATCACCAACTCCCGGAGTTTACTCAAACCCATGTCCATCAAGTTGGTGATGCCATCTAGCCATCTCATCCTCTGTCGTCCCCTTCTCCTCCTGCCCCCAATCCCTCCCAGCATCAGGGTCTTTTCCAATGAGTCAGCTCTTCGCATCAGGTGGCCAAAGTATTAGAGTTTCAGCTTTAGCATCGGTCCTTCCAAGGAACGAACACCCAGGACTGATCTCCTTTAGGATGGACTGGTTGGATTTCCTTGCAGTCCAAGGGACTCTCAAGAGTCTTCTCCAACACCACAGTTCAAAAGCATCAATTTTTCGGCACTCAGCTCTCTTCAGAGTCCAACTCTCACATCCACACATGACCACTGGAAAAACCATAGCCTTGACTAGACAGACCTTTGTTGGCAAAGTAATGTCTCTGCTTCTTAATATACTATCTAGGTTGGTCATAACTTTCCTTCCAAGGAGTAAGCGTCTTTTAATTTCATGGCTGCAGTCACCATCCACAGTGATTTTGGAGCCCAAAAAAATAAAAGTCTGACACTGTTTCCACTGTTTCCGCATCTATTTCCCATGAAGTGATGGGACCAGATGCCATGATCTTAGTTTTCTGAATGTTGAGCTTTAAGCCAACTTTTTCACTCTCCTCTTTCACTTTCATCAAGAGGTTTTTTAGCTCCTCTTCACTTTCTGCAGGCATAAACAATATTTTTATTTATATCCTACTTTATTTCAAAAAGAATTTATGAATGCTTTAAAATTACATAACATATAACAGAAAAAGATAAACATCAGAATTATTGGATTAAAAAAATGAATGTGACAAAGTTAAGAGATAGCCCATTGCAAGTTCCCTTCCCAGCCTAGCATTTAGTACACAGCAGGTATTCAATAGCTATTGACTGATAACAAAAGAAAACTCTATTAAATGTTTTTCTATGTACCACATCTGGTATCTAATGGCAGTAAAAGCCCAATTTCATTTAATCCTCACATTCACCACAGAGGTAAATTCTCTTCTTATCCCCATTGTACAGATGCTTACACTGAGCTTCAAAGAAGCTAACTTGTCCATCAGTGGTAAAGCTAAGCTACAAGCCCAGCTAGTCTAATTCCTGGAATTTTAACCACTGCAGCATGTAGCCTCAAAAATGAATTCTCTAGAATCCCTGCTCATGCAAACTTGGTAGAAAACAAAGGTCACCTTAGCATCACCTCAGCTCTGTCAAATGAATGAAAGAACAAATGAATGTGGTAGGCCTCACATTTTCATCTGCTTGGCCTTGAATAAGTCATGGTCTCTCTGTCTGTCAAATAAAGGTGGGGCAAACAATTTTCAGAGTTTCTTTCAACACGATAATGATTGCTTAGACTATTCCACTTTACAAACAAGGACCTCAAGATCAGAGATTTATGGGGGTTATAGACTTACATTTACAATAGAAAAATCAATTACTTGATAAAATTCATTAACTCATTCATAGATATTTCCAAAGTCTTCAAGTAACATCCCTCAAGTTACTTGGAGCTCTTCAGTTTGCTTCTCTTTAATGACTACTTTCATCCATAAGTGAAAGCCCATTATGAACTACCCTGATTATGATCAGAGTCAAATTTAAAGAACCCTGTACTTTGATTATTCAGTATACAAATAGTGTTTAGCTTCAGCCTTGATGGTTTAGTCACTAAGTCATGTCCAACTCTTATGACACCATGGACTGTAGCCCACCAGGCTCCTCTGTCCATGGGATTCTCCAGGCAAGAACACTGCAGTGGGTTGCCACTTCCTTCTGCAGGGGATCTTCCCAACCCAGGGATCAATCCCTGGTCTCCTGCACTGCAGGCAGATTCTTTACTGACTGAGCTAACAGGGAAGCCCAGTTTCAGCCTTACAATCAGTTAAAGTGTAGTTAACCTATTTATCTGGTAAGGATGGGAAGGTGAAAAAAGGTAAGAAAAAATACTTATTGTGTGCCAGGCACTTTGTGAAAGTTGTCTTGTTTAATGCCCAGGAAGTTTAGATAAAACAGCAGAATAGAAATCTCAACCCAATATCTTTCTTCTAAATCTGTTTTTGGACCATAAAGAAGGCTGTGTCCCAAAGAACTGAAACTTTGAAATTGTGGTGCTGGGGAAGTCTCTTGAGATTCTCTTGGACAGCAAGGAGATCAAACCAGTCAATCCTAAAGGAAACCAACCCCAAATATTCACTGGAAGGACTGATGCTGAAGCTGAAACTTCAATACTTTGGCCACCTGATGCCAAGAGCTGACTCACTGGAAAAGACCCTGTTGCTGAGAAAGATTGAGGGCAGGAGGAAAAGGGGGTGACAGAGGATGAGATGGTTGGATGGTATCACCGACTCAATGGACATGAATTTGAACAAACTCCAGGAGATAATGAAGGACAGGGAAGCCTGGCATGCTGCAGTCCATGGGGTTGCAAAGAGTAGGACATGATTTAGTGACTCAATAACTCAGTTCTTGTTTAGAAAACAGAAATATTAGTCTTACCTTCAGAATAAAGTTGTGAGGATTAAATGGGGGAAAAAAAGAAATGTCTTTTAAAAAAAGCTTTTTAAACCATAAAGTACTATTCCCACATAGAGCAAAGTGCATGGTCTCCTAAAGAACATGTTACTTGTAGCTTTTAATATGTCCAGGCTCAAGATTATCATATAGAAGACATCTAGTCCTTTCTGTGGGCTCCCAAATAGAGTTCTGAAAAAACATATTGGGGGCATCCTTCAATTCCAATTCCTTCTCCCTTCTACATACATCTCCACCCACAAACAACTGTCCTAAACCAAACCTGTCTTCTCTCTACCATCCCCAGGACTGCCCAGTGCTATAGAGAAAGAGAAGACACATGGATTGCTATACGTCTATTTTTATAGCTAAGTGTATAGCAGGAGACATCCAGGAAGTGCTTTTCAAGACATTTGACTACATTAAAATCATCACCCTTCTATTTCCCTATAAATTGAATTTCCTACACAAACTGCAAGCAAGCTGCCATAAAATTTTAGATTCCATCTGGCAAGCCCAGCATCATGCATGGATTTCTCTACCCTAAGTGAAGGGTATTGTCAGATTTGAACCTTTCCCAGAGAAACTGGGACACCAAGCACGATTGGAGACAGGAGCTGTGCATGCCAACCTGTGGTGTTCATTCTAAATGGATGACACATGAACTTCAAAGAGCATTTTACAATGCACAGCATAAAAGAATTCAAGTCAGGGGTGGCTGGAACTGAAAGACAAAACAAACATTTCCATTTTCTAGGTAGGGAGTGAACCAATTGCAGTGAGCCCCCCTTGTTAAAATCAGGGCCTGGAGTAAAAAGCGTAGTGAACATGCCGAGCTCATTATTGTGCTTCCTAGTAAAGTGGACAAAAAGCATATTTCTGAAATGATGTTTATTACCATATCGTGTATTCTCTTAAGAAGCTGAACAGCTGCTGTCTAACCACTGTCTTAATGGAAAGCAAATTTAAGACTTTGGAAGCTTTTGGTGGTATTGGGGATTGGGAGGCTGGCAGGGAGAAGGGGTTTCCTTCCTTTCTTTCTCCCTTTCTTTCTTTCTCTTTTTATTTCTTTCTATAATCTTGCAAAGACTTTACTACTAGATGATTGATTGGGTTATGTAACAAAGTCAGTGTAAAAGCCTCAAGTGTGCCAAGAACAAAGAAAAAGTTAGAATTTAGGCAAAGACAAGAAATTTTACTTTGCCCAAATAACTAAATCACTGACTGCTCCAGTGATTGTCCTTGAGAGGAATGGTGTTATCATTCTAACAGAAGGGAAGGGGGAACACTGAATACTGAGTTTGCAGACTCACTTTGTAAACTCACTGAAGCATAGGATCATCACTAAGTCAAACTTTACAGTTTATTTTCTTACCTGGTTCAAAAACATAAAGATGTTTTGGCAGAAGCATCTGTCAAATTCTCAACACTATCCAAAAACAACCTGCTTAGAGGTTCAGCAAGTCACACCCGAAATAGACACACAAAGTCCAATAATGTCACAACACACAACAGAAAAGTGGTCGGGAGCTCAGGGTAGTAGTCAAGCGATGCTGGGCTGCCTTGGGAAAATAGCACAAAATATCTGAAAGGAAGACTGGTACACACGTGGAGAGTGAAGAGTCCCCTGTATCCTTCCTTGATATGGCACCACAGGGTCAAAACAGGGGAAAGCGGCAGCTTTGACAAAGATGGTAAAGAACAGAATTTCAGTGGTGTCTCAATAAAGCTGGAAACAATGCTCTTTCATTTTAAAGAAATACTAATAGACACAAACACAAATTTTTAATTAAGAAAAACAACTGAGCACAGAATTTCAATCTCCAGTTGCAGGATTGAAGTTGCAGTTTTTAAGCCCGGAATCCATAAGCCTATAAGTAAGATGAAAAAGCAAAGAAACAGGGCAAGGAATACATGAACACAGAATGGCCAAAAGAAGGCTCTCGAGGAAAATCAACACTTTAACCCGGAATAATTCTTTCTTATTACTACAGAGGATTGTGGAGGCTACCATCAAAGTGAGAATGTGTTTGAGACTGATTGGGTGTTATTATATACTTTGGGGGATTAAGCCTCCCCACACCGTGGAAAACTCTCAGATTCATCCCATTTCCTGATTTCTGATGATTGGTCCTCATCATCCAACTATAAAGACCTGGATCATCCCAGTTGCATTTTGTAGTTACAAGGAGCTGAGCACATCTGTAGCGCAGCAGTGAGCACTGAAGACCTCAAAGGAAAGTCATCCACATGAGATCCATGATGTGTGTTTCCAATGTCAAATGCAATTAATTTTTAAGCGGGCACTTGGGTTTTAGGAGCATCCACCCAAGGCTTTCACTGGTGACTGCCTGAGTGATGATTTCAGTTCTGTTCATCAAGGGCAGCCAGCCCTTCTATCCACTCACTCCCAGAACAACCTGACACCCATTGCAGTCTGCTCAGCCCAGATGGATAACAGTATCAAGTCTAAGCTTGTTCATTATCATCTCCCAAAACGTGATGTCATGGGAGGCAAAGACAATGCTTGTGAGAAACATTCTCCATTACTTTACACCATTAATAATTTTTAAATTCCACTTTAAAATGTACAGTTCTAAAGAGATGGATGAAACTGGAGCCCATTACATAGAGTGAAGTAAGCCAGAAAGATAAAGAACATTACAGTATACTAACACATATATATGGAATTTAGAAAGATGATAACGATAACCCTATATGCAAAACAGAAAAAGAGACACAGATGTATAGAACAGACTTTTGGACTCTGTGGGAGAAGGCAAGGGTGGGATGTTCTGAGAGAACAGCATCGAAAGATGTATATTATCTAGGGTAAAACAGATCACCAGCCCAGGTTGGATGCATGAGACAAGTGCTCGGGCCTGGTGCACTGGGAAGACCCAGAGGGATGGAATGGAAAATGAGGTGGGAGGGGGGATCGGGATGGGGAACACATGTAAACCCATGGCTGAATCATGTCAATGTATGAGAAAAACCACTACAATATTGTAAAGTAATTAGCCTCCAACTAATAAGAATAAATGGAAAAAATACGTCATACAAAAAAATAATAATAATAAAATGTACAGATTTGATGTAGAATAGATATCAGAGCCTAAGGTTTAGATTCTCTGCTGCTGTTTTGCTATTTAGTCACTGTGTCCAACTCTTTGTGACCCCATAGACTGTAGCCCACCAGGATCCTCTGTCCTTGGGATTTCCCAGGCAAGAATACTAGAGTGGGTTGCCATTTGCCACTCCAGGGGTTAGACTCCTCTATCTCCTACATAAATGTTCATCTACTGTAACTATATGTGGCATTTCATTGAGGTTTTCATGAATTAGAAGTTTCATTTATAAGTAATGCAGAATTGTCCATTTTATACAATTATTATTTCATCATCTTGAAATTCAGAAATGGTTTCATTTCTTTCATTTTTCTGCTCCCAAAGGGGTATCATTTCATTCACATGTGAATGTTTTTAGATCACTGATAAACAGTTAAGTGGTTTTGAGACACTGATCAGCAAAATAGGTAGTAAGAAAAAATATGCTACTTAAATCTATCTGATTTTGAAGGTTAGAATTTGGGATTAAGATTCAAAACCATAGGAGCTGAGTGATGATCCCGTTCCATTTATCTGGAAGTCGGGGCTGCTACGGGCTTCCCCAGCGGCTCAGATGGTAAAGAACGTGCCTGCAATGGCAGGAGACCCAGGAGATGCAGGTTCGATCCCTGGAGAGGGCAATGGCAATCCAATCCAGTGTTCTTGCCTGGAGAATTCCATGGGCGGAGGAGCCTGGTGAGCTAGTCCGTGGGGTCGCAAAGAGTTGGACACAACTGAGCAACTAACACACACACACATACACACACACACATACACACACAGTGCTGCTATATGGTGAGTGGGCAGATTGGCTACATGTTTTTAAGAGTGCTCTGTAGAAAAGGCCAAGTAGAGGAGTGTAAATAAGAATGAATAAATTCTGAAGCAGGTCTGTGCTACAGGAGATCTTGGGAAAGTTTCTCTTTCTCAGAGGTGTATGAGGTTCATCCTGCAATTTTATTTATTGGTTCTCGAGCTCCCACCTTCAAATGTATTGGATAAGACTACACTTTCAGGAGGGGCTTCCAAGACTCTGCTGCCTCAAGCTGAAGGAGGAAGTACAGGTGCAGACAGTGAGCAATTCTATCCAAAATCCCTGGGCCGAAATTAAGCACCTTAGGTTTGTGACTGTCGTGCTAAATAACTTTAAAATGGTAAAATAATAATAATAAGTTCCAAAAGGAAAAGCGTGGGATTTAGAGTTTATTTATGAAAAGAAAGAGGAACTAATCTGGATTAAATAGCCTTCTTCAGGTATTATATAGAGAAGAGTGTAATCAGCTGGTATTTCATTCTATTGCTTCTAGAATGAGAAAGAATTTAATTCAGCCTAAACATGTGAGCGCCATGTAAAAGCTTCATGTTAGCCTGTGACTGCTCAAGTTTATGTTAGATATGTACATTGTACAATACAAGAACAAGGATGTCTGTTATTCAACAGTGAAATTGATTGTGAGGGAAAAAATGATTATGCAGTATCTTTGGTGACTTTAAGGGTAAATATCTACCTGTCTATAGAATGAATCTATTTGGAAAGAGGCTAATCTATCATATCACCACTCATCTAATATATTGTCTTTTTAAATTAAAAAAATTTGTTTGGACCTCTCTGAATAAATTATAATTATAGCAACCTAAAACTTTAGATTTGCATAACATGTATGGTGGCCTGTGGTCACTTCCATCCCTTCATCAAAGAAAGTAAAGCAGATTCTAGGATGAAAAAGCTGTCTTGCTCCAGATAGTAGTAGAAGCAGCACTGGACTTGGTGGCAGAAGGCCTGAATTAGTATTCGAGCTCTGCCACTTACCAGCCAGGTAACTATAGGCAAATTGTGTGTGTATGTGTGTGTGAGCGCACATATATATGTGTATATATATATAGATAGATAGAGAGAGAGAGAGAGAAGGAGAAACTATATATAATTATATAACTCTCTAAGTCTCATTTCCCTCACACATAAAATGCAGATATTGAAAATAATCAGTCAAGCAATTATTCTGAAGGTTAAGTAGTTCCTGGAATGTAAGCTCCCAGCACCTAGACTGATGCCTGGCATATATGTTTAACAACTATTCATTATTGAGTAAATGATAAATTGGTGTGTGTGTATATATATATCCATAATCACTAGCAAAAAAGAATGGAAACTGATATAACCTCCTTGGTCCCATTGCCCTTCTGCAAACATGACCATGACATTTTTATCTGGGAGCTTCTAAGAATGTCTAACAGGCAAACTTCCTACTACAGGCAGCTGTAGTCATGATGATTCTTGTTATCCCCATCACAGCAGCATTTGTTGAGGTTTACTAAGTAAGTACCAGGCACTGCACTAAATGTTTCACATGCTTATCTCTTATGATCCTCACAATAGCACTGGAGGCAAGAAGATTATTGCCCCCATTTTATAGCTGGGGAGACCAAAGCTAAAAGAGGCTAAGTAACTTTTAAGAAAGTTCACAGCTAGTTAGTGGTGGAGCCCAGGATGAGAATGTAGACATCAGAGTCCAGAGCCCAGGCAAGATTTTGGAGCAAAGAAGCCTGTATTTGAGGATCTGTATGGCCCCCTCTGAATGTGAATATATCGACACAACTTCTCGCAGCCTAAATAATCAGAAAAATAAATCCCACATCACAGGGTTATTGTGAGTACCAAGTAAATGACTGTAGTTTACTTTCTTATGAACATTCTGAAAGTAGGACCATGTTCTATTAATATTAAAATCCAAGGTACCCAGACCTTTGAAAAGCTCTACTGTACTTGTTAGATAAACAGAATTTGAGTAATCTAATAGGAAATTCTGCTGTATAACCAGAATTCTGTTGAATAAATTAATATTCACGAGTTGCTTTGTAACTATAAAACACTACAAATTCCAGTAATCCTCATTATCAACAACATAACCATAGATTGACCAAGAGCCTCCAGCCTACAGACTCTAAGTGATTCCCAAACTCTCTCAATGAACCAATACTCTGCCACAATACACAGGTGACTTTGATCACCACTGCCCATGAAATAATGATCTAGGCCTTATAATAGAAGATGACTAGCTGGTCACCCTAATTACCAACAGATGATTCCAGAAATGAACCTTTTTCTCAAGGAAGTAGTTGAAAAATCATTAGAAAAACATTCAAAATGTGGTCAACAGCAGGGGCCCAGCGTGAGGCTGAAAGCAAACAGTGGAATCTTTAGAAGCCTACTTTGCGTTCCCAGGGTCAGGGGAGCAGACACAGCAGACTGCGGCACTCAGCCGCTGCGGGGGCCAGAGGCTCTCCTTCTGCCATCTTGAATTTAGCAGGAAAAAAAGGATTGTTATAAAAAAAAGAAAAAGGAATGTGATATTGCTCATAATATCACGATAATGAGCCATATCAGATATGGCATCTCAGCTACTCAAAATAACCATGGCCAAAACATAATTTGTCAAATGTTTCCCGTTCTGAGATGAGAAAATGAAATTGTGGCTAATGGTAGCCTGGAACAGGGTCCAGAAAAAATACAGGTTACCTACCTTGATGCTGTAGTAAGTACATCCCTGGGCTTTAGCCTCTTGGAGCACGCTGCAGATGGTCTGAAGATTTAGTAAGTTCTAGAAAAGACCCAGCCCCGATCACTCTTCCTATGTGAATAAATATGCCAAACAAGATGAAGGCTGCAAAATCAACACCCGGGGTTCAAATCTTAGCTCATAATGTGTGATTTGACATATGGTTTCACTTGTAAATCCATCAGTATCAGTCAATTCTTTCACTTAAAAATATCCTTATGATAGAACTCTGAATATAAAATACTGTAGACCAAGTAAGGACAAAAAGCTTTATCTGGGTCAAAAATTTCTTTTGATTCAAACCTAAAATATTACTTAAGAAAATAAAAAGAGGACACTGCATTTACTTCTAAATTCTTTCTTTCATGGAATAATTACATTCTGTGTCCGAGAGTGTGTGTCCCTGTGGGGTAAAGAGAGTATGTGCGTGATAAGTCACTTCAGTCACATCTGACTCTGTGCAACCCTGTGGACCACAGGCCGCCAGGCTCCTCTGTCCATGGGATTCTCCAGGCAAGAATCCTGGAGTGGGTTGCTGTGCCCCCCTCCAGGGGATCTTCCCCACCCAGGGGTCTAACCCAGGTCTCTTACGTCTCCTGCACTGGCAGGTGTGTTCTTTACAACTGGAGCTACCTGGGAATCGGTAAAGAGAGTGCCTGTCTAGGAACTGGGTCACTGAATTTCTGTTCCAGCTCTAAATCAGTCTCTTTCAGTTTCTTCATCCAAGATCGCCATCACACCATTCTGAACTGGGCATCTATCGTGTTCCATGGACTCCCTAAAAGGTTAACAAGGTTACTTCATTTAACCCCTTCATCATTATTCCCATATTCCTTTGCCTGTGTGGACCACAACAAACTGTGGAAAATTCTTAAAGACATGGGAACACCAGACCACCTTACCTGCCTCTTGAGAAATCTGTATGCGAGTCAAGAAGCAACAGTTAAAACCGGACATGGAACAACAGACTGGTTCCAAGTTGGGAAAGGAGTACTCCAAGGCTGTGTATTGTCACCCTGCTTATTTAACTTATATGCAGAGTACATCATGTAAAATGCCGGGCTGGATGAAGCACAAGCTGGAATCAAGATTGCCGGGAGAAATATCAATAACCTCAGATATGTAGATGACACCGCCCTTATGGCAGAAAGCGAAGAAGAACTAAAGAGCTTCTTGAAAGTGAAAGAGGAGAGTGAAAAAACTGGCTTAAAACTCAACATTCAAAAAACGAAGATCATGGCATCCAGTCCCATCACTTCTTTGCCAATAGATAGGGAAACAATTTTCTTAGACTCCAAACTCACTGCAGATGGTGACTGCAGCCATGAAATTAAAAGACACTTGCTCCTTGGAAGAAAAGTTATGACCAACCTAGACAGCATATTAAAAAGCAGAGACATTACTTTGCCAACAAAGGTCTGTCTGGTCAAAGCTATGGTTTTCCTAGTAGTCATATATGGATGTGAGAGTTGGACCATAAAGAAGGCTTCGTGCCAAAGAATTGATGCTTTTGACCTGTGGTGTTGGAGAAGACTCTTGAGAGTCACTTGGACTGAAAGGATATCCAACCAGTCCATCCTAAAAGATATCAGTCCTGAATATTCATTGAAAGGACTGATGCTGAAGCTGAAGCTCCAATATCTTGGCCATCTGATGCGAAGATCTGACTCATTGAAAAAGACCCTGATGCTGGAAAAAACTGAAGGCAGGAGAAGAGGACAACAGAGGATGAGATGGTTAGATGGAATCACTGACTTGTAGGACATGAGTTTGAACAAGCTCTGGGAGTTGGTGATGGACAGGGAAGCCTGGAGTGCTGCAGTCCATGGAGTTGCAAAAAGTCAGACGCGACTGAGCACCTGAACTGAACTGAACCAAGATGAAAAAATAAAGGATTCATAAGAAGCCAGCTGCTAGATGGAGATAAGAGCATAGGATATGGGGTGAGGAGACAGCCTCACTCTATGCAGCTTTTTGTTCCCTGGTCTTACTTTTATGTAAAGTGCATCCTGGCACATGCCATAAATATGGACTCTGCTTCTTTCTCTCCCTATATGTGCGACTCTCCAGTGCCAAGGCTAGAATTCAAATTCAGACCTGTTTACTTAAAAGTCAATGAATAATCTTTCTTTTTTTCTGCAGAGGATGTGAGCAGGACTTCCCTGAGCAGAAGATGACTCAGAACATGCCAAGAAAGAGACAGCTCAGAGGCGGGGATCAGCAAGACCAAGTCCTCCCCAGGGGTCACTTCCGATGAATCACAGAGTAACAGGCTGCAAGACCTACTGATAAAGAACACCGCTTTCCATATCTCCTTTCTGCTGATTATAAAAAAGTATGTCCTGATGCTGAATATAAAGCAGGGCTTTGTAGAGGCTTAGGTTAAGGATATTTCTTACTCTAAAATATTAAAAACATAAATTATATAGGTTATTTCACAGAGATCATATCTCCCCAGATAATGAAACATTCCATCTCTGGAAATAGCAGAATAAAAGTAATATCTGCTAGTAATAGGAAAAAAATATCAGCTATAGTTAACTGTGTAACTGTGCTCCGTTGTTTCTGACACTTTGCAACCCCCTGGAGTGTAGCCCACCAGGTTCCTCTGTTTGTGGGAATTTTCCCAGGCAAGAATATGGGAGTGGGTTGCCATTCCTTTCTCCAGGGGATCTTCCCAACTCAGGGATAGAACCTGCATCTCTTGCATTTCTTGCATTGGCAGGCTGATTCTTTACCACTAGCGCCACATTTATACTACCCTTAACAAGTCACTGTTAACAATATGGTGCATTTACATCCAATCTTTTTTGCAAATATAGTATAAATTTAGAGACAGCATATGTATATGTATGTGTATATATATATATACATATATATATATGAAAATATGAAACTGGGATCATACTGTTTATACATATTCTGCTCTTCTAAATTAACTTAAATTGTTAATGTAACTTTCCAGACTTCAGTCTTCCATTGTTGGGTATGTTGGCTGTGTCCAATCTTTTTAACCATCATAAACAGTGCTACAAGAGCATCCTGGTACATAATTTGGCGAAGCCTTTCAGAAAGATATTCTAGGTAAGCTTAGAGCATGTTAGGAGTGTTTACTGTGTGCCAAACATCGTGCTTTGATTTGCAAGCATTACCTCAGACCCTGCCAAAATCTTATGAGATAATCTGTGATTAATACTTCCTTTTACAGATAAGAAAACTGAGTAAGTATCTTGCCCAAGTTAAAAAAAAAAATGGCCAGAGCCAAGATTCAAAAATATCCAGTCTGCCTCCAGAGCCTAGACTTTTCATTAGAATGATGCCATGTCTTCTAACATTCTCCCTGCTTAAAGGGGGATTTCCCGCCACATCAGATACATGTACAAAACCTCTCTGATTAGACAGTCCACCCTGGACAGCCTTCAAAGACTCAGGAATCTGAATCTTTGGTCTTCTGGGCTCAGGGTGTCATTCACATGTAACTACATATTCTATGATGTGGTAGCACCAAACAGGCCCTGAGACCACTCTGGCATAAAGGACATATACTTCACACACTGCTATATTTAAAAGAGATGACCAGCACATCCTACTGTGTACCACCTGGAACTCTGCTCAGCGTTACATGGCAGCCTAGATGGGAGGGGGGTTGGGGTAGAATGCATACGTGTATGTGCATTCCTGAGTCACTCTGCTGTCTGCCTGAAACTATCACATTATTATCGGCTATACCCCATAAAAGGATTCCCTGGTGGCTCAGATGGCAAAGAATCTGCCTGCAGTGCAGGAGACTTGGGTTCCATCCCTGAGTTGGGAAGATCCCCTGGAGGAGAGTATGGCAACCTACTCCAGTTTTCTTGCCTGGAGAATCCCCAAGGACAGAAGAGCCTGGCAGGCTACAGTCCATGGGGTCGCACAGAGTCAGACATGACTGAATGACTAAGCACACAGCACATACCCCATCAAAAATAAAAAGTTAAAAAATCAAGACAATTACTTCAAGAATCCTGACAGCACAACCTAACAAGCCACACTGCAGAAGTGCCTACAAGCTCTTCCTCCAAAGCTGACTTATCATCTTGTTGCTTAAGGACATGTATCTTTCTTCGCTAAACTTATATTCTCGTTTCTACAGACATAATTTGTCATCATCAAGTGTACAACAAAGTTGACCTGTGAGGATATAGCCTATTGAGAGGAAACACAAGAGCTTTATAATCATTAACAGTATTTGGGAAAATATTAGAATCCCTGGTGTTATAAAAACAAGTTTTTAATAGCATCCCCACTATATTATGAAAATTAGACTTCTACTCCTTGCTCATATATGAGGAAAGATACAAACAAAACGTGGTAGAAGGAATCCCCGAAAGCGACCTGGCTTTCTCCAGAATGGAGGACAGGATATGTAAAGGAGACTGAATGACACAAAAGAGGTTTTAATCTGTGTGGGCTCGAAGGTGAGAAACAGCATGCAGCCACCGATGGGGAGACTTGGTACGAAGGCAGCGCTGGGAGGTCATGGGACCCAGCTGAAGAAGGGAGAACTTGAGATGGGTGTCAATGAAGACTCCTGGCGGTGAGAACTGCTGGACTAGAGAACAGCCTCCCCAGGGAAGGGCGAGGAACTCCTTCCCGCAGGACATTAGGAACCAGACAGAGCACGACAGTGAGGGCCAGGCTGAAGGAGGAAACCCTGCACTAACAGAGGATGAACTGGATAACCTGCAAGGTCTTTTCTATCAGGAGTTACTTTGATTGCAGTAATATAATCTTTCGGGGACATAGGAGAGGAGGTAGGGGCGGGTGTTTTAAATTTTTGAGTGAGCTGAATTCTGATGGAAGGTGCTGGACTGACATCCTTAGAGACAAAAGCTCCCTGTCGACCCACACCACATTGAGAGAGATACGTCTCCTCACTGGGCTTCACCAAATGTGTCCCCAATCCTGGCATTAAAGGAGAAGGAAAGCTGTGTCCTTTCGCCCCTCGACTCCTGGCTTCTCCTCATTGCCTTCCAACAACAAAAGGGCTGTCATTTCTAAACGCTGGCCCTTATACCCCCTCCCCTGCTCACCCCACCCTACCCCACCCCGACAACTGCAATGCTACATTTTGAAGGGACCACAGAGAAGCTTTTAAAGCATCCATCTGGGAAGTATTAAAATAAGCAAACTGCTTTCAAAGGCTGGTGTGTGGCAGCCAGTCTTGGTCTCTGTTATTCTCTCTCCTACATGGACAGATGTAAGGAATGGATGAGTATTAATAAATGGACCGGGGTGTCATTACTCCCTACCCTCTGCTTCTATGTCTTGAATGGGAGATTTCAGTGCAACTTCCTGCTCCCTTTCCATTCTTCTTTATCTTCCATCTCCTTCCACACCTCTCCGTCCAAAGAATGCTTTTTGTCCTTCCTTAAATTTATTTGGAACTTGCCGGCATTGGGGGGGGTGGGGGGCGGGGAATCTCAGTGACAGGAGTTTGGAGTTTATATCTTCACCCACCAGACACTGTGCCAGTATGGGGGGGTGGAGGGGCGGGGAATCTCAGTCACAGGAATTTGGAGTTTAGACCTTCACCCACCAGACACCGTGCCAGTTAATTCGGACCTCTTGTGTCTCTCATGCATTCCTCCTGAGTTGCTGGTTTTCTGTTTTCTTTACTTGAATTTTCACAGAAGTAACCTCAAAGTGTTGGCTAGGTTCTGCCAACTAAACAGGAACATTCATCTGAGACCCAGGTCTTTGATCTTCTCTACAAAGAGATCATCTCTTCTGTGTAATTGTGAGGGTTTAGCTTTCTAGCTCTCTCTTCTGCTCAAGCAAGACATCCCTGGTATGTCCACATAGTTACCCATCTTCCTCTTATAGAAAGCCTTGGTCTCTCTATGTCCCATTTTATCTGCTTTTCTAGAAGATGTGTGAGCAGAATGAATGCTGTTTCCTCAGTGTTGGACTGAGTAGACCTGACCAACCTTGCCTCCCATCCTTGTGGATTCAAATCTCAGAGAGGTGAAACTTCTGATTAAAACAACAGTGCAGGAGGTAGGACAGAGCCTTCCCCAGGTCCTAGTACTGAATTCAGGGATACCAGGCATAAAAAGACGGAGAAGGCAATGGCAGCCCACTCCAGTACTCTTGCCTGGAAAATCCCATGGACAGAGGAGCCTGGTAGGCTGCAGTCCATGGGGTCGCACAGAGTCAGACATGACTGAGCGACTTCACTTTCACTTTTCACTTTCATGCATTGGGGAAGGAAATGGCAACTCACTCCAGTGTTCTTGCCTGGAGAATCCCAGGGACAGGGGAGCCTGGTGGGCTGCCGTCTACAGGATCGCAGAGAGTCGTACATGACTGAAACGACTTAGCAGCAGCAGCAGGCATAAAGAGAAAGTCTCCTTTTGACTGCCCCCCATTTTGCGCAGTGATTGCTAACAAAATTCCCTGCATGTTCTGACAATGAACATATCCAGTTACTTATTTCCTATAGAAAGTTTTTCTTACATCTCAATGGACTTGGGTGAAAACAAGGCCTGACATGTGGCCCCCGAAGGATTTGGAGGGCGTCCTGGCGGCTGCTTGCCTTCGGAGGTTAGAACTTGTTCCCCGCACCCCCCACCCGTGTTTAAATAATCAAAGGAACATCTACTCCATGACAGAGAGCTGAATTGGTCAGGAAGTAGTTGTTACCTTTGATTTCCTGCCCCTTCATTGCAGACAAAAGCTGGCTATATAGTTACCTCCATGGCGTATGGTGTGCATTGCAGACCACAATGTAGGTAAGTAATGAATCTTGTGAGAATCTGAGTGACCCGACCCAAGACCCCACTCACAAATGGGCAGACAACCTGGAGTCTGTAAGCCGCTGTTTTTAAGTTACTGAAAAGCAATTTGTAAAACATTAAAATCACCTAAAAATAGAACACAATGACTCTCCAATGAAGAGTGATTATTTGCATGGCAAATAAGAAGAAAGTGATTCGACACATACAACACCCAAGGGTAAAGCATCATCAAGAATAAGAAATACACCTCAGCGAATAATCACCTCCTTGAATCCACTTACTGCCCAAGAGTATCCTGCTTCAGGACTTGTATATCTCCACAGCTTACCCAGCTAGCAAGAGAAAGTTTCCTTGAAAAAGG
This sequence comes from Odocoileus virginianus, assembly GCF_023699985.2. Taxonomy (NCBI): domain Eukaryota; kingdom Metazoa; phylum Chordata; class Mammalia; order Artiodactyla; family Cervidae; genus Odocoileus; species Odocoileus virginianus. The sequence goes on along the minus strand of NC_069692.1, from coordinate 12,022,330 downwards.
ACCTGATGTAAACTTTGTAATATAGACGGGCTGTGATAACCTCTCCACGACCCCAGGAGGAAATGTATCACTCTGTCTGCAGACACTTGGCACACTGACTCCCTTGTACAGCACTTCCAACATTGCGGCTGAATTGTCGACTTATCACTTGGTTAGTCCTGCAGTCCCTAAACAGAAGGGACTTTTGCCAGGAGTGCTTCTCCTGAACTCCAGGATCACATCCTTCCTGGAATATAGCAGGGCTAGTGCAGCCTGGTATGCTGTCTGTCGGTCAATGAATCTACCCCATGTTGTGGGGTGGAGTCTACCCTGGCCTTGTAGGTCTAGATCTAGTACACCAGCCATGGAACGCCTGAAGTCTTATCCTGGGTCTTTTACACAGGGACCAAGTTCCTGGCCAAAACGATCTGATGCCTTTCATTATAGTCAATCATTATCACATGGTTCTTATTTTCATTTTAACTCCCTCATAAAGGGACCTCCCATTCAGCTGGGTCTCCTACATAAAGGAGCTCTTATTATGAGTATACAAAGTAAGTCACAGGCTTATAAAGAGATTGCCTGTTGCCCCAGTCCCTTTGCATCCATATACTCAACCCACATCAATATAATCCCCTTCCTATATAACTCGGAATGGCAAGATCCAATCTGGACATGAAGGAGTTAGGTTCCCTCAAAGTTTTCTTGATTTGAACTAAGGGAATCCATGAAAGCTTATCCATAAGCCTCCCGAGACACCACCTGCCTCATGTCTTAATTGAAAATTTCTTCCTAAAGAAAACTATGCATAACCAGAAGCTCACGGTTAAAATGCTGGTTACTTGTCCTTTCTGTTAGTGTCCAACTTAATCATCCTTTCAGTCCCACATGCAGCTTTTCTACACTGTTTCACAGAAATAGCTTTCAAAAATGTTTTATTTCACAAAAATAGCTTTCAAACTATTTTCTAGGACACCTGAAGCATGCATACACACACATAGACATGCACAGAGCCTTCCTTTAAAGGTCACTGAGTGACTTAAAACAGTCATTTTGTTTTGCTCATAGTTTTGTGGGGAGAGCTTGGCTGTGTGGCTCTTCTCTGATCCTGATGACATCCTCGCGGGGGTATTAAGACTGAGAGTTAAGACTTCCTCTTCTTTAATGATTCTTCATTCTTGAATCTAGTAACTCCATGCTCCTTGGACTCTCGCCACATGATGTCACCAGGGTCTCTCCATGTGGCTTGAGCTTGACACATAGGAAGGAAAGGGATTGATGGTGGCCATCTTGGATATAAACTACCACAGAGAGAATGCCACACTTCCTCCACAAGCGTCACATTTTCCCACAGAGGTGTAAAGAGCAAAGTCATTTGTGCCTCACTTTCTTACAAAGTTTTATTTTGAAAGGGTTGCTTTATTTTCTCATAGAGGTCCACTTATTCATAGACTTCAGATATAAATCCATGAGAGGCTGGACTTAGATATCTATCTATGGATGACAAACACTATGCTTGACTTAGAAACTCCTCTCTGCTAATAGTATGTTAGAGAACCAAGTTGTCTATTGAACTGGTTCTTCCCTCAAGATAAGTTCTCTTCCCAGGTGCTTCTAAGTTCTCCCAAACTTCTAGAAGATCCATTTTGCCAGGTTACCAAACGCACCTAGACATTGCAGGCTCCAAATGGTGATGGTAGTCTGGGCTCAAGCTGAGACCCTGCTACACAAGTTAGCCAGCACACATTCTGGCACATCTGCAGATGCCCAGCAAGCAGTAGTTCTCATTCCTTTCCTTCTCTGACTATGTACTAAGACATAGGTTAAATATTGGATTATGATTCCCACTTGCTTGTGCTCGTGCTAAGCCACTTCAGTCATGTCCAGCCCTTTGTGACTCTATGGACTGTAGCCCTGCCATTCTCTTCTGTCCAAGGGATTCTCCAGGCAAGAATACTTGAATGGGTTGCCATGCCGTCCTCCAGGGGATCTTCCCAACCCAGGGATCAAAACCACATCTCCTGTGTCTCCTGCATTGGCCAGCAGGTACTTTACTACTAGGGCCACCTGGGAAGCCCATGACTCCCACTTATAGATGGTAAAAAAAAAAAAACAAAAAAACGAAGAGACCTGTCCAAGTTACGTATCCAGTATGTAATACAGTTGAAACTTGAGCCCAAGTCTTCCAAAGCTTAGTCTAGAGTTCTTTCAGCTCCACCAAGGTTTAGCAAAGTGCATTTATTCCTTGAATTCCAAGGTAGAAAATAAAGAACAGATTCTTCAATGGAAAGGAATATAGTATTAAGAAAAATGGGATGCCAGGGTTGGTGGAGATGGGCATTAAAACAGAAGTAGCAGGACTTCCCTGGTGGTCCTGTGGTTAAGAATCTGCCTTGCAATGTGAGGGGCATCAGTTCAATCCCTGGTCCGGGAAGATCCTACATGCCACGGAGCAACTAAGCCCATGTACTACAACTGCAACTCTGAGCCTATGCTCTAGAGCCCATGAGCCATAACTAGAGAGGCTGTGCATTGCGAGCACTGCAGCGTGCCACCTAGAGCATGTGGTCCACATCAAGAGAAGCCAGCGCAACGAGAAATCTACAGACTGCAAGGAAGAGTAGCCCCCACTCTCCACAACAAGAGAAAAGCCCGCACAAAGCAGTGAAGACCCAGCCCAGTAAAAACAAAAAATTAAAATAAAAAAATAGAAGTAGCATACTATAAAAATCACACCACCTACTCATCAGTTTTGCCTAGCACTAACCTTATTACAGTCCCCAGAAATGGTATTCCAGAGGATTTATTCCTGCAAGTATATACCAAGGGTGTTTTTAATGTTTCCAGTGGAAAATATCAGTGATTCTTGTAGATAATTTTTAGCTTGTGCAGCCCACTCCTACTCCCTTTTAATCTCTCACATCCTGCTTACGGTGAATGGAATGCTGAAGTCCATCTAGCCCTGTTCTGCAGATCTCCCAGCAGGACGTCCCTGCTGTGTATCAGTTACAAGGTGTGGGTTTCCTTTTGCACCAGCTTGTCTGCCTTCCCAGGGATGGAATGAAGCTTTCCCCAAGGAGAGAACCCAATATCATTGCCTCTGGCCTGGTCAGCGTTGCTGCAAGGCCAGTGGCAGCCTTTGCTTCCAGCAACAACAGGCTGCGTACCCATAACAAAGGTGGCAGGAGGCTGTGATCTGGCCATCTTCAACTCTGTCATTTAGCCAAGATGGTTTCCAAACCTTGCCCAGAGCCATCAGCCTGTGGTCTTCAGTGGTCCTACCACCTGGCATATACTAATGGCTCGGCAGTCAAGAAGAGTCTAGGTTCACCCCTCCTTGACTCACCAGCTCCCTGGGACTATGCTGAATAAAGGTTACTTCCTTTCCTCAAGTGGACAAGGGAATGGCAACCCACTCCAGTGTTCTTGCCTGGAGAATCCCACAGACAGAGGAGCCTGGTGGGTCCACAGGTCACAAAAAGTTAGACACGACTGAGTGACTAAGCACACACACCCTTACTAAAACATCCAGAGGATATCTGCAAGACGGTGAGCGACCTTAGACCACACATGTATATATCACTCTGAAAGGCAAATGCATAAAAATTGGCCAAAATCACAGCATTTTTATGCTATCCTGAAGCAAGAAATAAATGTGTTTCATATTCCATGATGACTTTATTTTAAATGATAAATTATACTATTTAAGTACACTGTGCTTATTAAAATATACATGTTGAAATTCTGGAAAGAAGTATGAGAATTTTCTCCTTGAATTAACAGCTACTTCCTAGGAAAATATGCCCAGTAGGGTCTGGTGTAATAATAAAAGTAGCTCCAACTCTGCAGACAATGTATTTAATTTTACTTTCACCAAAACAGGGAGGCGTGAAAGGAGACCACACACACAATGTTCACCTATGTAAAACAGACTGGATCATCAGTCACATCCAATCCATTTTACTAGCTTTTTAAAATATACAAGTGAAATGGAATCATTATAAAAATTAAGGGAAACGTTGCTTCTCAGCCTTTTGGCTAAGATCAAGTGTAAAATCAAGGAAAACAATCAAATAAAAAAATTAAAATCACCCAAAATCAAGAACTACATATAAGTGACATCTCATATATATGTGACAACCACGTCACATATAGACAGAACAGCTATAAATGCCTTGGGATTTATATCCCTCTACACCTTTCTGTGTGTGTGTGTGTGTAAGCGCTTTTAACAAAATTGAGAACTTTGCATTTTGTAATTTTCTATTTTTAATTAACAGAGCATGAACATCACTCCATATCAATAAACATACATCTGCATTTCAAAATGTCATATCACATTAAATTGAAAATGTGCCTTTAAGGAAAGGCACTTACTAGTCAAGCCAAACTTTGCTAATAACGCGATTGCCTCATATTATGTGCCTCCTGACATAATGTTATAGGAGGTACATATATCATCTATGAAGTATTCTTGCCTGAAATGTCTAACCTGAATTTAATTACAAAGAAACAGCTTAATCCAGAATTTGGGGCTTTCTGTAAGAAGGCTGAGCTGGACTGTTCAAAGGGGAACAGTGTTCTAGACTGAAGGGAACTAAAGATGGACAGCAGTTGAGGGCATAAGTGAAACTTCATCAGAATTTGGGTCAGAAAAAAAGAACAACAAGAAATTTTTTAGGATAATTTAAAAGTTTGTGAATAATGTAATTGAATTAATGATGATTTTATTATGTGTGGGAATGGTGTTGTGAAAGAAAACACTCTTATTCTTGGAAGAGGCATGATGAATGAGTAGTAAGAGATACAACATCACAGTATTGGTAGCCTGCTTTCAGTAGGGTTAGCAAAAGAAAAGAATGTGCATATACATATATAAGTAGACAGGAAGAGAGAAAGAGAAGGTATTGCAAGTTGTAAACAGATAATCAGTGTACCATTCTTTCAACTGTTCTGTGCATTTGAAATATTTCAAAGTAATATACATATTTACCTTTATATATAAATATATAATAAACATATCTCTATCCCATCATATTTAATGACCAAATTATTATGTGGATTCACAATAATCTAACAAATTCTTGATTGTCAATGCTTCATTTTTTTCTAATTTTTAACCAAAGAGAAGTTCCAGAGAATCCTTGTAGTAAATTGTTTGCACATATTTTTAACTATTTAGGATAAATTCCTAGAAACAATTGCTCAACCAAGTCTAAGGACATTTTTTAAGTTTTTGGCACTACAACCTACAACACAATTATTTAATTCAGTCCTGAGTATTTTCTATGGCCCTCAATTCCCAGGACCTAATAATTCTCCTTAAAATGGTTAAATTTGTCAAATGATAAGACTTCCAATGCTGATATCCTATTTTCTCTGTTGTTTGGTAAAATCAGAGCTCTCAGTTCTTGGCAACACCTAGTAACTTTATGTGCATAACCATGGACATTTCAATGTCTACCAAAAACTGCTTTGTTGTAACCTCAAGTCTCCCTGTAGAACTTAGGAACTGTCAGTCACCTTTTCTGCACCCATCTGTTCTAAAAAATGTCTGTCTTAATTACTGGCAGCAACATATCTTTGGACACTATCCCAACAAAGGTGGCCCTGACCCCGCCAGAGATTAGACCAAGCAGTGTGCTGGGTCATTGGCACTGTGTGAGACATCTCTGAAGACCAGAGTCTGAATCCTGTCACTGCCTCAACCACTGCTTCCAAGGTTACATCTCCCAACACTCACTATGTGCTCCACACATCATGAAAATAACACTTCCTCGGCAACCCGAATCGAACCTTTGCCAGTCTCAGTGCTGTTCCTAACAGGTCTGGTCTATTGGACAAGCCATGCTTACTATTATAATTCATTCAGATGCAGCTAATTCATTAGAGTGTGCACACACACACTCTCTCTCTCTCTCTCTCTCTCTCTCACAAACACACTCACACACACATTTTCCCCACACTTGAGCATGTGGGAAATATTTTCCAAGACCTCACTTTGGCTAAGTGACCAAAAAGGAAAGTTTGGAAAAAATAGACGCAATCCTTTTAAGTAGTATATTTCTGCCACTAGAAGTGAAATTGTTGACCCAAGAATCCAGGCAAATTCTGTTTTAGCTGGATCCCTTTCAAATAACAATAGTCAAGAAGCCTTCAAATAACTAGAATCATAGTCGCCATTTATGGAAGCACTGAGATAAACCCATGCCTGCTTCATGCTTCTCACAAGCTGTAGGATCAATATTTTTTTGTTACTGGTTCTAATGTGGTACCCAAGCCCAGGTCACGTTGACTAATAATGGAGTTTATCCAAAGAAAACAGATAACATGTTCTATTGAAACTCTTAGTGCCTTTCCAAAGCAACTATTTTTCCTAAGAACTCACGGTAGATCCAAGTTCCAGTGCCTCTTTGCAGTGGTTTTGGCTGCACCTTTTGCATTGAAAATATATTGGCCCTGGTTCTTTCATTGACTCATATAGTATAACACATAACCTCCTAGATGCTATGGAGCCATGGCGGAACGTTCCTTAGGGATAGGCAACGCCTAAGAAGCACACAGGGCATTCATATCCCAGAAAGGGGTGTGTGAGGCCTAGATCACCTGCACGAACTATGTAACCTCAGTAAATCTCATGACCTCTCAAAACCGTAGATTCCACATTCATGCTCTGGCCACCGTTTACTCCAACCCACAAAGCTACTGTGTGGAGAGGGTGGAAAACTCTCATCTACAATAGTTCAACGTTTACTATGTTTATGATTAATTATGAAGTACATTAATTCAAGTGAGCATTTAGTGCAACCATTGAGACGGTTTTCTGGTCTATTTTTAAGAGAAGATCAACTAACGTAAGACCCAAAAGAAGAGTCTTATGTGAAGTTATTTTTAAACCATAAGTTATAAAGGAAAACTTTAGTGGCAAAGAAAGTTGTTTTGAAAATTTTATCAATAAAAGATGATTTTTAATAAAGTATGTGCTATTACCTATATTATACCAAAAAACCATGCATATCAGATAACTTTAAAGAAAATCAGAGGCACATTTATTTTACTTCTTAGGTCAGGCCAGTGGGAGACCCTATTCCATCCTCTTTCACCAGGGTTGATGTATTATCTGGCTGTGACCGTGGGTCTAGAGTTCAGCGGCAACAGGACCAGACCCCAGCTATTCCACTTAGAAATTGTATAACTTTCAGCACTTACTTTAACACTCTGAGTCTCCTTACCTGCATAATAGAGATAAAAATCCTTTCTTTGTGCGTCCTGCGACTGATTTTTATTCAGAACTGACATCTGGGCCCCCATTTGGAATAACTCTCAAGTATTACTCCAGCTGCAGAACTCCCAGTAGGAGGAGCCCAGGCCTTTATTGCAAAAGCATTGTAATTCAGCTTCTTCTCTGCCTAAGCCTGCTTTCCTCACCTCTCAAAGGCATTGTTGCCAAGAGCACTCCGCAACACATTTACTGTTTATAAATCTCAGTACTTGTATTAGGAGAACCCAAACTATGACACATCTCTTCCATAAACATGGAGGAAACATCTGTGTCATAGGGATTTGTGATGCTAAGTATACCTTCCAGAATACATCAAAACCAGGATAAACAACAAGAAAACCTTGGTGATCTGGTTTCTAGCTTCTTCAATAACTTCTGCTATAGGATCTTAATAAACAGCAATTTAAGGAGATACGAGAACATCTGCTATCCACTAGTAGTCCCCACTCCCAGGAGCAATTTCAGTGCTACTTGTTTCTCTAGATTTGCCTCCCTTTCCCATATCATTTATTCTTGCTTTATCTTGCAAATATACAGACCATGTCTGTGGTGGGATCTTGGTGTATCCTCAAAATCGACTCACTGTCCATCTTCTACAATTACATACCTGGTTCTGGCAACACTTGTTCTGGTTTTATTTCTCCCTCAAAGCTCTGTGTGCCTCATTTGATCCAGTCTCATCACTGTCTGTATCCTCAGCCAAAGATCAGAAGGCTACCTAACACACAGGATGGGAAGACTTCAAGGCTGATTTCAGCTGGCAAGTGCCTCAGAACCCTGAGAATGCCGAAAAACTCCCGAGTGGCATATAAAACCCTCTGTTTAGAAATAGAGCCTTTAGGACTATATTTAGCCCAGGACATTATCTCCTCCCATTTTACTGTTAGTTTTCATCTGTTCTCTCTGGAATCTGGTTCTATCCGCTATCCAAGAAAATGATGGAGCTGTCTCAAGTGTTTTGCTGATATCCACCTTCCCCACTGTTTCCACATTCCTCAGGTTCCAAGTGCTTCAGTCAATTAGGTGACAACAGACGGTGGCCAGCCAGACACCTTCTGCCCCAGCTGCTGAGCCAGCCGTGCTTTTCCAGATGAAAAGTGTCAAGTTGAAGGAGTGCACCCTTGACAGCACTCACCTTAGCAGAAAAAGGCCTTTTAAAAGCCCAGGTGTTGCCAACTGAACTCTCAAATTATGGGGTCCAATAACAGTCCAGGCAAACCACTAGTAGATTCAACATGTTTTTAAAAGGGTTTAGAACATATAAACTTTTCAGTAAATGCCTCTGTGGTACAATCTTCATTTTTGAAGTGACTTTGTGAACACTGGCTTATTTTCCCTTCTGTTCTGGCCACACCAGAAGGGAGGTGTCCTGTGAACTCACTTCAGGACTGAGTCAGATCCATCCCTGAAACAATGTTTTGAACAATGTAGTGGTGGTTATAAATGTCTTATTGTGTATCTTGCCTCACAAGTTTAAACAAAGAAATTCCAATGTTTCTAGCTTGTTTTTCTTTTTTCTAAATTTAAATTAGTGTCTCTCTCAACAAAATTTCTAGGAGGTCAAGATTTTTCATTATCTCCAGTAAGTAGCAAAAAAAAAAACAAATCCAAGAGTCTTTAGGTGAATGCAATTTTTCATGAGATATTAATATTTCACGCAATAGTAATTTTCCAAGAGAATCGCTGGGCTGGACAAAGCACAAGCTGGAATCAAGATTGCCAGGAGAAATATCAATAACCTCAGATATGCAGATGACATGATCCTTATGGCAGAAAGTGAAAAGGAACTAAAGAGCCTCTTGATGAAAGTGAAAGAGGAGAGTGAAAAAGTTGGCTTAAAACTCAACATTCAGAACACTAAGATCATGGCATCTGGTCCCATCACTTCATGGCAAATAGATGGGGCAACAGTGGAAACAGTGAGACACTATTTTTGGGGGCTCCAAAATCACTGCAGATGGTGATTGCAGCCATGAAATTAAAAGACTCCGTGGAAGAAAAGCTATGACCAACCTAGATAGCATAGTAAAAAGCAGAGACATTCCTTTGCCAACAAAAGTCCATCTAGTCAAGGCTATGGTTTTACCAGTAGTCATGTATGGATGTGAGAGGTGGACTATAAAGAAAGCTGAGCACTGAAGCTGTGCTTTTGAACTGTGGTGTTGGAGAAGACTCTTGAGAGTCCCTTGGACTGCAAGGAGATCCAACCAGTCAATCCTAAAGGAAATTAGTCCCAAATATTCACTGGAAAGACTGATGCTGAAGCTGAAACTCCAATATTTTGGCCACCTAATGCAAAGAACTGACTCTTTGAAAAGGCCCTGATGCTGGGAAAGATTGAAGGTGGGAAGAGAAGGGGACGACAGAGGATGAGATGGTTGGATGGCATGACTGACTCAATGGATATGAGTTTGAGTAAACTCTGGGAGTTGGTGATGGACAAGGAGGCCTGGCGTGCTGCAGTCCATGGGGTCACAAAGAGTCAGACACGACTGAGCGACTGAACTGAACTGAATATTAATTTTTATGATGCGTACAGGTCATAGCACCTCTTCAGTTAAAGTAAATACTTTCTGTATCTTCATATGGATTATTTTCCTAATTTGCTAGTAATATTAAGTCATTAAGCAAAAAACAGTTGCTTGAGTGTAGCTTGACTAGGATTAAGGAGGCATTACTACCTGTTTAAAATCACCTCATGATTAAGAATCAAAACTGGCATAAGATTCATTGAGCTGAAAGAGATTTAGCAAGATGAATTTTTATCAGGGATGATCCCTGATAAAACTATAAACTATATCTGGCTCTCCTAAATGTAGATGGAACTTAACTGAAAAATGAACATTTCTGAATGTCACAAAAACATTTTGCTTCCATTTTTGGCCAGAAACAAGTCTAAAACATTTCCCTGTTTCTTTTCTAAATCCTCTGTATGTAATTTATAAAGTATTAAAAATTAAGTAAATAGTGTATAGTCCTGACTCTGATAAATGTAAATTAATTGCATTTACAAGATTTACATTTCCTATTCCTGCTAATATCTTTTGATGTTACATCAATATTTTTCAATAATAAACATTTCATTATTGAATGGGATTTTGTGCCCTTAAGAAGAAATGAGAGGGAAAAAAGTTTGAAATTATCCTCCCAACCACTCCTATAATTGCATGTTTATAATTATAGGAAAATATTCTTAGAAACCAACTTGAGTAAATCTTGGGGAGTTCTATAAACCTTTCACAACTTTTTGAAATGGAAACAATAATTAATTTACAGTAAATGTTTGTTTCTTCATGCTTGTGTTTAAAGTATTTCTCTGAGGGTAGAGCTATAGAAAAAAAAAACCAGGTTAAGAAAGTTTAAAATAGCTCATAGAGATAATTTTAAAACCTCTTAAAATTATTACTTGTAGCTAGAATTCAGCATCATTTAATTCTGCATCTAGGGTATAAGTTACCATGGTTGTGCCTAAGAGTTATATCAGAAAAATCAACAGAACATGAGTCAGTAATATGTGGGCAGGACAAGGGACCTTACCATGAGCAAGTTATGAAAGCCAGCTAAGTCCTCGGGGTCTTGATTTCCCACCATTACCAAGGTCTCCCCCTGCTCCAACATTCCGCAATTCCTTATCCACTTGGCAAACTTGGCATGCGTGTGTGCATGCTCAGTACACTCAAGACCCAGAGGACTTAGCTGGCTTTCGTAAATTGTTCGTGGCACTTGTCATGCCCCCATTTCCTGACTCCTGTTGTATTGCTTTTTCTGATATAGCTCATTGCATCTCTTAGGCACCAAGAGTTTATTAAATGCCAATTTGCTTTGAAAAGGTCATTTGTTACATTGCCCTTGTTTAATATAGAGCCAATATGCTTGTGGTAATGAACCTGCCTGCCAAAGCAGGAGACATCAGAGAGAGACTCAGGTTCAATCCCTCGGATGGAAAGACACCCTCCAGTGGGAAATGGCAGCTCACTCCAGTATTCTTGCCTGGAGAATCCCACGGACAGAGGAGCCTGACAGGCTACAGTCCATGGGGTCCCAAAGAGTCGGACACAACTGAGCACTCACGCATAATGCCAAATATTACATTTTATGTAACACTTCACTTTGCACCTCATCTCCTTCGAATCATATTCAGATAGACATCACCAAGCTCATTTTTGGATGAGTAAACTGAGCCACGCAACAACTAAGTGACTCGTCCAGCGCCAGTACAGCTAGCAACAGCATTAGTTCAAGAATTCAGGTCTCTAGAATCCAATAAAATAACCTCTCTATTTGACCACTCTTTGCACGAATTAAAGTGTGTACCTGGCCATATTACTTCTCCTTTGTTTCTTTCCCACAAGGATATCTTGCATCAGCATTTTAGGGGAGTTGCAGACAGCTATTTGTACAGAATTTGAGGCCAGGGCTGTGGCTTGGTCCCAACCTCTCCTCCAACGTCCTGGGTGACCTTGGGCTAGTAGTGATCCACCCATGGAATAAAGATCTACACCCATGAGGATACTCTTGGTATTAGGTTATGTTACTGCCTGGGTATGTTGTAGGAGCAAATGTCCATGGAGTCCTTGAATAAAAGCAATAAACTTTATAAATAGACTTCTACCAAAGTTTCTTTCAATAGAAAAACTGAGGTTTCCAACCGTTGCTTTCTCAAAGCCATTTTTGACTCACATCCCTTGGTTTCCAAGGACACAACAAGGTCATAAAGACTGTTATCATGCTTAGTTCCATACTACATTCCCCAAAAGGCAGAGATGGTGCTAGGTTCCTTGAGATGCAGGAAGAAGAACAGGAGACTCACAAATGCTTATGGAGGCACTAAAATATTTTGTGTGCTTTTCATATGTTGCAAAGTTCAAAACAAATCACACTTTTTCTGTAGCAAAAGATTTCAACAGAGAAATTCTCTAGACTCTACATTCAAACTAAGATTTATTCCCCAGAACTTGGCTCATACTTTCAAGCTTATTTTGAGCATATTCTTTTTATGCCCCCTTCTTTAGCCCCAAGTGGGGAAACTGATCAAACACATTCTGCACATACCTCTGAGCCCACAGACTCAGCCTCCCAGCTGTAGCATTAACCTCACAAATTCAGAGACCATCTCCCATTTTCAAAAGGACAGTGGCTTTCTTGACTCGAGAAACAACCCCAGACACACCCACTCTTCTCAGCTTGGCTGACTTTTGTATCTCTGTCTCATTATCACTGACACCATGTTCCTGTCCAATCAGGTCACTGGATAAAAAATGGATTTCTCTTTAATATTAATATAAATAACTTTCCTTCAATACTCTTGATCTCTCTCCCCACAACACAATTTCATCTTCATATTCGATCCCACATTACAACAGTTGCCTTATTTCCTTATCAAGGTCCTGACAGTGATGAGGTGCCAGGACATCGTCATGTTTTAAGTTGAAAAAAGAAAATTGGCTTTATGTAGTTTGTATGTGAAGAGCTTGGCAGATGAAAATTCAGAAAAGCTGCCAAGGGGGCAAATGTTTAATCTTGGAGAAAGCCCTTCACACAAATGCAGCTGACATAGAGGAAGGGAAACCACAAAACAGGGTAATAATATTAAAGACTGGTTTCCATACACCAAAAGAAAAGGAAACTCAGAGCTGACTTCCATATCTCTTCTTATAATTCATCACAACAGGATCAAATATGCAGATGATGTTTCCTCTATGAAACCGGAAAAAGAGCACAAATTTCAAAATCAGATGAACACAAATGTAGCAAAATGTCAGAATAGCAAAATGTCTGGCTATTTGCACTTTCATGGTTATAATCCACTTAAGGTTCTCATAACACTTTGTAATAATGAGTCTCCACATATTATAGCTGAGAAAAGTGAGATCCAGGCCAGGAAAGTGATTCCTTCAAATACACAGAAAATCAAAGGCACAAATTGAATTGCACCTCTTTTTCTCACACCTGCTATAAAAGTAACCCGTGGTAGAATGCTTTTCTCAAAAAGAAACTGACTTTCACTCAAAAGCATTTAAAACCATTCTCAGTCAAACAAATTTACTATAAGACCATCGTAACAAGGACTCTGAATATGTTTTAAACCAAATTTTAATTCATTTGTAGTTATTTGAAAATTATTGATAGGTCTTTTCCAACTCATCTTCTAGTTTCAATGATTCAATAAATTTTCATGGCATAATCATGTCTAACTATTCTGAGAAAAAAAGTTTTTTTACTTCTTAATATTGAGACATAAAAATCATAAAGCATAGCCCTAAATCCCTAAAACAGGGAAACAACTTAAATATTTCAGATAAAATATATATCTACTTAAACAAGATTTTGTATACATATGTTGGGAGTTTCATTTGGTTTGTTCTATGTTTAAATTTTCACTTGATAAATTGTGAGAGAACTTCTCCCATCCACCCCAAGTTCCTCTCTGTTCCTTTTTTAATTAAATGTGTCATCAACAAGAATCTGAATTTTTTGAATCAACTTACCAAAAGTCAGCACCAAAGAATTGATGCTTTTGAACTGTGGTGTTGGAGAAGACTCTTGAGAGTCCGTTGGACTGCAAGGAGATCCAACCAGTCCATCCTAAAGGAAATCAGCCCCGAATAGTCATTGGAAGGACTGATGCTGAAGCTGAAACTCCAATACTTTGGTCACCTGATGCAAAGAACTAACTCATTTGAAAAGACCCTGATGCTGGGAAAGATAGAAGGCGGGAGGAGAAGGGGACGACAGAGGATGCGATGATTGGATGGCATCACCAACTCAAAGGACATGAGTTTGAGTAAACTCTGGGAGTTGGTAATGGACAGGAAGCCTGGCTTGCTGCCATCTATGGGGTCACAAAGGGTCAGACACGACTGAACTGAACTGAACTGAACCAAAAACTCTTTCCCATAAAAATTGTACCAAGGTCAGAACTTCCATGATCCAAGCCTAACTTGGAGAGAGATTTCTCCAGAGTGGCTAGATGCAGCAGAGCTGGAAGAGAATTTGGGTAACAGTCAAGCAGGGAGCCAAGAGTGTAGCCAAGAAACTGTGCCAAGCCTGGTCTAAAGAAGCAGAGCAAGATTACTGACGAGGGGAATGGGAAGCGAGGTCAAAAGGTAAGAGGAAGAGAAGGACATGAAAGTCTAAAAGATCAATAGGTAGACCCTCTATACGAAACAGAGAAAGTCAGTGAAGAAGAGAATGAGGGTAGAAATGATGAAAAGTTGCTGAAGTTCCCATTTCAGTAGAGCCAGATTGCTGAATGTGGCACAAAAGAGCCAGTCATGTAGGGCCAAATAGGTCCAAACAAATAACGCTGAAAAAAAGAAAGTCAGGTGAAGGTCAATAAATGTTCACATGAAATTTTTTTAAAAAACACTGCTGATTCTCAATGCAGAATGAAGATAAAATAAAGATGTTTTTAAAACGTCTTGAAGAAGAACTAGCAGACATGCATCAAAGGAATTCCAAAGGCTGTTCTTCAGACAAAAGGAAAATGGTCCCAGATGGAAAAATAAAGATATAAGAAGAAATAAAGAGCATCCAAAAAAATGGTATGTTGGTTAACCTAAATCATTATAAAAGAATATAACAATGGTAGAGTTAAGCTCAAAGCTCACAAAACATAGGATACAGAGAACAGGATAAAATTGAAGACATTCCAAGAAGGTGAGTGAAGGGATATCCCAGGATGATAAGCTATATGGAAGGAGAGGGCAACTAGTTAAGACTGGAACAATGTGACTCAAGATCTTCTTTTCTTCACGAGCTGAGAATGTCTGGGTGATCCCAACAAAATTGTTATCTGTACTTGGCTTTTTTTGACTACATGTTGAGTAAGTTACTGCTGTCCACCCCATGCCTTGCAGCCTAGATCAGCTGAAGATACTCAGTTCATTCCAGGAAGGTGTTCTGTTTTGACCTGCTCTCAAGAGTTGGGGGTTAACTTAGAAACTGAGCAGCAGTGATTAGATGAGATGCAAAAAAATAAAAATAAAAAGCAACTCCTGTTACTATGATTTTCCTGCTAGACATCTAGAACCCATCCCCCAACACAGTCCTGGTTGCTGGCCCGACTCCAGGAGGCCAGCCCAGTGTTTCCCGATAGTCACACAAGACCTTGCCCAAAGACTTCTCCAGGTGAAGGGTCTTGTCAACTTTCAGAAAAGCTGTAGCCAGATTGTGATCATGCAGTCCTGGTCACTCATCTCCTCCCAGAAACCTCTATCTCACAGTGGCAGGATTAGGGTAGGGATGCATATATCACTGGTAAATCTATAAAGACACACAGGAGAATGATCTAAAAAGGCAGGATGATGGTTAACTCTGGGAAGCAGGAAAAAGATATGATTGAGAAGGGGATCGCAAAGGCTTTTAAGGTATTGGTCATATTTTTACTTTTTTAACCTAGCTAATGAATAGTCAAGTGTTCATTTTAGGATAAATCTTTACACTGTTCCTGTGAATTCTATAATCAATCAAAACTAAAAGAAGTATGTCACTTAGCTGCTGTATACTTCCATTTTTCTCTCACCAACTCAAACTAGTAGAATTTAATGTTTCCCTAGAAGCACTTTCCCTTTTACTGTCACAGTCTAAACCAGCATCATCTCTTGCCTGGAGTATTAAAGACCTTCCTCATATGTCTGTCTGTTTCTATGCCTGTCCCCCTACACCGCGTTTTCCCCATGAAAGCCAGAGTGATCCTATTAAACCATAAGCTGGATCTTGTCACGGCTCTGTTCAAAACCTCCAAGGCTCCTACCCAACTCAGAGAAAGCTGGGAGTTCTTACTATGTGCAGCCAAGGCCTGAAATGACCTGGTTCTGTTATCTCTCTGCCTTCACCTACTGGTTTACCGCATCTGTCTCTAGCTACACAGGGCTCCTTGTTGCTCCTTGAATTTACCCAGCAAACTCCTACCTCAAAGGCTTGCTTTTTCATCTCAAGATAGTCATATAGCTCACTTTTCACTTTATTCTGATTTCAGCTCAATGACTTCTAACCAGAAAGGCCTTCCCTAAATATACATTCTGTTTAAATATTATTTATTCCCCCGACCTGCTTTGTTTTTCTTTTTAGAACTTATTAACACCAGACACACATATTTATTTGCTTATTTCTTTACCTGTATTACCTTTTCCCCATAACAGAATGTAAGTTCTATAAGGCCAGGAACTTTGTCAGTTTTGTGAACGGTTGAATACTGCCTGGCAACATAGTAGAAGTTCTTTTAATATCTGTTAAATGAAGGGTAATCATTTTTTACACACCTTCAATCTTGGTCAAATTTCCCCCAAAGTCACAAGGTTACTGGACTTTCATGTTGTATATAGGTAGGTTCTTATAAATGATAACTGGAGTGGGAGTTTGATGCATGATGCAGGGAACTCAAAGCTGGTGCTCTGTGAAAACCTGGAGGCATGAGGTGGGGAGGGAGGGGTCACATGTGTGCCTGTGACTGATTCATGTTGATGTATGGCAGAGGTCATCACAATATTGTCATTATCCTTCAATTAAAATTAATTAATTTTAAAAAATGGTAACTGGAAGAATGATGGTATGTCAAATAAGTCACTTGGGGGAAAAAATGATAGTTCACAAAAGCAAGGGAATATAAAGATATTGGTGAACTTTGAAAAACTCAAAGCTCAAATATTAGCATGAAAATGAATAAAATAGAAAACTGAAAAATCTGAATTACGTGTTTGACTTTAAAAAAGTATAAAAATATAATTAAAGAAAATAAAAACACCTATAAGCCATGTATGAAATGTGTGACTGACTTTAGTTTAAGTCCACATCTCTAGGAAAAGTGGCTGTTTGGCTTACAGAACAGAAAAAAACACAACTTCAGCTATGCGAGGTCAATAACTATACTTAAGTGACTGTAAAAGTAAACAGTGAAAAGATATTTGAGATTTAAATCACTCTAGAGTTTAGTGTATTTCATTGAGATCATAGACTACTAAAAACAAATAAAGTTAATTTTAAGAGAAAGATTCATAGACATCTTGGGGACACACACACATACAAAAAAACACAACATACCAAAATGTATGAGATGCGATGAAAGCACTGCTCAGAATAAAATTTATAAGAGAAACTAGAAAAGAGCAAATTGAACCCAGGTTGAGAAAAATGAAAGAAATATTAGCATGAAAATGACTACAATAAAGAATTGAAAAATAGAGGAAATCAACAGAACCAAAAGTTAGTTATTTGAAAAGATCAACAAGATCAACAAACCTTGAGGTAAAGTGACTGAGAAAAAAAGAGAAAAGACTCAAATTCCTGAATCAGAAATTTTAAAAAAGGGGGTATTATTTAGTCTTACAGAAATAAAAAACTATAAGGAAATACCGTGAACAATTACATGCTAAAGATTAATAACTAGATGAAATGGACAAAGTCCTAAGAAGACACAATCTAACTAAACTGAATCAAGAAGAAATACAAAATGCAAACAAGCCTTTAATAAATTAAGAAACTGAATTAATAGCTAAAAACTTCCTACAAAGAAAAGCCCAGAACCAAATGGCTTCACTGGTGAATTCTACCAAATTTTATTTTATTATTTTTACCAAATTTTAAAGAAGAGAATTAACATGAATCCTTCACAGTTCAGTTCAGTTCAGTTCATTCACTCAGTCATGTCTGCCTCTGTGTGACCCATGAATCACAGCACGCCAGGCCTCCCTGTCCATCACCAGCTCCCAGAGTTTACTCAAACTCATGCCCATCAAGTTGGTGATGCCATCCAGCCATCTCATCCTCTGTCGTCCCCTTCTCCTCCTGCCCCCAATCCCTCCCAGCATCAGGGTCTTTTCCAATGAGTCAACTCTTCCATGAGTTGACTTCAATACTTCCAAAGTATTGAAGTTTCAGCCTCAGCATCAGTCCTTCCAATGAACACCCAGGACTGATCTCCTTCAGGATGGACTGGTTGGATCTTCTTGCAGTCCAAGGGACTCTCAAGAGTCTTCTCCAACACCACAGCTCAAAAGCATCAATTCTTTGGTGCTCCGCTTTCTTCAGAGTCCAACTCTCACATCCATACATGATCACTGGAAAAACCATAGCCTTGACCAGACAGACCTTTATTGGCAAAGTAATGTCTCTGCTTTTTAATATGCTATCTAGGTTGGTCATAAATTTCCTTCCAAGGAGTAAGCGTCTTTTAATTTCATGGCTGCAGTCACCATCTGCAGTGATTTTGGAGTCCAAAAAAATTAAGTCTGACACTGTTTCCACTGTGTCCCCATCTATTTGCCAGGAAGTGATGGGACCAGATGCCATGATCTTAGTTTTCTGAATGTTGAGCTTTAAGCCAACTTTTTCACTCTCCTCTTTCACTTTCATCAAGAGGCTTTTTAGTTCCTCTTCACTTTCTGCCGTAAGGGTTGTGTCATCTGCATATCTGAGGTTATTGATATTTCTCTCGGCAATCTTGATTCCAGCTTGTGCTTCTTCCAGCCCAGCATTTCTCATGATGTACTCTGCATATATGTTAAATAAGCAGGGTGACAATATACAGCCTTGAGGTACTCCTTTTCCTATTTGGAACCAGTCTGTTGTTCCATGTCCAGTTCTAACTGTTGCTTCCTGACCTGCATACAGGTTTCTCAAGAGGCAGGTCAGGTGGTCTGGTATTCCCATCTCTTTCAGAATTTTCCACAGTTTATTGTGATCCACACAGTCGAAGGCTTTGGCGTAGTCAATAAAGCAGAAATAGATGTTTTTCTGGAACTCTCTTGCTTTTTTGATGATCCAGCGGATATTAGCAATTTGATCTCTGGTTCCTCTGCCTTTTCTAAAACCAACATGAACATCTGGAAGTTCCCAGTTCACGTATTGCTGAAGCCTGGCTTGGAGAATTTTGAGCATTACTTTACTAGCGTGTCAGATGAGTGCAATTGTGTGGTAGTTTGAGCATTCTTTGGGACTGCCTTTCTTAGGGATTGGAATGAAAACTGACCTTTTCCAGTCCTTTGGTCACTGCTGAGTTTTCCAAATTTACTGACATATTGAGTGCAGCACTTTCACAGCATCATCTTTCAGGATTTGAAATAGCTCAACTCGAATTTCATCACATCCACTAGCTTTGTTCGTAGTGATGCTTTCTAAGGCCCACTCAACTTCACATTCCAGGATGTCTGGCTCTAGGTCAGTGATCACACCATTGTGATTATCTGGTTTGTGAAGATCTTTTTTGTACAGTTCTTTTGTGTATTTTTGCCACCTCTTAATATCTTCTGCTTCTGTTAGGTCCATACCATTTCAGTCATTTATCAAACCCATCTTTGCCTTAAATGTTCCCTTGGTATCTCTAATTTTCTTGAAGAGATCTCTAGTCTTTCCCAGTCTGTTGTTTTCCTCTATTTCTTTGCACTGATCACTGAGGCAGGCTTCCTTATCTCTCCTTGCTATTCTTTGGAACTCTGCATTCAAATGGGAATATCTTTCCTTTTTTCTTTTGCTTTTCACTCCTCTTCATTTCACAACTATTTGTAAGGCCTCCTCAGATAACCATTTTGCCTTTTTGCATTTCTTTTCCATGGGGATGGTCTTGATCCCTGTCTCCTGTACAATGTCACGAACCTCCGTCCATAGTTCATCAGGTTCTCTATCAGATCTAGTCCCTTAAATCTATTTCTCACTTCCACTGTATAGTCATCAGGGATTTGATTTAGGTCATACCTGAATGGTCTAGTGGTTTTCTCCACTTTCTTCAATTTAAGTCTGAATTTGGCAATAAGGAGTTCATGATCTGAGCCACAGTCAGCTCCTGGTCTTGTTTTTGCTGACTGTATAGAGCTTCTCCATCTTTGGCTGCAAATAATATAAACAATCTGATTTCAGTGTTGACCATCTGGTGATGTCCATGTGTAGCGTCTTCTCTTGTGTTGTTGGAAGAGGGTGTTTGCTATGACCAGTGCGTTCTCTTGGCAAAATCTATTAGCCTTTCACAAAGTCCTCCAATAAATAGAAGGAAGGGAACACTTTATAAACTATTCTAAAATCAGACAAAGATATCATAAGAAAGGAAAACTATAAACCAATATCTCATTCACAAATACAGAGACTGGAAATTCTAATCAGGGCAATCAGACAAGAAAAAGAAATACGATGCCTTGAGATTTAAATGGAAGAAATAAAATTGTGTGTATTTGTAGATTACATGCTCCTGTATACAGAAAATTCTAAGAAATCCACACACAAAAAAAAATTTATTAGAGCCAATAAATGAGTTCAGCAAGGTTTCCGGGTATAAGATCAATACACAAAAAGCAACTGTATTTCTACACAATTTCAATAAGCAATCTGGAAATAAAATTAAGAAAACAATTTTATTTATAAAGGTGTCAAAGAATAAAATACTTAAAGAATGATCTTCACAAAAAAGTTGTAAGATGTACACACTGAAAAAGTATAAAACATCCCTGAGAAAAATTAAAGAATACCTAAATGAATAAAAAGATATTGCATGTTCTTGGATTGAAAGACTTGATATTATTAAGATAGCAATACTTCCCAAATTAATTCAACACTATCCTTACCAAAGTCTCAGCTAGCTTTTTAAAAATTTTATTTATTTTCATTGGAGGATAATTACTTTACAATATTGTGACAGTTTTTGTCATGTATCAACATGAATTAGCCATAGGCGCACACGCTGCTCTCCATCTTGAACCCCCTCCATTCTCCCTTTCCACTCTGTCCCTCCAGGCTGTCACGGAACACCTCAGCTAGCTTTTTTGCAGAAACTAACAAGCTGATCCCCAAATCTGTATGTAAATACTCATCATAGCTAAACATTTTGAAAACGTGTAACAAAGTTGGAGGACTCATAATTTCCAATTTCAAAGCTGCAGTATTTACCACAACACTACAGTAATGAAGACTGCAGGGAACTGGTGTAAGGATAAACAGATCAAAGAAATAGAATAAAGAACCCAGAAATAAACCTAAACAATCATGAATAGTTGATTTTGACAAGAGTGCCAATCATTCATGGAGGAGAAGGGGCGGAGGGGGAAAATAAGCTTTTCAACAAATGGTGCTAAAACAGTTGGATACACACATTTAAAAGAATGGAGTAGGACCCCATCTCACACTATATGCAAAAATTAACTTAAAATGAATCAAAGATCTAAATGTAACAGCTAAACTATCAAACACCTAGAAGAAAACATGAGACTAAATCTTCATGATCATGAAGTAACAGTTTCCTAGATATACCAGAAGTATAAGCAACTAAAGAAAAAAATAGGTAAATTGGACTTCATAAAAATTAAAATAATTTTTTGTCAAAGGACACTATCAAGAAATGAAAAGATAAACCACAAGATGGGAGAAAATATTTACAAACTATATTGTCTTTTATTGTCTAACTATTATAAGAGTTCTTTATGTATGTGCACCCCAATGTTCATCGCAGCACTGTTTATAATAGCCAGGACATGGAAGCAACCTAGATGCCCATCAGCAGACGAATGGATGAGGAAGCTGTGGGACATATACACCATGGAATATTACTCAGCCATTAAAAAGAATTCATTTGAATCAGTTCTAATGAGATGGATGAAACTGGAGCCCATTATACAGAGTGAAGTAAGCCAGAAAGATAAAGACCATTACAGTATACTAACACATATATATGGAATTTAGAAAGATGGTAACGATAACCCTATATGCAAAACAAAAAAAGAGATGTATAGAACAGACTTGTGGACTCTGTGGGAGAAGGCGAGGGTGGGATGTTTCAAGAGAACAGCATCAAAACATGTATATTATCTAGGGTGAAACAGATCACCAGCCCAGGTTGGATGCATGAGACAAGTGCTTGGGGCTGGTGCACTGGGAAGACCCAGAGGGATGGGGTGGAGAGGGAGGTGGGAGGGGGGATTGGGATGGGGAACACATGTAAATCCATGGCTGATTCATGTCAATGTATGACAGAAACCACTACAATATTGTAAAGTAATTAGCCTCCAACTAATAAAAAATAAAATAAAATAAAACTCCAAGTTTTCAAATAAAAAAAAAGACAATCTGATTAATAAATGAACAAAGAATTTGAATAGACATTTCTTCAAAGAACACATGCAAATGACCAATAAGTTCATGAAACGATGCTCAATATCTTTAGTCGTTATAGAGATACAAATCAAAACCACAAGATGCCACTTCATAATCCCTAGATGGTTATAATAAAAAAGACACACAATAATAAGTGTTGCTGAGGATGTGGAAAAATTGGAACATTCATACTTTGCTGCGGGGAATATAAATAGTGCAGCCACTCTAGAAAATAATTCAGCAGTTCCTCAAGAAGTTAAACATAGAGTTACCAAATGACTCTGCAATCCCACCCCTAGGCACACATACCCAAGAGAACTGAAAATATATGTTCACACAAAAGCCTGTATGTAAATGTTCAGAACAGAATTATTTATAATAGCCCAAAAGTAGAAACAATACAGATGCCCATCAACTGATGAAAGGTTAAACCAAATGTGATCTACAACGGATTATTATTCAATCATAAAAAGGAATGAAGTACTGACACATTTCTACAACATAAATGAAACTGGAAAGAAGCCAGTCACAAAAGGTCACAGGTTATATAATTCCATTTATATGAAATGTCCAGAATAGGCAAATCCAAAGTGTCAAAAGATCAATTAGTGGTTGCTTAGAGGAGGAAAGGAGATCGGAAGTAACTGCTAGAAGGGTGGGGGGTTTCTTTTGGGGATAATGAAAAAAATCCTGGAATTAGCAATGATGGTTGGATAACCTTCTGAATATATTAAAAACCAATCAATTGTATTGGTTAAATACAATTAAAAAAACAAATTTCATGATATGTGAATTAAACCTCAAGTTTTTAAAAAAAATCTGAATCTAGAGTGTAGCAAGATGTATCAAATGAACTGTATATTCTGGAGTATGTCTGCCGTATTACATGCACATAGGGAGGATAAGGTGGAAGAAGACAGATAGAAGTCTATCACTTAAAAAATGAACAAAATTAGTAGTCTTTCCCCCCTCAGGCAGAAAAATTCATAGGCACCTATGACAAAGAGGTTAGTGACTATTTCCAGAACTGATGTAGACTTCTTGAAAAATGAAATGACTGGTGCTTACATATGCCACTGGTGGTTTTAAGACTAAAAAGGCAAGGTGATTTGATACCTAGATCACACTTTTTTATTAAGCAAGCAGAAGTCAGGGCTGCTTAATAATAATTTAAAATTATGTTTAATTTTAAATCTGTACCCCTCCCCAGTCAGGCCCTCTAGCCAAAGAGGAGCTGTGACATTTTCCACTGTCCTAGTTAGCATTGTCTTCAGAGCTGAGAGAAAAAATCATGTCACCAAAAAAAAAAGAGAGAGAGAGGAAGTTAAAAAAAGACTTTGTATTTTAAAAGTCTCTACTTTTATTTAAAAAGCATTTTTTAAATAGTTTTGTGCTTTTACTACAGAGAAAATAGATGCCATTTCAGGATAGCAGTTATCTCCAGAGAGGAAGAGAAGAAAAAGCAATGAGACCAGAGAAGTAGATGGTGGAGGCCTCTAACTTTAACATTACATTTTTATAAAGATATAGAGAAAGCTGCAGCATCTCTATTTATTTAATTTTAGTGACTGGTATACATGCATCTCTTATTTTAATTTCTAAACTTTTCAATTTTTGAAACGTTTCAAAATTTTAAAAGTATTTTTAAGTGATTTGATATTAAAACATGACATATGTATTACTGTAATATTTCTCAACCTGAACACATCTTATACTTAATTTTATTTTTTAAAAAATTTCTGGTTGTAGTTAATAATAGCTAAGTACTGCTATCAGCTGGCAGAAAGTCCTTAGAAATACATTCGGTCAGTCATGAAACATTTACTCAGGACCCACATGGCACCAGGTGCCAAGTGCTATAAAAGTTGCTCACAAGACAAAGTTAATAAGACACAGTCTCTGTTCTCAAAAGCTCTCATCCTAGTGGATAATTCAGATAGATGAATGCATTATCCCAATACAATTTAGAAAATGCTATGAGAGATATATGCATGGGAGGCATGGATTCAGAGAAGGAAGTGAAAAAGCAAAATCCATCATATACACTCCCAATTCTCCCCAGTGAGTTAACAGACACCAGATACATCAACCCTGGGTTGGCGAGAGGGTGTAGGGAGACGGCAAAAAAGTGTTTATTCTATCTAACATAATGACACAGGTTGCGCAAGTTGCAAAGACTCTGCCTGCCAGTGCAGGAGATGCAAGAGACGTGGGTTCAATCCCTCAGTTGGGAAGATTCCCCTGGAAAAGAAAATGGCTACCCACTCAAGTATTTCTTGCCTGGAAAATTCCATGGACAGTGGGGCCTGGAGGGCTATAGTCCATGGGGTCACAAAGAGTCAGACACGACTGAGCACACATACGCTACACTACAAACAAAAACACAGCATAATGACACAACCCACTGAATGTGGGCTACAACTATAATTTTCCCCCCTGTAATTTTTTAAAGCTTTAATTTTACATGTTTATTTTAATCAAATGCATTTAGCCAGCTGTAAAATTTCTGCATACTTATACCAAGGAAACGTTTGTAGCTAACATGTATTTTTCACTACATAGAAAACATTGTGCATGGATTATTTCATTAAATCATCATAACATATCTGGGAGACAGGTGCTGTCAGTATGTCCATTTTACAGATGAGAAGACTGAACCTCAGAGAAACTAGAAAACGTGTCCAAGTTTGCAGTTCCACTTATACAGAGTCCTGAACCATCTGTCCATGCTACATCAATGTTACTTATATAAGGGAGAAATTAAAGATCTATGGAACCCTCTATTAGCACATAGAATATTTTCATCATGATGCTTGGAAATTCATCCAAATTTTACAATGAAAAAAAAGTCCTTGAAATTTTTTGTCTTCTTATATCTTAGAAACAGAGTGTTTATATATTTAATCTTTAGCTCTGTAAGTGTGCAAAGGGAAACCAACCTAAAAGCATTCATTTTTTGTGATCATTAACTAGATTTGTTTCTGGTCAATTGAAATGGTCTGCCCAGGGGAATTCCCTGGTGGTCTATTGGTTAAGAATTGGGCTTTCACTGCTGTGGACTCAGGTTCCATCCCTGGTCAGGGAACTAAGATCCCACAAGCCATGCAGTGCAGCCAAATACACACACACACACACACACACACACACACACACATCAGGGGAGAGTTGTTGTGATTCAGTCATGTCCGACTCTTTGAGACCCCATGGACTGCAGCACTCCAGGCTTCCCTGTCCTTCACTATCTCCCTGAGTTTGCTCAAACTCATGTCCACTGAGTCAGTGATGCCATCCAACTATCTCATCCTCTGCTACCCCTTTCTCCTCTTGCCCTCAATCGGGGGGAGGGATGGGATGAATTGGGAAGCTGGGATTGACATATGGACACTATTGATACTATGTATAGATTACTAATAAGAAGCTACTGTATAGCTCAGGGAATCCTACTCAGTGTTCCCTGGTGACCTAAATAGGAAGGAAAGCCAATAAAAAGAAGGGATATATATTTATGTACAGCTTACTCACTGGAAAAGTCCCTGATGCTGGAAAATATTGAGGGCAGAAGGAGAAGAGGGCATCAGAGGATGAGATGGCCGGATGGCATCACTGATGCAATGGACATGAACTTGGGCAAACCTTGGGAGATGGTGAAGGACAGGGAGGCCTCGTGTGCTGCAGTCTATGGGGTCGCAGAGTCCGAACAACAACAACGCAGCTGATTCCTTTGCTGTCCTGCAGAAACTAACGCAAGCTTGTAAAGCAACTCTCCTCCAATAAAAATTAAATTTTTAACAATTAGTCTGTGCAGGCTTCTCAACAGGCTGACAGTTGATGTTAAGAAAGAGTCCTTACTGAGACCTACAGGCTGCTTTCTAAAGAAAACTCACAAGGACATCATTCCTCAGCGGCGTCTGGACTAGGCGGACACAGTGCCATTGACAACCAGTAGGGTGCTAGAAACAAACAAAAAGAAAAGGCATGTAGAGTTTAACAGAGATCTTCCACTGAAGACTCTTATCAGCACCTCCATGTTCCCAAGGCTGCGGGGATTTGCCGCAGACTCACCAAACAACAAGAACACGGGCACATCAAACAGAAGAAAAACACACCAGAAGCCCCCCGGGGGGCCAGGGAGATAACTACCTCCGAGCTGGAGTGCAGATGAAGACGGTCCCAGCCGCTCTCGAACCTTGGGGGATGCCAGACTCCTGGGACCACAGGGACTGAAGCCTTGGGGCTGACAAGAGATGCAGAACTGTAGACATTTAGATGAAGTCTGAAAGAAAGGGCCAAGCTGCTATATTTTTTATTATTGTAATGGGTTTTAGTTCAGGTCTCGGCCAAGTGGGCTCCTGTGTTTCTTGGTGACCCAGCCACGTTTGAGCCACACACCCACGAGATCCCTTCCTATCCCGCCAAGTGTGGGAACAAATTGGGTTGATTCTCCTCCAGAGAGATCTTGGTGATCACACAATAGGGGGTGCCTCTCACACAAAGGCACTTCCTTGTATTCCAGCGACCTCTGCTTCTACCCTTTGCTTCCCACCTCTGCACGCCTCCCTCAGACACTCAGCTACATATAACATTGCTTTGTGGGCTCTCGCAACTTCTTCCATCCTCTAATAAAGAATGCTCTGACTGAGGCTGTGGGTCACAATGATGACAGTGACCGTCCTCAAAGAGGCCAGGCCAAGGATGAGGGGGCATCCAACTTCCTGACAATTCTAAGGGGGTGCCCTGAATTTGAAAACTTTGCTTCCCTCCCTTCTCTTTTTTAAGAACACAGATCAAACAAAAGGCTAAATTTTGCTAGAGTTTCAGAAAGCAACACTCCAATGGTGAATTACCTAAGCAAAGTGACATATTTATTCACAGGGACGACTATGGAACTATAAAAAGGAAATCCAAAAAAAAAAAAAGGGATATATGTACACGTATAGCTTACTCATTGGAAAAGTCCCTGATGCTGGGAAAGATTGAGGGCAGAAGGAGAGGAGGGCATTAGAGGTTGAAACGACTGGATAGCATAAAAGCACTCTGTGTGAAAATGCATATAGCATTGGGAATTAAGAATGGAACTAAATATTTAGTTTACATTCACTATTTAAAATGCTGAAACATACCAGGGATAACTAAGATCAGAGTCTAATCATAGTTTGTCCAATAAGGATGCAATTCAGAAAATGATATTGTGTATGTTGAACAATCTCAGAGAAAATAGGGTCCACAGGTTTGGAGTTTCTTAGAGAGAGAGCTCTTCTATAACAGCTTAGGAGCCCATGTGGTTGTGATATTCCCAGAATGAAGGACTAAGTCAATCCTGATGAAACTTTGAAAGATGCCACCAAGTCTAAATGTTTCAAAGCCAACACTTGAACTGCTAAATCATTCCCTCTGTTTTAAAGGAGTGATTATTTGATTGACAACAGAGCTGGAGAGAAATCCTTCAACAGTAATGCATATGGGCACATCCTCTCCCTGATTACATATGAAAGAGGATGGGATGTGGGGGAAACCTCCTGATTCATTCAGACACACAAATCATCCAGAGGAGGGGTGTATCCCGTTTTCTCTTGAACTCTAGTAGGAAATTTCCCATGCCATAATTGTATTTGTTATACTGCAGTGATCAAAGTCCATAAATTCCTCCATCTATCCTCATTCAGAGAAACCATATGGCATTACTAGGAAAGTCACATGTAAGGCTGGTTTGTTGTATACATGATTAAATATCCATGTGGTAAAGAACATTTGGAGAGCAAGAACATTTAAAAGAAGAGGCTAAAAGCATGAACTCTAAGCGATATGTGTATATATATTCTACTCCTGTAGGATCTAAAGTGTTAGGGGTATACAGAAAACATAAGAGCAGTATGATTATGAAGGGGAAGGAGGAGGGATTTCTGAAAACAAGTGGTTTCTCTCAGCAGCTGTGCACATAAAGCACATGCGCTTAGCCGCTCTGCCGTGTCTGACTCTTTGCCACTCCATAGACTGTAGCCCGCCAGTCTCTTCCGTCCATGGGACTCTCCAGGCAAGAATACTGGGGCGGGTTGCCATTTCCTCCTCCTGGGGATCTTCCCTACCCAGGGATCGAACCTGCGTCTTCAGCGTCTCTGGCATTGGCAGGTGGGTTCTTTACTACTGAGCCACTACAGAAGCCCCACATAGGTCTTCATCAAATCTAGAAGGCAAATAGGGTCATTTGGAAGTCTATGGATTATCAGACAGTCCTATGATCTTGTGCTCTGTTTGGTAGCAAGGAAAATAATAACTACTTAGTGAAAAAAAAGGAGGTAGCTTTCTTTTCTCTATCA
Source organism: Odocoileus virginianus (assembly GCF_023699985.2). Taxonomy (NCBI): domain Eukaryota; kingdom Metazoa; phylum Chordata; class Mammalia; order Artiodactyla; family Cervidae; genus Odocoileus; species Odocoileus virginianus. The sequence goes on along the minus strand of NC_069692.1, from coordinate 11,993,683 downwards.
GATTAGTAAAGATAAAACAGTTTGATAATGCCCAGAATCTGTGTGGATACAAAGAAATAGATACTTTCGGAGTAAGTAATTTTTTGAAAATGCTATTCAACCATATTCATGAAATTTTAGAATTTGCATAAACAATGGCCCCCACATGGTTAGGCACAAGATATAAAAATATATATACACCTGTGAGCAGTCATTGTAGCATTTTTTATTCTAGCAAAACATGGAGTAAATCTGAATATATAATAGTAGAGGAATGACTAAATGTATTAGAATAATCCATTCAATAGAAGCATATGCAGCCAGTAAGAAAAAAGTAAATCTACTGATTTTTGTGCCCCAAAATTTTGAAGTCATAAAATAAGAGTCTTCTTGTGAAAGTGAGGAAGGAAGCTAGGAAGAAGTAAGGGAGGGTAGGTGGGAGGGAGAAAGGAAAGAAAAAATTTAAAGCATAAAGCACATCTGATAAATGTTTGTTTAAAACAAACAATAGAAATAATGTAGAAAATTTCTGAAAATTTTCTTAAATTGCCTTCAACAAATTGCCCGAGAAGTGTTATTCGAAGAGAAAGACTTTTGCTTTTCATTTTATACACTTCTATTCTATTTTTTCTTTTAAATAAGCATGTAAACATATAATTTTTAAAATCTAACTTATAAAAAATCATCTGTAGCCTAAATTTTTCTTTTTCCTATGAAATCTTTATTGAAGTATGACTTATATACAGTAACATTCACTGTTTCTAGATGAACAATTCAATGATTTATGACAAATGTATACACTCATAGAACCACCATCGTAACTATGATATAGAATATCTCCATCACCTCTAAATTTTGCTCTTACCCCTTTGCTACCAATCTCATAACTGGATCTGTTTCTCTCAAGGATTACTGTCCTGAGTTGCCTTTAACTATTGTCCAAAAACCATTGCTTCATGTATTTCCTCTTGTTCTCTAGTTGTTTAAGGTGCAGTGTATATCTAGCCCTTTACTCTATAATGACCTACACAAAGATTTAAAATTTGTAAATAAGAGGAATGCAGATAACGCAAAAACTATCTGAGTAAATTCTACTTTTTATGAGACCTCAAAATCCTAAATTGCCTTCTGGTTATATTTCTAACTACGAGTTATCGTGCACTGTAGTTCCACAGGATGATATTGAATATATATAAAACTCTGAAAGTCACTCAGTCATGTCCAACTCCTTGCAACCACATGGATAGTCCATGGAATTCTCCAGGCCAGAATACTGGAGTGGGTTGTCTTTCCCTTCTACAGGGGATCTTCCCAACCCAGGGATCGAACCCAGGTCTCCCACATTGCAGGCAGATTCTTTACCAGCTGAGCCACAAGGTAAGCCCAAGAATACTGAAGTAGGTAGCCTATCCCTTCTCCAGCAGATCTTCCCAAACCAGGAATCAAACCGGGGTCTCCTCTGGGAGAGATTATTACATGCTTTCTCCACTATCTCACTGTCATCCTGGGTGAAGCCAATACCTACAGACAATTGCTGCAACTCTGTTTTCACAACACTTTAAAGTGGTGTTTATTTTCTGAGTACCTGTCAGATCCATCTTCTGAACTTCTCTGCTTCTTTCTGCCTCCTGTTCAGATTTAACCAACAGGAGGCCTCGGCAGGAGATGCAAGAGTAGAAGAACACAGTGATCCCATCCTCACACATTCTTTTCTAACCAAGATTTTGCCAATAGTTGCATTCATCTGGTTATGGTCAGAGTTCTTAGGAACAGTACCTCTCCCATTTCTGTACCACCAGCCAAATGTCACTCCGCCTTGATTTTTCAGGCCCAGGGATGAAAATGGCTTGGCTTTCTGTCTCTTTTGTGTGTGTGTTCGTTGCTCTGTCGTGTCTGACTCTTTGCAACTCCATGGACATTAGCCTGCCAGTCTCCTCTGTCCATGGAATTCTCCAGGCAAGAATACTGGAGTGGTTAGCCATTCCCTTCTCCAAGGGATCTTCTTGACCCAGCAATTGAACCTGGCTCTGCTCATTCCTAAATGTATCACCATCCTCTGTTGGGGTTTTTTGTTTGTTTGTTTGTTTTACCAGCTCACATCTCTGTAAACACTCATTTTATTAAACTCTCTCTGATAAATCCTTAGTGGTTTATTTCCTGCTGTGACTTCCACAACCCCAGCCTATACTATTAATGTTCACCTTTGCCATCATAGTTTTAATGAGTTAGACAAGGCTATGGTACATGTGATCAGATTGGTTAGTTTTCTGGGATTGTGGGTTTCAGTCTGCCTGCCCTCTGATGGAGAAGGATAAGAAGCTTATGGAAGCTTCCTGATGGGAGAGACTGACTGAGGGGGAAATTGGATCTTAATCTGATGGGCGGGGCCATGCCCAGTAAATCTTTAACCCAATTTTCCGTTGATGAGCGGGGCTGTGTTCCCTCTCTGCTATTTGACCTGAGGCCAAACTATGGTGGAGGTAATGAAGATAATGGGGACCTCCTTCCAAAGGTCCCATGCAGGTACTGCTAATCTGAGTGCCGCCAAACTCCAGCAGGCCACCGCCGACCCACGCCTCCACCAGAGACTCTTGGACAGTCACGGGCAAGTCTGGCTCAGTCTCTTGTGGGGTCACTGCTCCTTTCTCCTGGGTCCTGGTGCACACAAGGTTCTGTTTGTGCCCTCCAAGAGTCTGTTTCCCCAGGCCTGTGTGAGTTCTGGCGGCTCTACAGCGGGGTCAATGATGACCTCCTCCAAGAGGGCTTATGCCACACCCAGGTCTGCTGCACCCAGAGCCCCTCCCGCTGCGGCAGTCTACTGCTGACCCAAACCTCCACAGGAGACATCCAAAAACAGTTCTGTCTCAGTCTCTGTGGGGTCTCTGGGTCCTGGTGCACATAAGGTTTGTTTGAGCCCTCTGAGCATCTCTGGCAGGAATGAGGTTTGATTGTAAATGTGAACTCGCCCCTCCTACTGTCTTGCTGGGGCTTCTGCTTTGCCCTTGGATGTGGGGTATCTCCTCACAGGCGCTACAGCACCATGCAGCTGCCACTCCAGGCAAAGGCTAAAGAGTTTTGTCATGAGAAGGCACTGGTCATAGCAAACACCCTCTTCCAACAACACAAGAGAAGACTACACGTGGACATCACCAAGTGGTCAATAATGAAGTCAGATTGATTATATTCTTTGCAGCCAAAGATGGAGAAGCTCTATACAGTCAGCAAAAACAAGACCAGGAGCTGACTGTGGCTCAGATCATGAACTCCTTATTGTCAAATTCAGACTTAAATTGAAGAAAGTGGAGAAAACCACTAGACCATTCAGGTTGACCTAAATCAAATCCCTGATGACTATACAGTGGAAGTGAGAAATAGATTTAAGGGACTAGATCTGATAGAGAACCTGATGAACTATGGACAGAGGTTCGTGACATTGTACAGGAGGCAGGGATCAAGACCATCCCCAAGAAAAAGAAATGCAAAAAAGCAAAATGACTGAGGAAACCTTACAGATAGCTGTGAAAAGAAGAGAAATGAAAAGCAAGGGAGAAAAGGAAAGATGTACCCATCTGAATGCAGAGTTCCAAAGAATAGCCAGGAGAGATAAGAAAGCCTTCCTCAGTGATCAGTGCAAAAAAATAGAGGAAAACAATAGAATGGGAAAGACCAGAGATCTCTTCAAAAAAAATTAGAGATACCAAGGGAACACTTCATTCATAAAAGGGCACAATAAAGGACAGAAATGGTATGGACCTAACAGAAGCAGAAGATACTAAGAAGAGGTGGCAAGAATACACAGAAGAACTGTACAAAAAAGATCTTCAAGACCCAGATAATCACAACGGTGTGATCACTCACCTAGAGCCAGACATCCTGGAATGCAAAGTCAAGTGGGTCTTAGGAAACATCACTACAAACAAAGCTAGTGGAGGTGATGGAATTCCAGTTGAGCTATTTCAAATCCTAAAAGATGATGCTGTGAAAGTGCTACACTCAATATGCCAGCAAATCTGGAAAAAGGAGTGGCCACAGGACTGGAAAAGATCAGTTTTCATTACAGTCCTAAAGAAAGACAATCCCAAATAATGTTCAAACTACCACACAATTGCACTCATCTCACATGCTAGCAAAGTAATGCTTAAAATCCTCCAAGCCAGGCTTCAACAGTATGTGAAATATGAACTTCCAGATGTTCAAGCTGGATTTAGAAAAGGCAAAAGAACCAGAGATCAAATTGTCAACATCTGCTGGATCATCAAAAAAGCAAGAGAGTTCCAGAAAAACATCTATTTCTGCTTTATTGACTATGCCAAAGCCTTTGGCTGTGTGGATCACAATAAACTGTGGGAAATTCTTAAAGAGATGGGAATACCAGACCACCTGACCCACCTCTTGAGAAATCTGTTTGCAGGTCAGGAAGCAACAGTTAAAACTGGACATGGACAACAGACTGGTTCCACGTAGGGAAAGGAGTACTTCAAGACTGTATATTGTCACCCTGCTTATTTAACTTATATGCAGAGTACATCATGAGAATCACTGGGCTGGATGAAGCAAAAGGCAGAATCAAGATTGCCAGGAGATATATCAACAACCTCAGATATGCAGATGACACTATCCTTATGGCAGAAAGCGAAGAAGAACTAAGAGCCTCTTGATGAAAGTGAAAGAAGAGAGTGAAAAAGTTGGCTTAAAGCTCAACATTCAGAAAACTAAGATCATGGCATCTGGTCCCATCATTTCATGGCAACGAAATGGGGAACAATGGAAACAGTGAGAGACATTATTTTTGCGGGCTCCAAAATCACTGCAGATGGTGACTGCAGCCATGAAATTAAAAGACGCTTGCTCCTTGGAAGAAAAGTTATGACAAATCTAGACAGCATATTAAAAAGCAGAGACATTACTTTGCCAACAGAGGTCCATCTAGTCAAAGCTATGGTTTTCCCAGTGGTCATGTATGGATGTGAGAGTTGGACTATAAAGAAGGCTGAACACAGAAGAATTGATGCTTTTGAACTGTGGTGTTGCAGAAGACTCTTGAGAGCCCCTTGGACTCCAAGGAGATCAAACCAGTCCATCCTAAAGGATATCAGTCCTGAATATTCATTGAAAGGACTGATGTTGAAGCTGAAACTCCAATACTTTGGCCAACTGATGCGAAGAACTGACTCATTTGAAAAGACCCTGATGCTGGGAAAGATTGAAGGCAGGAGGAGAAGGGGACAACAGAGGATGAGATGATTGGATGACAGCTCAGTGAACATTAGGTTGGGTAAACTCTGGGAGTTCGTGATAGACAGGGAGTCCTGGCGTGCTGCAGTCGATGAGTCACAAAGAGTCAAACACAACTGAGTGACTGAACTGAACTGAACTGAAATTTGCCATCATAAACTCACTATTTCCGTCTTTGCCCACAACTTCTTGTCCTTTCGGTTCTCTGTTTCCATGACTCAAGCTGTCTGTTCTTTCTTCATTCCTGCTCCTGATCCCTCCCTCTCCTGCTTTTCCCCATCTTTCAGCCTCTTTCTGGATTTACTTTCTTCCCAATTCAGTCTAGACTCACTAGTCCTTCATTTCACTCATCTTATGTTCCCCCTTTTATAATAGTTCTCTTCATTTCCAAGAGTGCTGACTCAGCTTAATGTTCAAGTTTCTTAAATACCATGGATCTTTCTTTATCTGCAAATCAAGAGTTGGATAACATAATCTCTAAGTAGAATAATCTAAGTAGGGCTTCCCTGGTTGTTCAGATAGTAAAGAATGCACCAGCAATGCAGGAGTCCCAGGTTTGAGCCCTGGGCTGAGAAGATCCCCTGGAGAAGGGAATGGCTACCCACTCCAGTATTCTTGCCTGGAGAATGCCATGGACAGAGGAGCCTGCGGGCTACAGTCCCTGGGGTCACACAGAGTCGGACACGATTGAGCAAATAAAACAGTAGGATAATCACTGTCCCCATCCAGGTTGCTTTTGAGGATGAAAAGGGAGAGTTATTCATTATCACATGAGGACACAACTGAGCATGTGACCATCTATCACTATAACCTGTTCCCACTCTGGAATATATGATTATATTACATACATTAAAACCAGAATATAGATCTCCATTTCTTCTGAAGTCATGAGCTTGATGTTTAGAATATGTTCTGTTTAGTGAATACAACCAAACATTTGGAAAAATAAAGATAAGAACAAGAAATCAAAGGCCAAGAGGTAAGGGTTGTGAAGTGTGAAGACAGTGCAAGAATAAAAGACCCACAAAAGTGTGTCTCCTTTCAGATCTCAGGCTTACCAGACGGTTAGCCTCAAGGAAAAACCCCGCTTTTTCAAATAAGCAAGTGGAAGTGAGCGCACAGAATAACCTACACATTTGGGTAAAAATCAAATGCCTTCTTGCCTACTTGCCTCTTCTCTTCCATTTTCAGTTTTCTCTTTCAAACCACACAGAAGCTGATGCTCTGCCCGTGGGCTGCCTCCCATCCCACAACACAAAGGCTCTTCCGACTGAATAGCCATGGTCGCCATGGCAGCTGGGGGTCATAAACTCCTGAGCTGTGGGTCTTGGCACAGTTCCATGCATTATCTGCATCCTGGTGCAGATTAGTCTCTTTATCTAATTAGTAGCCTTACAAATAGCCACCTGCCCCAGAGCTTAACCATTAAAGATGCAATGTTGCTGAATAGCTGGAGACAAGGAGTGAGGATAACAGAAAACTGAAAGCTGATCTTAGCGAGGTCCTTCTCTCCTGGCTACAGACACCTGCAAGCCCAGGCCCACCCACATAGCAGAAGTTCAAAAACAGGCAGAGAACAAATCGCTTCTGTGTTCTTTTCACTGCTCACCTTGAGCGTCTCTTGATCCACCAGCCTCCCAGAAACTGTCTATAGGACATGCTTGACCATTCCTGCTCAGAGGCCCAGCCGTTCCCTGTCTCAGAGTCTTCTACCTGAAGCATCTATCCTGGTCACTGTTTCTAGAACTTGACCAATTGCCCTGGCCTGCTGTATCCAAACCCTGGTCCGGATACTTCAGAACTATCTCCCGATTCACCTGAAAGGCTGTATCCTTTCTCATTTGTTTAAGTGCTAAAAATTCCTTGTGCTAATGAAACGTACTCCAAACCCATATTATCCAGTTTGTCAGGTTCATCTTTTTCCATGCCAGTAAAAACAAAGTTATTTTTTTGCCATTTACTATATAGAAGTAAGTATCTATAAAATAATACATATAGAAGCAATCTTATTTGCTTCTTTATTTACTATTAGAAGCAAATATTTTCCTACCTTCATTCCATAAATAATAATAAATCAAACTGTTATAAAAAAATGAGACCAATGCATTCTGAAAGTGTATAATGCAGTCAATCTAACATTTGCATCCTGGGCTGAATTTCTGAAATGCTATCAAGTGCTTGGGATGGACAGGGGAAGAGAGATGACAAAGGAGTCCAGTTACTACTTTATAGTTGATGCTGTGTCACATTTGAGTGTTTCTGTCTATTACAAGGAAAAGAGAATTCTAATCAGTTTATCCACCATGCGCTTCTGGAATTAAAACAGTCTTAAAGCACACCCAATAGTCTATTTTATTCTAGGGAATATTTATTCCAGATGTGTAGAGCAAGAACATGCCTCACTATACTTTTATTGTCATGTAATGATTTCAGACTTTCTTGCTTTTTATTATTGTGCTATGTGTTTATGAGAATATATACCCAATAGAAACCTATTAAACTAGGAAATTATTATTATGCGAGCAACAGTCAATCAAATATGAAAACTATAGCAGAAAGCTTACAGTAGAAAATCTTTACCAAGTCTTTTTATCTATTCTTTTGTTGATGTAAGCTATCATTTCTTTTGTTTTACTATCAGATAAGTCACTCCAGTTTGAAATGGTATCAAGCAACAGGGTTTCTTATACTTCCTGAGACATGCTATTCCAGAGCCTATTAGATCTGACTGATATCTTGACATTCAGGTATAGTCTCCTTTCTTGCAGTTTCCATTGTTGCTATTTATTAATTTATATTTCTAAATAAAATACCTTCAGAGTCTCTGAAAAGAAGTCAGAGTTTAAATCTGTGTGAGCAACAATGAAGCCAGGCCCACACTCCCTCCATGCCCACTATGACCACCCCTTAGACCATTCCAGGAACAACCAATTTAAATAGCTATGCCCCGAACCAAAGCCAAAAGGCCATTATTTAGGTTTCTTCTGAGAAAGGGAGAAACTACACACTTAAAAATAAAGCTATCTTTGTAAAAGCTTTTCACTTCTCTTCTCCAATCTTCTTTTTTTTTTCCCATGTTTACTTTCCCAGATTTTATTTTACATTTTTTAATCATTTTAAAAAATTGAAGAGTAGTAAATTTACAATGTTGTGTTAGTTTCAGGTGTATAGCAAAGTGATTTAGATGTATCTATATATTTATATCTATTCTTTCCAGATTCTTTCTCCAATCTTCTTAAGTAAGGGTTGCCAAGCAATCACCAATGAACTCAACATAGATTGAAATATTCTCATGTGCATTTGTCTTTTTGGCCACTTCTAATCATTCTTACCTGGTATTCATGTAATCTTATTAAAAAACAGCATTCAGTACTTATGGAGGTGATGTCTTCCTGGTACATAAATGTCTATTCAAGGTCTGATTTCTCTCCAGACTTTAAACTCCATAGGGGCAGAGACAGTTCATTCCTTAATCACCATTCCATCCCTGTGAAAAGATGTTTATAACAAGAGGAAAGTGTGCCATGACCTCTTTATTGTTTAGGAACTATGAAGAAGAGTGAGTTAAAATTCTTTGGCTTTTGAGAATTACAAAGTATCAGTCATATTCTTAGTAACTTCTTAATAATATAAACCAATTCATCAACAATTAATAAGCAAAAGCAATGTCTGGGTTTCAAACAATGATGGAAAAGATATGTTTGCAGAATCTATGACTTCAAAATTAAAAAAAAAAATTCCAAACAACCATTGTGTTGAAAGGATACCCCATTTAAAATCTGTTGTGTTACCTGCTCACTGTTATGTGGCAGCCTGGATGAGAGGGGGGTTTGGGGGGAGAATGGATTACATTTATCTGTATGTTTGAGTCCCTTTGCTATCCACCTGAAGCCATTACAACATTGTTAATTTGTTATATTCCAATTTAAAATACAAAGATTAAAAAAAAATAAAATCTGTTGAGTTATTCAAAGAAAGCTGTGTAAGCCTAAACTACATCTTTCAGAAAAACCTGAGATAATCTGTAATTTCTCACATACATGGTTTCTGGGATCTAACTTTTGACTTAAACTTCCCAACTTGACAAATTTATAATTATAATTAATGAATACAAAATCTTTTTTTTTCTCCAGACCGTCTTGTCCTCCTCTACAAATCCCACAGAGGAAATAGTAGAGAGGGCAGGAATGCAAAAGAGGCCTGTGGTTTGGAAGTGGCCCAAGCCAAACTGAATTTTTCCTAATATACATTAAGCTGTCAGTAAAGAGCACCGCGACTCAGAACTTGAACCAAGGGAAAACCCCACAGCCCTCTGAAGTCACGAGTTCTGTGAGCTGTTTTAGAGAGAGGGCACACAACCAGGGATTATTCACGTATTTAAAATGTGTCCTTCCAAGTTCCAACAGAACCTCCTCAGGAGAGCACTGAAATGAGTTCCCTTTCCCTAACCCGGGTTAAGTGGGCATTCCTCTGAGAAGCACATCTTTGAGAGCACTTGCTGGGTCTGTGGCTTCCCAGGTGATACTGGTGGTAAAGAATCTATCTGCCAATGCAGGAAGATGTAAGAGATGCGGGTTTGATCCCTAGGTCGGGGAGATCCTCTAGAGGAGGAAATGGCAGCCCATTCCAGTATTCTTGCCTGGGAAGCCCTGCAGACAGGTCAGCCTGGCAGACTACAGTTCATGGGGTCGCAAGGAGCTGGCCATGACTGAAGCGACTCAGCAAACACGCAGGCATGCTGGGTCTGTAGAATCTCATATCTGCTCTGAGACTTGCAGGATAGGGTCCCACCTTCACTTTAAAAGAAGGTCTCAGCAAGTGCTCAGGGCTGGTGCACTGGGAAGACCCAGAGGGATGGGGTGGGGAGGAAGGTGGGAGAGGGGATCAGGATGGGGAATACATGTAAATCCATGGCTGATTCATGTAAATGTATGGCAAAAACCACTACAATATTGTAAAGTAATTAGCCTCCAACTAATAAAAATAAATGGGGGGAAAAAGCAAACAAAAAACAAATAAATAAAAGAAGGTTTCAGGAAATTGATATCTGAGATCTGGAATTGCAGGATGGTCAGAACCTAAAGGTAAGCAGAGGACCCCAAGTTTTCCTGAAACATCCCCTCTTAGAGACAGCCCAGCTAGCTTCAGAGATCCCCAGCAGAGGTGTACAGAGATGGGAGAAAGGAGAATGGAGACAAAAACAGCTTCCAGCTCAAGATTGGCCCATTTCCCCTCATTCTGGGACGACTAATCGGGAAAACAAAGGGTAAGTGAGAACTATCTCCACTCATATGTTTATTAAACTCATAGAGAGTAATTCTCTGTTGACTATATTGGTTTATTTATTTATATCTTATGAATACACACTAAAGATGGCATCACTGACACAGATAATAAGGAACAGACAGAAGCACAGAGTTAACCTTTATCATCAGAATTCTTGTTTTGCTTAAGTAGCTGTGTGAATATGAGCAACTTAACTTCCCTAGGAACCATTTCTCCATCTTCTGAATAAGACCGACGAGGCCAAAAGTTTCTGAGATTACTTCCTGCTTTGCCCTGGTAATAAATTTTTATGAATGTTGTATGTAATCCAAGTAGAAAACATAGGCAGTAAGTAATAGTTGGTAACAGTACAAGGGGGAATCATGTGCGAGGTGTGTCAGTGAGATTTGCTGCTCTTTTCCAGTCATCCCAGGAAAATCTATGGAAAAAAAGAATGTTCTAATGTGTAAGAATGTCTGCTGAACTGAAGTGTACAAGGTTCACAGACGTGAGTTGTAGCCAAGGGGATAAAACTTAAGGATGGAGTAGAAATGTTAAGAAATTTTCTTCTAGAAAACAGCAAGCGTAGGGGAAATAGACATTAGTAAACTCACAAGAATCAGAGAACTTAAGTGCTTTGAAATAGGATGTGAAGGCCCAGACATATTTGAGAAGATATGTTGTAATCAAAATGAAGGAAGGGAAAGGTGACTTGAGTCCATCATGATGGATTTATAGAGAAGGCTTACGGTGGTGGCCATGAATCCAATGAGGATGAGGAAGGTAGTAATATAGCTACCATTTATTGAATACTTACTAAGTATTCGAACTTTTTGCTAGGAAATTTATAAAGACTTTGTCTAATTTCTAGAACTTTAACAGATATTGTGATATTCAACATGTAGATAAATAAATGAAGGTTCAGGAAAAGTGACTTCTCCAAGGGTAAACTCAGGCCTATCCATGCTATTTTCAATACATCATTACTTTTTGCCCATGAATAGGAAAGCCCTTCATCAAGGGTTTTGGGTCGAAGAATTGATGCTTTTGAACTGTGGTGTTGGAGATGACTCTTGAGAGTCCCTTGGACTGCAAGGAGATCCAACCAGTCCATCCTGAAGGAGATCAGTCCTGGGTGTTCATTGGAAGGACTGACGTTGAAGCTGGAACTCCAATACTTTGGCCACCTGATGCGAAGAGCTGACTCATTTGAAAAGACCTTCATGCTGGGAAACATTGAGGACAGGAGGAGAGGGGGACGACAGAGGATGAGACGGTTGGATGGTATCACCGATTTGATGGACATGGGTTTGTGTGGACTCCGGGAGTTGGTGATGGACAGGGAGGTCTGGCATGCTGTGATTCATGGGGTTGCAAAGAGTCAGACACGACTGAGCTACTGAACTGAAGAAAAAAGTCAACCATTGATGGATCAGATGGAACTGTTTCTCCTTGAGCAAAGGGGCTGTGTCTTCCTTACCCATTTGTTCCCTCCACTTTGCCCAGGGTCTGGCCCAGAGATGCCCTTTCAATGACGACTTGCTGCCTAGCTTCTGGGACTGGGGTCTCCTTCCAACTGTCAGCTCCATCCAGAATATTTAAGATGAAATGAAAATGGCATGTCCACTTTAATATACATTGGCAATCTCAACCTCTGTTTGGTCAACTGAAGGAAAATATTTTCTAAAACTGAATAGCTAAATGACGTTAAGTTACTTCAAGATAATTTCCATCATTTCTTATAAAGACCTTGATCTATAGAAGATTTTCACTTAATGCCTCTCCTCTAAGGACAGCCTTAAAATCTGAAATAGTTTTTTAAAATACAATGAATTTGTTTCTATTCAGAAAATGTTACAGGTTTTACCTTAATTTGTTTTATCCAAAGTAGTTTTAAAAAAATATATGTATACACAAAGTAGTTGGAATTGGAAGAAGGAAAAATCACTCTAAGGACTTTGTGCATCCTCATATCGGCTTTGTTCTCCCTGTTGAAACAGTGGCTGGTGATGCTTTTGCCTTTTTTTTTCTTTCAGTATGTGGGATCTTAGTTCCCTGGCCAGGGATCAAACTTGTATTGGAAACACAGAATCTTAACCACTGGACTGCCCAGGAAGTCCTGATACTTTTGTCATCCTATTCATCCTTACAATTCTGTCCAACTCTCCCGACCACAACCACACTATCACCCCCTGCCATCCTCTATCCGTTCAATATTCCTTTTCACCAATGGGCACTTTTGCTCCTGTCTCTGATACCAGGCTTTGAAAGAGGGAAAAAAAAATTTTATTTCTTTTACTCTGTATTCTCATTTAAAATCTCTCCCCTCTTCCTGTTGTTCTCACCCACTCACCACATCTCCAGCTCACCTCTGACCCCTACACCTCCCCAGCCATTTCATCACTAACTTGGCCTGAGTCAGAGGAATGATTCATGGAATCATAAAACTCAGGGTGGAAGAGACCTTAAAGGTCAGCTAATTCAACCACCCAAGTAAGTGGAAAAACCAGCTCTTATTTTCATTCTTTCTCTCCTGACTTCCCAAACTCAATTGCAAACATCAGAACAATATCTCTAGTTGTTATGGAACTTCTGCTTTGGATATCCTTTTAACAAAGGATTCCCCTCTCTCTGAGAAAGCTTAGGTAGAGGCTTATCAATGGTACACAATGGATTACAGGTGTGGAAACCTACAGTCCTCTGAATATAGAGCTGGTTACTCTCTCAAAAAAGTGCTTAAAGATGAGCATGTTTATTTCACTTACTTCATTTATTCCACGGGACAACTGAATATTGGCCCCAGAAAATATAAATAGACTACTTGACAAAAAAGAGATATACAAACGGCCCATAAAAATAATAAAATATGATCAACATAATTCATAGTAAAATAAATAAATGTCCATTAAAATTACAATGAGATTTTATTTCTCATCTATCATATGCAAAGATATAAAACAGGCACACTCATATATTGATAATGGATATATACAAAACCTGCAATGGACAGGGATTTGCAATATCTAACAAAACTATATGTGTATCTACCTTAGGACCCAGCAATACCACTTTTAAGAATTTACCCTGAAAATACACCTCCAAAAATATAAAAATATATTTGTAAAATATTATTCAGATTATTCGTTGAAGTATTGTTTATAATGTTTAAATATTGGAAACAGCCTAAATGCCCATTTATAGGAAAACAGTTGAGTAAGCAATGGTGCATCCACACGATGAAGTGGTAGGCAGCTATAAGAAAGAATGAATAAGATCCTTATAGAAACAATATGGAGTGCTCTCCAAGATACACTGTTAAGAGAAAAAGAAAAGCATGTCTATAGTAAATTATTTTTGTGTAAGAAGAGAAATTTAGAAAATATACATATATCTGGCCTATATGGGAAAAGAACCTAAAAAGAGTGAATATATGTTTATGTGTTATAGATCCACTTTGCTGTGCCCCTGAAACTAACACAACCTTGTAAATCAACTCTACCTCAATAAACTCTTTAGAAAAAGAAAAGATGTATGTATATATATGTATATATATATATACAGGCTCATCACAGCTAAGTCACTATGTATACTCAGACATATAAGGAAATAAATAGATCAAATGTAAGAAAAAATGACAGAGAAAGCTCCTATATTATCTTTATTCTCTCCAACAATGCTTATGAACTACAGTTTTTAAATGGTAAACATAAACAGGTAAATACATATGAATTCAGAAAAGAAAAAAATATATACATATATCTACTCATCTGTATGTAAACACAGGATAAAATAGAAACCAATGATATTGGTGAAAATAATAAAAGGAATGGTAGGAAATTACAGCACTTTTTATATAATCCTGACTTATGGAATCATGTGAATGCTTCACACATTCAAGAAAACAAGGATGAAGGAAAAACTAAAATGGAATACAAGCAGAAACAAACAAATGAACCAAACTGGGGGACAGGGGAGAACACTAACTCAAGAAACTTTTAAGTGGAATTACTGGACTAATACCTTCAGGCCAAAGACAAAAAATGTTAACAATGATCGAAGTCCAATTAGCAGGGATTTCTTGTTATCACTGAAATATAGGTATAAAACTATTTTCTTTTTGTTTTTATTTTTTTAATATTTAAAACATTTATTTATCTATTTATTTAGCTGTGTTGGGTCTTAGTTGCAGCAGGTGGGATCTAGTTCCCTGATCAGGGATCAAACCTTGGCCCCCTGCATTGGGAGCACCAAGTCTTAGCCACTGGACTGACCACCAGGGGAGTCCTTGAAACTATTTTCTGAATATTTTAGGATCATGCAAAAAACTAAATCTATGGTGGTCAGTGGGAGCCTGATTCCTCACTGATAATGAAGAGTTACATATGTGGAAAGAAGGAAGGTCTAAATGATCCCTGTGGCTTTCTGCAGCTCTCTCTACTGAGAGGGCCAAAAGGCAATACCTACTCTCCACTCGCAAAACAAAACTAGTCTGGGGCAGGGAAAGTACAACGTGAAACTGGAAAATCTTTTTGGGGCAGAAAATAAGCAAGTGCTCAAAGAATGGTGGGAGCATACGAGAAGGACAAAAAAGTTGGCTTGAAGAACGTCCCAGGAGTCAAAGCCTGAAAATCTGAGCATCAAATAATGATAACAGTAACTTATTGTAACCCACTGAATAAAATAAAAATCTGTGAGTCTATACTGTTATTTATACATACATACATATAAAGAGAAAGATCTTCTCTACAGTAGAAAATCAACTAATAAATATAGAAGAAATAGTGGACTTGGAAAGTCATTATCAGCAACCATCATTGAAATAATTAACTCAGGCCAGAATCATTAACAGGTGCCAAACTAGTGTGTGCGTGAATTTAATGAGTAGCAAGAGTGTTTGAAAGAATGTGAAAATGTTAGTTCAGTCAGGTCCAACTCTTTGAGACCCCATGGACTGTAGCTCACCAGGCTCCTCTGTCCATGAAATTCTTCAGGCAAGAAAAGTGGAGTGGGTAGCCATTCTCCTCTCCAGGGGATCTTCCCAACCCAGGGATTGAACCCAGGTCTCCTGCATTGCAGGTAGATTCTTCACCATCTCAGCCACCAGGGAAGCCCAGTAAGTGTTTAAGTTAAGCCCAGTAAGAGTCTTAAGTTTCTCCTGTAAGTTTCTTCATTAACTACAATGAAAAAAGTAGCAACTTTTTGGTAAAGAAATCTGGCAGACCCCTCTTAACCAAATGATCAGACATTATCATTAATGGCGCATATCAATATCACATGCCTCCTGGTGTGATACCCTGGAAAGGAAACAGCATCACTACTGTGGAATTCCTGTAGAAAGTGCATACCCCAAATCTAATCATGAGAAAACGTCAGCAAATTCAAATTGAGGAACATTCTAAAATGTAACTGGCAACATGTTTCAAAAATGTCAGTGTCATAAAATAAAAAGCAGTGTTGAAGAACTATTCCAGGAAAAAGGAGACTAAGCTGTATGCAATGTGAGACTCAGCAGGGTTTTTTGTTTGTTTGTTCTGCTGCTACTGTGTTTTCGCTAGTTTGTTTTCTATAAAGATAATTACTTAGACAACTTGAAAAATCTGTCTGTATCTTAAATAATAGTGATGTATCAATGTTAACTTCCTGATTTTGATAATTACACTTAGTTATGTAAAAGATCGTGCCTGGGACTTCCCTGGTGATCAAGTGGCTAAGACTCTGTGTTCCCAATGCAGGAGGTACAGGTTCGATCCCTTGTCAGGGAACTAGTATCCTATAAGCCGCAATTAAGACTCAGTGAAGCCAAATAAATAAATATTTTTTAAAAGGTCCTTGACTTCAGGATACACAAATAATTAGAGGAAAGTGACCTCATGTCTGCAAATTTCCATTTTTATCTTTTTGAGATTCTAAGTGAAGGATATAAGAGAATCCTTTGAAATCATCTTGCAACTTTTCTGTAAGTTTGAGATTACATGAAAATAAAAATATATAAGAAGAAAACAATTATCTTCTTGAGGTTGATCCCCCCATTACTTACAGAGCACTTATCACATGCTCTCTGCTCTACTTCATTTTGTGTTGCATTCTGTGGGATCCACCCAGACATCCCAGTAACAAAATTGGGCAGATGGGCAGCCTGTTGATTCTCCTAACTCTCAGATGTAAAAAGCAGACACAGCCCCATTTTTATTTAACATGTACCAAATCCATCCTTCATACACAGTAGTAGTTGTTATGGGTACATATGCTTCTCTCATTATGTCATCTACCAAAGGTGGCTGCAAGAATATGATGTGAGACATTTGGGCCAATTCCAGTCCTTTTCTATAAATCCATTCTAAAGCAGGAACCCTTAGACACCTATATAGTCGGTCTAAAGAAAACTAAGGGAGACTAAAATAGGAACATTTGTATTTTTTGAAAAGTATGTATACACTTGAAGAAGAGCTTGTCCACACTGTATTTAAGGCACTGTGAAAATGTGTATGACTCATTCATTCATTCAGAAGCCCTTCATGGAAAAACTAGTACTCCCCAAGTTTTACGGGTAAGTTCTACAGGTTTTAAAGCTAAATGGAATGTTTCTCTTCTGGAACAGCATTTTCTGGAAAGAACAACATGGTAAGTGCTAAAATTGAATTATATACTAAGTATTATGGAAACACAAAAGAGAGCATGATTAACCTCACAACAGTTGATATTAAATCACAGAAGCAAGAGTCAAAAAACCCATAAAAGACACCTAAGCTACCTACCTTTTCCAGATCAATGTCCTAAATCTCGTCCATGGTATTCCTGACCCCTGAACATGGAAAGGGATGAGGTGTCATGCCCACATCTTGAAACTGACAGGGAAAGGGATGAAATATCACACCTACACCTTGAAAGTGACTGAGAGGCAGAGGAAGGGAAAAGATGAGGCACTGAGGCAAGGAGCTGACCAGAGTAGACCATCTCCTAGCCTTCTATCTCCACCCATGTAGAGGGCCTCCACCTCATAGCTTTAAGATACACACTTGCCGCAAAATAATATCTCACTTGATAAAAGATTTTGAAAATTAATCTAAGCATGAGTTTTAGCACATGATTTCTCACACTGATATGAATGTGTGTGTGTGTCTACACTTCCAGATGGAATGTGTGTGCACGCTTCCAGCTCTCAATATCTGGCATCTAGGTACACAAAAAAATTTGAAGAGGCTGTACTACTAATAACAATAGTTAGTTTATGTTAAAGGATAAATACTGCCACAATGTTAATAAGAATTAAATGCTGATACCACAACTTAAACATCAAGCAAATGGTTAAATAAATGCCACACTGAGCCATATTTTGACAGGATATCTCTAAGAAGCTTGACTCATATGTGTTCGTCAAAAAGATTGTTCCGACTATGTTGTGAAATATACATACAATGTTATTATCATTACAATGCTAAAGAAGTATGAATTTTGATTTACAAATTCAGATATGCAGGAAATGTCATTTTTTTAAAACAATGAACTTTTCTGTTTTAGCCTTGTTTTTATGTGGTCATAGAAAATTAATTCCTGATATTGCAGTTGTGCTCCAGAAAGGTTTATTTAGGGTCAAAATAAGGGTAAAGAGACTTCTTGCCCTTGATTTTGTCCTCTTATCAGTACTGGTATCCTGAGGACTTCCTTATAGCTCAGATGGTAAAGAATCTGCCTTCAATGCAGGAAACCTGGGTTCAATCCCTGGGTCAGGAAGATCTCCTGGAGAAGGAAGTGGCCACCCACTGCAGTATTCTTGCCTGGAGAATCCCATGGACAGAGGAGCCTGGACGGCAACAGTCCATGGGGTCACAAAGAGTCGGACACGACAAAGTGATAACACACACACGCTGGTATCCAGGGATCCATTCTTACCCTGTCCAGTCACCCATCTTAGGACCGTGCCAGTCACTTCTGCCTCCTCCCCTTCCCGAGTCTGGCTCTCCCAGCCACTTCCATGCCTTTCCCAAGGGTCATTCCATTCATGCTACACTGTAGGAAATTCTGAGAGAATGTCTAAAGTCCAGTGGGTCTAGACACATTCCACTGGCATTTCCTGGGGCCTTGACACCAACCCTGCCTGAGGGACGACCAGAACAGCAGGCACGGCCTCTCCACCTTCAGATCTGCTAAACCTGCTTGAGTCCTGTCTCTCCACCACCCATTTCATCTGCCTTGAGGAGTCAGGGCAGAGGACCTTCTTTTCCAGAAACCCCTGAAAAAGATACTACAATACTATTGTGTGGGACACACACCACACAAAAGTACTTGCTTGAGTATGAGTAGGGAGGAAATCTACAAAGTCAATGGCATGGGGCCAAGTTGCTGGAAGAAGGAGGGGCTTGTGTCTTTCTATGAAGGTGTTGTCAGCCACCTAAGCCACTGCCCCTGGGAAGGATCTGCTCAACAAGGTACCTTATTATAACTCATTCCTCAAAATGTGGTCTTTTTCTAATTTTCAGAATGAAGCTGTATAAGCTGCTAGAGACCCTTTCTTCCTCTCTAAATCACCCTCTTCTTCCAAGAGTTGATAGCTTTTTTATCTAGTCTTGAAAGCTCTAAGGCTTCTTTGGACTTATCACATATTCTCCCAAATCTCTTTTTATTCTGTTTCTTTTTCTATTCCCACAAGGGCTCAAAATGTTGAGATTCAAAAGTTGTTGACTTCCTTTTTAAAATGCATTCAGTTGGGTCATCTTTTCCCTGAAGCAGTGAATACAAAATGTTCTAGTTTATAGAATGCGTGAAAGGCCAGGACCACCAGGAAATACAGTGGGGGAAAAAGTCCTCCGTTAATATCTCAAAATGTCATCTTCCCATTGCATGGGCATACACCAGTTCTGGAAGGCTGCACTTGTCTAAACTGTGAGCAGTAATTCTCCTCAGGAGTGAAATTTGGGGATGAGAGTTTTTTTTTTTTTTTCCTGCTATTTAAATTTCTGCACTTGAATTGTTTTTATAAGAAGTTTGTATGAATTTTGCAAATTTTTTCCAAAGACCGACTTTTTAAAAACTGGGGTATGTTCCAGCGTACATTCAGTGACATATCATGTAGAATGATAGCCTGTTTGTTCTCCCTTTTTGTAAGTTCTTTGTGCTATACTTACTTCTCTATAGTTGAATTAAACTATTTTTAAGTCCTGGATCATTGCATAAATGGTGACATTACAGAGATTGAGTTGTTAACTTATGGAAACAATTCAGATTAAAATGTACATAACTGACATAATTTAATATGATATACCTTCCAGATGGGGCCACAAAGGGTCCCATGAGTGGAATTTTGATTTTGCACTTCCTTTTGCAGATGAGAAAGGGCCAACACTTAACAGATAACAAGAGTAATTCCCAAAAGGTGGCCCATAGGAACAGAGTTGGGAGAACCGGGACAAAACCCCCGGCTCACTTTGGGTTACTTTTTTTTTTTTTTTAATTTTTTTTATTAGTTGGAGGCTAATTACTTTACAATATTGTAGTGGGTTTTGTCATACATTGATATGAATCAGCCATGGAGTTACATGTATTCCCCATCCCGGTCCCCCCTCCCACCTCCCTCTCCACCCGATTCCTCTGGGTCTTCCCAGTGCACCAGGCCCGAGCACTTGTCTCATGCATCCCACCTGGGCTGGTGATATGACAGCCCTCAGATTGGGAGAAAATAATAGCAAATGAAGCAACAGACAAAGGATTAATCTCAGAAATATACAAGCAACTCCTGAAGCTCAATTCCAGAAAAATAAATGACCCAATCAAAAAATGGGCCAAAGAACTAAACAGACATTTCTCCAAGGAAGACATACAGATGGCTAACAAACACATGAAAAGATGCTCAACATCACTCATTATCAGAGAAATGCAAATCAAAAACCACAGTGAGGTACCATTACACGCCAATCAGGATGGCTGCTATCCAAAAGTCTACAAGCAATAAATGCTGGAGAGGGTGTGGAGAAAAGGGAACCCTCTTACACTGTTGGTGGGAATGCAAATTAGTACAGCCACTATGGAGAACAGTGTGGAGATTTCTTAAAAAACTGGAAATAGAACTGCCATATGACCCAGCAATCCCACTCCTGGGCATACACACTGAGGAAACCAGATCTGAAAGAGACATGTGTACTCCAATGTTCATCGCATGTTTATAATAGCCAGGACATGGAAGCAACCTAGATGCTCATCAGCAGACGAATGGATAAGGAAGCTGTGGTACATATACACCATGAAATATTACTCAGCCATTAAAAAGAATTCATTTGAATCAGTTCTGAGATGGATGATACTTCTTTTCTTTAGTGACTATAGAGAGAACGGTGAGCAGAAGTGAATTTAAGGGGATAAAGTTTAAGCTTCAAGTACCTAATTTGCTTGGGCCCTTTCTAAGTCCCTGAGAGGGCCAAAGCATTGAGTTCACATGAGTACATGACTTTGTAAAATGTTCAAAGTAATATGTATACATTTTTTAACAGGCCACTGTCTCTTTCCACTCCAACTTTCCCTCCTGTTAGGTAACACTGGATGGCCATGTGCCTTTGGAGGATATGATTAAGGGGTGGTTGATTCAGTTAGGGATACATACAGTTTCAGTACATTGTCATATGTAGATGGTTCACAGATACTTCCATGAAAGTCATCACCACCATACAGGTATAGATTCTAAGAATCCTCTTACGACGCATGGTGTCAACTCTCCTGGCCTCCTGACATAGAGGTACAGGACCAGGGGTTGATCCCTTCATAGCTCAGGTCTGATGCCATGGGATGGTAGAGTGATGGGGTTGAAATGTATGGAGCCAGAAGCTAATCTGTAGAAAATTCTTCAGATATCAAGTGTCTAATATTTTAACAGAGGATTTGGTTCTCATTAAAATCTAATCAAAAAGAGGTGTTTTCCCTTGTTAGGAATACATTTTAAAAAGCATTTAAATACAATTATCTTATTTTCCTGGGCTCCAAATTCACTGTGGATGCTGACTGCAGCCATGAAATTAAAAGATGCTTGCTCCTTGGAAGAAAAGCTATGACAAACCTAGACAACGTAGGAAAAAGCAGAGATACCACTTTGCTGACAAAGTCCATATAATCAAAGCTATGGTTTTTCCAGTAGTCATGAACAGATGTGAGAGTCACACCGTAAAGAAGGCTGGGCACCAAAGAACTGATGCTTTTGAACTGTGGTGCTGGAGAAGACCCTTGAGGGCTCCTTGGATTGCAAGGAGATCAAACCAGTCAGTCCTAAAGGGAAGCAAACCTGAATATTCATTGGAAGGACTGGGGCTGAAACTGAAGCTCCAATACATTGGCCAACTGATGCGAAGAGCTGACTCATTGGAGAAGACCCTGATGCTGGGAAAGATTAAAGGCAGGAGGAGAAGGGGCAACAAAGGATAAGATGGTTGGATGGCATCACTGACTCAATGGACATCAGTCTGAGCAAACTCCGGGAGATGCTGAAAGACAGGAAAGCTTGGTGTGCTGAAGTTCATGGGATCACAAAGAGTAAGACATGACTTAGAGTCTGAACAACAACAACATACAATTATAACAGGTCCATATTTCTCACAGTTTACAATAATGGTGTGAGATAGAATTTATCAGAAATCTAGATTTAAACAAATCCTTAACTATATTAAAAATAGAGAGCAGGTTTGTCACAGTTCAACAGTATGGCAAGACGTTTTCCCAATTTTACGACAGTTGTAAAAATTTATGACATTACTAACCATGATGGTGCTAAAATTTTAACTAAGCAATAATTTTTTAAAAATATTCAATTAAGACTAAAATATCTTTCTTATCTCCCTACAGAATATAAAATTGATACTTAGCAAAGAAGCAAAGAGCATACGGTCAACACAATATTTTTTTTAAAAAGTAGTATAGAGGAGTGGCATATGGTTAATTTAAAAATTGCTCTTTCTACCAAAAAAATAAAAAAATAAAAAATAAAAATAAAAATTGCTCTTTCTATAGCTATGGAAGCAGTTACAACAGTTCCACATCAAGATGATGGCTACGGGAGGTTTCCAGCCCATCCCGACTTAAAACAAGGTCCTTAAAACAAGGACCAATTATATTCTTCCCCTGGGGTTCCTAGATCAGGCATTCAGAGATTTTTACTCCCTGATGGGGAGGGCCGACATCCCTACTTAGCCTTGAAGCAATTACAGAAGGTGGACCGTCACCCCTCTGCTTCCCATAAGAATACGGGAATAAAATTTCTGAGGGGGGCATGAAACAGGAGGGAAGGGGGCAGGGCAGAACCTTTGAAAGAATGAGATAAACTGAGGACACAACATGAACTCATTAGGACCAAATAAGTCTAAGATGGCAAGGAGTCGCCTTCCACTAGACCTTGAACCTCAGTATAACACATCAGAAAGCTACATGACATACCCACATGCACCATGACAGTTCCAAGGGCTACCATCAAAGACTAAAAAATGGGGCAGGGACCCACTTCCTGGAACTCTCTGCCCATTCCCCAAAATAGTTGGAATAATCCTTCCACTCATTAGCCTATGAAATTACTTCACATTTCAAGGCCACTTCTGCCTTCTGAGATGGCCTGGGGAGTATGTTTCTCTCTACATACATCCACTTATTACTTACAAAAAAAAAAAAAAGTTGCTCTTTCTAGATTTTTTTTCTTTCTTTTTAGGTATTTGTGGCTTCACAGACTTTAATAAATTTGAAATTTGCATGTGTTTTTTAGAGATATTGAGTTGTTTATGCTTTGGAAAGCCATTAAACCCAGCTTCAGCCTGACAGGGAACATAATTTTAGATTTACTTTTGATGCTTGCCTCTAGAATTTGTTAATTCCTGCCTTTTCCTGACTTCCCATCCCACTTCCCCTACGTCTTCAATCCCTCATTCCTCATTCTTGAAGGTAGCAGGCACAGAAGTCTTCCCGAGACACCTAGTCAACATTAATGGTTCTTTTTTGCAGTTTCCACAACAGCCAATATTTGCCTCTTTCATCATACTTATCAGAATCTGCCCCAGAATAATTTATATGTCACATATATATTGAGGACCAATTATATACTGGGTTCTGTGCTGGGTCTTAGTAGCTCCCTTGGCCTAGGTCTTGCCCAGGCCCCTGAATTTTAGAAGGCCCTCCAGCCACAACCCTCTACATGGGCTGGAGTCTGTGGGCCCAGCTGGGCATGTTCACTCACAGCCCCAGTCTACTTTCATAAATCACATACCTGGGACTCCAGAATTCTTCACTTAAATCTACACTGAATCTACTTTTGCATGGGCCTCTTACCCATGCAAAAGCAGATTCTCTGGTTCTTTCTCCAGAGAGCTGATTTGCCTTTGGTATGCTCACTCCCAGAGCCAAGAAGAAGTTGTTATTGCAATGGGGGAGAAGGTACAGAGCTTGAATATAAAGGGGGAGCGCCACTGTTGTAAGGCAAAAAGACAGCAACAATCTAGGAGCTTCATTTCTATCAAACCCCAGACCCTACAAATGTCAGTTATGGGCCTGCTAAGACTGCAGTTGGATGTCGATGTCTTATTTTTATCCAAGAGGTTCCTAGACTTTTCTGCCTCTGTAATCTTTTAGTGTCTTTACAATTTTTTTCATGGCATACCTAGGACA